>NC_090447.1:655784003-656087033 GCF_031143425.1 Pleurodeles waltl
AAGGGCCCCTGCCTTCACATCTGAGGAATTGGAGAAACTTGTTGATGGGGTCCTCCCCCAGTATGCGCTACTCTACGGTCCTCCAGACCAACAGGTAAGTACACAGGGAGCACGTTGTATGGGCTATGCCTGTGTTGAGTGGGGTGGATGTAAGATGGTGGGGAGGGGAGCGAATGAGTAATGCAACGCACGACAGATGAGAGCATGTGCCACATGGCAAGGTTGGGGAGGGAGGGCCAATCTTATCGACCATGCAGAAAAGTGATGATATTTCTTTTCCCACCCTGTACATGTCACACAGGTCAGTGCCCATCAGAAGATTGACATTTGGCGTGCCATCGCCAAGGACGTCCGGGCCCTGGGGGTCCACAACAGACGGGGCACCCACTGCCGCAAGAGGTGGGAGGACATCCGCCGCGGGAGCAGAAAGACAGCCGAGGCTCTGCTGGGGATGGCCTCCCAACATAGGAGGGGTGCCACACGGCAATTGACCCCCCTGATGTCCCGGATCCTGGCGGTGGCCTACCCCGATTTGGATGGGCGCGTGAGGACATCACAGCAGACACAAGGGGGTGAGTATCAGCACATTCTGCTATATTAGCGCACAGTGGAGGTGTCTGGGTGGGGGAGGAGGGCTGTGGCTATCTCTAGGCCAGGGCGGTTTCTGTAGGCTAGGCCCCTCCGTAAGGCATGGCCCTGTGCCCCCGCCCCCCACCTCTGTAGGGTGCTAAGTACAGCTATCCATGGCCCGGGCTCACCTATGTGTGCATGTGTCGTCCATAGACTTGTAGGCCAAGTCACAATAATTGAGTAGTGTACCCTGAGTGCGCGGCGTAGTGCAGGGGTCTTCTGTGTCTGTCCTCTCCGCCAACGGTGTCGCCAATGCATGCACCCAACATGTCTTTCTTTCTTCTTCCCCCCCTTTTTTTTGGTTTTCCTGTTCATGTGTGCCTTAGCATCATCAGGCGGAGGAGAAGTGGCATCGGTGCACGAGAGAGCTGCATCTCACATGGCCCCGGAGGGCCATGCAACCGAATCCGAGTACACCAGTGAGACGGAGGGCGAGGGGAGCTCCACAACGGGGACCCATGGAGACGTCAGCGACACCGACACGTCCTCGGAAGGGAGCTCCCTTGTGGTGGCGGCAACATCCGTACCCACCGCAACAACAGGTACAGCCACCACCCAGCGCACCAGCTCTGCCCTCCCAGCAGCCCCTCAGCGTTGGCCCCGTGCCCGCTCGGCCAGGAAGCCGGACATCTCCTTCGCCCCAGGCACCTCAGGCCCTGCCCCAGTTACCCCTGCTGCCCTCAGTGCGGAGATCATTGACCTCCTCCAGACGGTCATTGTTGGGCAGTCTACCCTTTTGAATGCCATCCAGGGGGTTGAAAGGGAGGTGCATCGGAGCAATGCATACCTGGAGGGCATTCATTCGGGTCAGGCCGCCCATCAGCGATCGTTCAACGCTCTGGCCTCAGCACTGACGGCAGCCATTGTCCCTGTCTCCAGCCTCCCTCCTCCAACTCCCTCCACCCAGTCCAACTCCCCTGTTCCTCTGCCTATCCCAGACACACCTACAGACCAGCCTGCACACACCTCAACACCCAAGGGAAGCTCATCCAGACATAAGCACCACAGATCACACAAGCATTCACACAAGCAACATCCACATGCAGACATGCCAACAGCCACTGCCTCCTCTGTGTCCCCCTCCTCCTCGTCTCCCTCCTCCCTCCCTGTGACGTCTCCACTCACACCTGCATGCACACCACCATCAGCCAGTACGTCCATCACCACCACACCCACCAGAACAGTCCGCACACGTGCAGTCACCACCCCCACTACCATTTACACGTCCCCTGTGTCCTCTCCCAGTGTGTCTGTCACCCCCTCTTCCAAACCACACAAACGCAGGCAGCCACCCACCCAACAGCCATCCACCTCACGACAGCCTCCGTCACAAGCACCTGCACCCAAAGACAGCACACTTGACTCTCCTACAACCACATCCTCTTCCTCCACTCCCATACCCACTGCACCTACCCTTCCCATTGCTCCTAAAAAGTTGTTCCTCTCCAAAATTAACCTCTTTGCATCACCTGACCCACCCCCTCCATCTCGTAAGAGTCCAAACAGCACCTCAGCCACCACAAGCCCTGCACCTACTAGGACCATTGTTCAGGGCTATTGGAGTCCACCAGCTCCTAGGGCAGGAACATCGGCCAGCAGCAAGGGGACAGCCAGCCCACCCCCTGGGAAAAGAACCAAAAAAGGGAAGGGCCGGCGCGACAGGCCTGAGACGGCTGCCCCCAAGGACACCACCCTTGCACCATCACCTGGCACATCCACAAAGGGAGGCAAGGGCCCCAGAGATTCGGCGAAGGAGGGCAAGGGCAGCAGGGCGGACAAGTCCGGCAGCAGGCGAGCTGCCCAGGAGGGCCCCACCAGCCCCATTTGGGGTGTGACGGAGGACACCCACGGGCCCAGGACTCCAGCACAGGAGGGCCCTGCAAGCGAAAGGTCGGATGGTGACTGAGCGGGAATTATTGGCCAGATCTGGTTCCCTAGGAACACAAGACAAGCACCGCTGAACAGGGCCCCGCCGTGAGAAGCACCGCTGAACAGGGCCCCGCCGTGAGAAGCACCGCTGAACAGGGCCCCGCCAAGACAAGCACCGCTGAACAGGGCCCCGCCGTGACAAGCACCGCTGAACAGGGACCCGCCGTGAGAAGCACCGCTGAACAGGGCCCCGCCGTGAGAAGCACCGCTGAACAGGGCCCCGCCGTGAGAAGCACCGCTGAACAGGGCCCCGCCGTGAGAAGCACCGCTGAACAGGGCCCCGCCGTGAGAAGCACCGCTGAACAGGGCCCGCCGTGAGAAGCACCACTGAACAGGGGCCCGCCAAGACAAGCACCGCTGAACAGGGCCCCGCCGTGAGAAGCACCGCTGAACAGGGCCCCGCACAGGGCCCCGCCAAGACAAGCCCCGCTGAACAGGGCCCCGCCGTGAGAAGCACTGCTGAACAGGGCCCGCCGTGAGAAGCACCGCTGAACAGGGGCCCGCCAAGACAAGCACCGCTGAACAGGGCCCCGCCGTGAGAAGCACCGCTGAACAGGGCCCCGCCAAGACAAGCACCGCTGAACAGGGCCTCGCCAAGACAAGCACCGCTGAACAGGGCCCCACCAGGACAAGCACCGCTGAACAGGGCCCCGCCGTGAGATGCACCGCTGAACAGGGCCCTTCCTGTCAAGCACTGCTCCGCTGGGCACCGCCGTCTCTGAAATGCTCTGCTGGGCCCTTCCTGTCAAGCACCGCTCCGCTGGGCCCTTCCTGTCAAGCACCGCTCCGCTGGGCCCTTCCTGTTAAGCACCGCTCCACTGGGCCCTTCATCTCAAGCACCGCTCCGCTGGGCCCTTTATCTCAAGCACCGCTCCGCTGGGCACCGCCGTCTCTGAACTGGTCCGCTGGGCCCTTCCTATCATTCACCGCTCCGCTGGGCCCTTCCTGTCAAGCACCGCTCCGCTGGGCCCTTCCTGTCATTCACCGCTCCGCTGGGCCCTTCCTGTCAAGCACCGCTCCGCTGGGCCCTTCCTGTCAAGCACCACTCCGCTGGGCCCTTCCTGTCAAGCACCGCTCCGCTGGGCCCTTCCTGTCATTCACCGCTCCGCTGGGCCCTTCCTGTCAAGCACCGCTCCGCTGGGCACCGCCGTCTCTGAACTGCTCCGCTGGGCCCTTTATCTCAAGCACCGCTGGCCCATTGGCAGGGCCGGATCTGTGTCGGGCAGGGCTTCACGAAGCACTCTGGCCAACATGCCTCCTCCATAACCAGTGGAGTCTGTAATCCACCTGATTGGCTGTGGCTTTGCACTCCCCAGGATGGTACAGTGGGCAATCCACCCACTGTAGAGACTTGAGAGACTGTGGCTTTGCACTCCCCAGGATGGTACAGTGGGCATGGAGGCCCCTCGTGGATCTGGCGTCGTGGACTCATGTGGCTGAGGGGCCCCCCCTTCCCTTCCCCCTGAGGTGCCTGTGGTTTTATTATCTGATGCCCCAGCAGTGTTCTCTCCAATGGAATCGGGTCTCGTGTGTGGGCTTTGCCCATGTGTTTATGCACATTGGCCCACGAACAATGGAATGTAGCCAATATGTGCCGGACTTTTGGACTATGTATATATTGTTCATGTTGTAATATATTTATTTTATATATTTCATATTTCACTTAACTTCAAATATGCTATAATATACTTCAATTTTAATGATCATTTTATTTTGTCTTTGCATTATTCCGGGGGGTTTGGGGGTGTCACTCTGACTTGTTGCTCTGCATTGGTGTGTAGGGATTTGGGGGGGGTGGGAGGAGGGGGGTGTCGCGTATGTGAGTGCCCGTAACCTTTTCTCCTCCACCCTCCCCTGTGTCGTAGGTGCAGTACTCACCGTTGTCTTCTGCGCCGGCATTCGTGCTCCTGGTAGAGGAGCAGGAAGACAATGGCTGGTAGGATGTTTAATTCGGGTTCCATGCTGTCCAGATTCCTCGAGGAGTGTGTATAGGTGAGCGTTTTCCCGTTCGTAGTCTGTTTCCGCCGTGTTTTTATCGGCGGGGCTCCCGCCCCGGAAAAGGTGGCGGATTGGTGGGTCGTGATAGTGTGGGCGGTACACTGTCTGCCGCCTGTCTGTTGGCGGTGACCGCCGCGCTGTTTGTTTGTCCCGCCGTGGCGGTCGGAGTGTTAAAGTGGCGGCCTGTGTTGGCGGTTCCCGCCAGGTTCAGAATTCCATTTTTTTACCGCCTGCCTGTTGGCGGGTTGGCTGCCGCTTTAACACCGACCGCCAGGGTTGGAATGACCCCCTTAGTCTATGTATTAGCAAGGCCAGGCAAACGCACAGCAGATGAAGCAAAGATAAAAAAAATTGGCTGCAGACCCGGTTCTCTACGGTTGTCCAGAGCTATTTCCAGAGGGCGTACGATTCTTCGATACAAACACCCCAAGATGTATTAGCAGGAGATCATGTTTCTTGGACCCTAAGAAGTGCGCAGATTAATACGGCTGATAGTGCCAATCTGTGTTGAACGGCATGACCGCCCTTGCATGCCCTTTGCTATTCAGTGTTGTAGGTGGGCCCTTACTTACTAGCTCGGACTGTAGGTGAGCGTTCAAGGTCTCTGCTCTCTTGATCTTATGCCAGCATTTGCTATATGTGCCTTTACGAGCCATCCCTTGCTTTTGCATAGCAAATTCCAGACCTATTTGGGCCAGTGACATGTATCTAGGAAGACTGAAAATGATTTGTAGCACACCCATAACTGTGCCATGTAGAATGGTTGCCTCTGTGCCCCCATTGACTCATTATTGCATCTAAGCCTCTCATTGACTCACTTCCATATGTGATTGTTGGGATTAGTTTCGCCTGAATCACTTGGACCAGTGGATAGAGGCTTGGGCCGGCAACTTTATACTTTATGATTTTTTAGTGCTACTACTGGTGCTATACCTCTCCTTTTCAGCGCTTTCTTCTGGGCAATGAACAAGCCTTTGCTGTCTATTAGGATGCCTAGGTATTTATATTAGTGGTTGGTTTCAAACTTTTGTTTTGCTAGATACCAGGATTGAGTTCCTTTCGTCTTTCTTTGGTTCAGGTAGACAACTTTGGTCTTGTCTAAATTTCCGCTCAAACCATTTTCAGCTGAATTTTTTTTTGTTTCATCCAATAAGTGTTGAAGGCCAACCGGAGTCCAGCTGATGAGTATTAAGTCATCAGTGTATAGCAGATTGGACAGGACGAGTCCACCAATCTTTGGGGCATGAGAATGACACTTGGCCAACCTGGGCAATAGATCTGACATAAAACGATTAAACAGGGTTGGGGCTAGGACGCAGCCCTGTTTCAGCCCCTTTGTGGTTGGGATCCTTATTGTCAGATAGTCTCCTGTATGGAGCTTCACTTGTACCCACGTATCCATGTGCAGGAGAATTAGCTGGTTTAGGAGGGGCTGGGATCTTCCATTTAGTAAATTTGCACCACAGTTTGCCTCTGTCAATGCAGTTGAAAGCAGACCTGTACTCCACAAAACATAGATACAGTGGCAATTTAGCTGCTATTGCGGCATCAATCAAAAGAGAAACAGTTAAAATGTTCATTGTAGTTCCCATGTGCTTACTAAAGCCTCTTTGATTTAGAGAGATTACTCCTTTTTCCCTTCCCCAAGATGACAGTTCCTCTAAGATGAGACCAGCGTACTATTAGATGTCATTGTCTATCAGGGCTACCAATCTGTAATGTTTGCCTCATTCTTATCACCCCTCTTTAAAGAGTGGAGATATAATTGAACCCCTCCAAGATGATGGGATTATCTTGGTCTGAAAAATTTGCTTAAAAACTGTTTTTAGTTCTTCCACTCAGAAGCCTTGATCTAGTTTGAACAGAACAGGGTGAATCCCATTAAGACCTGGCACCATCCTGAAATTTTTGTGGTTGGAGCAGACACTGAACAAGAGTGAGGGAGAGAGTAAAAGGGTGAGCCTAGAAGGCCTTCCTCTACCTGAGCTCTTTGTCGTTGCTTCACTCATCTCTTTACAGCTCTTTTTCTTTTTGATCATTTTGCAAGAGGGCTGCTGTCTTACTCTCCCTGATCTCATGGTAAACAGATGTGACTCTGGCCTGTTCTTTTGTATCCCCCCTTTTTAGTGTATCCCAAATAGGGGCTGTTACTGGAGGCTTGAAGGTTCTGGCTGGAGGCTAGGTGGAGCAGGCAGTAGCAGTAATAGCAGCAGCAGCAAGCAGGGAGTAGCGGGGTAGTAAGCTACACCACCACCTAGAGTGGCCGCTTCTGCCGCACAAACACCCTCTCTCCTCTCTCAGTGGCAGCCCTAGTAGATGCCAAAATAGGATGATGTAAAGGGCCAAACGGTATTGAAGGCACAATGTGGGAAAGAGCTCATGTTTCCCTTAAAAGCTCTTTCAGTGCGAGGAAAAGTCAAAAGTTATAGATTAAAGTGTATAACCGATACCTTGACTTTTTCTTTGTGACAAGCACAGCCTGACCAATTACAATGTTGTTTAGGGGACTAGTCCTAGGTGGAAAATTTCATTTTTAATGTCAGCCATGTTCCATTCTTAAATATTATGCACTCTACCTTATGAGCAGCAAGGCGTCGTTGGAGTGACTTATTTTTTTTTTTTTAATTATGTTTTCCTATCTATCAAAAGCCTGATTTTGACAGATCTGAGCAGCAGGGTTCACGCTGCTGCTGTCAGTCTACACAGGGTAGGCCTTTAGCCTTGTTTTCAATGTCAATTTAGCAGGTGGCATTTAACTTTCCACGACAAGTGTGTATTTCTGCACCATATAGTATGGCAATATAGGGAGGTTAATCACCCTAATCAGGTTTAAGCCAATTTCAATATATTTACAGCGAGAGCATAGGCACTTAACTTCTGTTTAACAGGATCGAAAGTGCACAGGGTTTTACAGCCAGCAACAATATGGTCCAGCAAAAAGGCAACATTCTGGGGTAACTATGCAGAAAATGCAGATTTTCTAGAGTTTTCCTTAGACTTTCCCCTCCCACCCCTGATTTAAAGAGTAAGCCTGTCATCAATTCTAGGAGTAATTCCCTTGGAATAAGTCTGGGTCGGACCCTGAACTTGCATTTGGTGCTCTGGAAGGCTAAGACAGAGGAAGAGGAGTAGGGCAGAGTGTAGGCAGAAGCTCAGATTACCTTGGCGCAACAAGGAAAAAAAAGGTGGAAGAGACAGGAGAATTGAGTCCAAGAAGAAAGAAGAAGAGAGGAGGTGGAAAGAGAAAAGGAATGGCAAGTGAAAGAAATAGAAAGGCGGAACAAAGAAAAAGAGAGGATGCCTTCTCTTTTTTTTAGAGAACAACAAGTTGAGAGTGGTAGCAGAGATAGCTACATCTGGTAGGTGTACCTGGCAAGCTTCCGCATGTGTGTGGAAGGCCACAATATTCTGGAATGGTTTGTGAGTTTTGAAGTAGTTGTAGAGTATAGACTTTCAATGACGTGACTAAGGCACCCATGTTAATGAGTCTTTTGCCCACAGAAGGAACAGCAATCATAGGGAGAAAGCCTGTAAGTGATTAGGTGAACTATGCATGAATTAAGGAAGCACTGTTAAGATAGTTTGTGCTGAAGGCTGCCAGAACCTTCAGAGATTTAGCAGAGATTCAAGGTAAACAAGTGAACAGAAGCTGGTTTGTTTGAAACATGGGTTTATGGTGCGATTGAAATGAATGGGAGAAAGAGACCAACACCAACAATTTATATGCCATTAACCAGTTAATGGTGGCAGAGCAACTCAAGAAGGAATGCTCTATTCCATTTAGACAAAGTCTCTCTAACTTGATAGAGAATGGCACAAAGAAACGTGCAGTGATGGCTGATAAGTTGTTAGCTAAGAAGGTTAAACAAGAGCTGGATCAGCATGCCTCTAAGCCAAAGAGAGAGAGGAACTCCCAACAGAAGGGTTGCCATACAAGAGGGGGAGGCCAGTGGGAACAACATAGAGCACCTGATTGACTGAGCTGAAGATGGAAACAATAGCAAGTTGGCCACAGTCGGGGTAGAATTGAGAAATAAGCAAGATGCTGGATGTCTCTATGGTAATGATTTGATTGCCTCTTGTTTAGTACCAGAACAAAAAGCCTACATGGCTTGGACAGCAATTGCTGCTTTCACTATACAGTAGAACAAGCCACATGACAGTCTCAGGAAGAGTTACAGATCATCCCAGATTTGCAAGGAGCAAAGGAGTGTAGTGAGTGGATCAGCAAAACAGGGCTGCTGCCAATATCTTTCTGTAGCCACATAAAATGGTAGTCGCAGTAAACAAAATGCTCCTGAATCACACCATCTTCTGTGTTAAAGGAGGGTGTAGGCTACTGACTGCTCTTGTGTAAATTTCAGCTTTTATATGAACCTGTGATCTTTGTGCTGACGTGTATGTTGAATGCTTGTATGTGCGGTGGATGTGTAGTATGTGTGTGGTATTTAGATTGTGTGTGGAGTCTGAGTACTAGGAGCAGTGGGATCCATTTTGGATGGCTCTTGCTTTATCCTGGCACATGATTAGGTGTGGGTACAGCTTCCTGAGGCACTCAATGTGCATTGACTTTACCCCTGTGACTTGAGGTTGAAGACTCAGATGCTGAAAAGAAGAGGATGGAGATACAACTACCCTTGGAAATTCCATCTGTCCTTGTTAGCAGAAGGCTGATAGTTAGGTCTTCCAGGATTCGGCTAGTTGGTAGGTGGTATGGTTTAGGGGTTCAACATCAATGTCTGTTGTTCAAGGTAAGGACATTTCTAGGCAGGAGCTGTCCTTTTTTCTGTCCCTAATTACAGCTTCAGAAAGGCTGATGACAGCAAACTGCAGAGATTTCACAGTTCATTCTGTCCTTGTTTTAGCTCCTGCTTGGAGCCAGCATCATTGCTTCTACTGTGAGAGCCATCACTGTGCACAAAGGCTGTGTCTGAGAGACACAGAAATTACATTTGAAAAATAACCAACCCCAATAAGTTCTGAAATATTTGACAGTAGATCTGCCGCCTGGAGAGAGTTCATGCCCAAGTGTTGGAGTACTCAAAGGACTTTGTGGGACCAGGTATGGGGTCTGCATGATAGCCAGTGTCCCAGAGGTGAGGGGATATTGCCTGCAATCTGGACTCCTTGCTAGAAGATCCTAGGGTCTGCTTAGGACCTAGAAGCCAGCCTGATAATAGAGGAAAATAGTGTGCCTAGCCTTGCAGGGGGAGCAACTGTACAGGAGGAGAAGTCCAGAGAGATCCTGATGTGAAGAATACCAAGAGGAAGCTGAGAAAAACAGTGACCCATGCTATGGGTGGGCAAGGCCCCCCCCCCCTGGTTTCTGAAAGAATTTCTTTGTGAACTACATGAAGACTTTCAAGAGAGAAGCGTCAACATGCCGTCCGGCATCCTGCTGTTTGCCCAAGAGACTGATGCTGTTGCTTCCCAAATTCAGGGTAAAAGATCCCTCATTGCCACCAGTGCTGAAGCCCTAATCAGAATGCATTTGCTGAAGACACACACCTGTTTAAGAACAGTCTGGAGGACCAAACCCCTGACTGCATCTGACCTGGAGACCCCAACTTCCAAAGACAAGTGCCTGCTGTGAAGTCTTGCTATGCTGATTCCGCTCAGTTGTTTGTGTCCTAAGAGGTCACTGCTGCAGCCAGCTTATTAACAACACAAGTGCAAGTACCCAGAATGCTCCCACCTCCACCACATGAGCTACATCTTGTATGAGTAGGTACAAGTGGGAAGTATCTATGAACATAACAAGATACTTTTTTCAAAGTTTACAAAGAATATGATGAGATACATTGTTATACTGCTTTTGAAATGTGTAATATCCCTATTGGGGCATATTTTTGCCAGGATTATCTATAATGTAGTTATAATAATTGGAGTGAAGGGATTGCTTATGCTTTTTGTGGACCTGATGTTTATTGTTTTTATTACTTTGAAGTAACTGGCATTTTTTGAGTTTTGTACTTAATTACGATCTGCTATGAGAAAATGTTTTACCATTATAATCAACAAAATAAGAGAGGAAGGAGACAGAATTATAGTAGCTAGGTAAAGTAATCATTCAATTTAGTTAAACAGGTATCTGAGTATGTTCAGTGATTTCACTTTGTATTTTGATATAAGAAAGCAATGATTAGAACTGTTTATAGGGTATAGATTGTACTGGAAATGTATCTATTGAATTTTCACTAGTATGGAACTAAATATCTCCTCCAGGGACCTCTGAAAAAGTGCGTTAGTCTATTGTCCTCCGAATCCCAAGATAGATTTCAGCCATAAACTGGTGGAGCGTCTTGCTCCACATTTGCTCGCCATGGAAAACTTTCTCTTTGTGGGTGATTTTAACTACCACGGAAAGAAGTCTTGGATACAGATGTTTGTCAACTGCTTACCGATCTCAAAATGTTAGGGTTATATCAGAGGGTCATAGGCCCACACACAACTTGGCACACTCTGGACTTAATATTTACTAACTCTCAGCAACTGAATATAGATATCCCTCAAACTTTAGCCTGAACTGATCATTACTCCATAAGCTTTCAGTTGATGAGGTCCGTTGCAACCTGCCCTTACTTTTCAAATTGCCTTCTGTTCTCCTGACATAAAAAATAATGATTATCTACATGCTACCATATAGAGAGTACCATAAATCCCTCTTTAATGCTTTTGATGCAGTTGCCTTCCCCCCCCAGACTTGGCATCTCCAGATGTACTGAATTTCAAGCTTCATAGCAGTCAGTAGAGTTGAGAAATGATAAAACAGCTAATAAAAGACTGGAAAGGAAATGGTGTAAAATCAAACCCCCATGATAAAATGGCATACAAACTTACCCTTACTGCAAACCATAGGAAGATCAAAGAAAGATGCAGACTTCACACCCTTAATAGGATCGAGCAGGCTGGCAATTCTGTAAAAGAAATATTTAAGGTACTTAGGGGCATATTTATACTCCGTTTGCGCCGAATTAGCGTCGTTTTTTTCGACGCAAATTCGGCGCAAAACTGACGCCATATTTATACTTTGGCGTTAGAAGCGTCTAGCGCCAAAGTATGAGGAAAGAGCGTAATTTTTTGGCGTGAACGCCTTCCTTGCGTTAATGAGATGCAAGGTAGGCGTTCCCGTCCCAAAAAATGACTGCGACACAAATGCGTCGTATTTATACTCCCGGGCAAAAATCACGCCCGGGAGTAGGCGGGGCAAAAATCCCCGCATTTGCGCCTCTTTTTAACGCCTGGGTCAGGGCAGGCGTTAAGGGACCTGTGGGCTCAAAATGAGCCCACAGCTGCCCTCCCATGCCCCCAGGGACCCCCCCTGCCACCCTTGCCCACCCCAGGAGGACACCCAAGGATGGAGGGACCCATCCCAGGGACATTCAGGTAAGTTCAGGTAAGTATACATTTTTATTTTTTTTATATTTTTTTTTGGCATAGGGGGGCCTGATTTGTGCCCCCCTACATGCCTCAATTCCCAATGACCATGCCCAGGGGACATAAGTCCCCTGGGCATGGCCATTGGGCAAGGGGGCATGACTCCTGTCTTTACTAAGACAGTAGTCATGTAAATGGCGTCTGGGCGTCGTTAAAAATGGCGCAAATCGGGTGGAGGCGATTTTTAAACGTCAACCTGACTTGCACCATTTTTAAGACGCCCTAACGCAATTTTCCCCAACGCCGGCGCTGCCTGGTGTACGTGGTTTTTTTCCACGCACACCAGGCAGCGCCGGTCTGCTAGCGCCGGCTAACGCCATTCAATAAATACGGCGCCCGCATGGCGCTTCAGAATGGCGTTAGCCGGCGCTAAACTTTTTGGAGCTAAACTGCGTTAGCGCAGTTTAGCGTCAAAAAGTATAAATACGGGCCTAAATGAATACAGCAAGCACATAGTCTTGCATCACAGAAATTATGTGACTCATTTGCCAATCACTTTGATGGTAAAATCACTAAAATATTTCAGAATTTTTCTACTTCAATATTTAAACTTAACGACTCACTTAATTATAACCCTCCACTTTCTAACACCCCTTGCTTTGCTGCAGAAGTTTGCTGCAATCTCCCAATAGCAACTGCAGGATATAGTAGACAAGGTTAAATCTGATCCTTCTTCTGATCCATGCCCTACACATATAGGGCCATATTTATACTTTTTGACGCAAAACTGCGCTAACACAGTGTTGCGTCAAAAAAATTAGCGCCGGCTAACGCCATTCTGAAGCGCCATGCGGGCGCCGTATTTAATCAATGACGTTAGCCGGCGTTAGCCGCCGGCGCTGCCTGGTGTGCGTGAAAAAAAATTACGTACACCAGGCAGCGCCGGCGTAGGGGGATATGGAGCTTGGGTGCCAAAAAATGGGGTAAGTCAGGTTGAGGCACATTTTTCGCCTCAACCAGATTTGCGCCATTTTTTTCGACTCCCAACCACCATAGAAATGACTCCTGTCTTAGCAAAGACAGGAGTCATGCCCCCTTGCCCAATGGCCATGCCCAGGGGACTTCTGTCCCCTGGGCATGGTCATTGGGCATAGTGGCATGTAGGGGGGCACAAATCAGGCCCCCCTATGCCACAAAAAAAAAAAAAAATGACTTACCTGAACTTACCTTAATGTCCCTGGGATGGGTCCCTCCAGCCTTGGGTGTCCTCCTGGGGTGGGCAAGGGTGACAGGGGGTGTCCCTGGAGGCATGGGAGGGCACCTCTGGGCGCCTTCAGAGCCCACAGGTCCCTTAACGCCTGCCTTTTCCAGGCGCTAAAAAAGCGGCCGTACGTCATTTCTTTTGACCCGCCCACTCCCGGGCGTGAATTTTGCCCGGGAGTGTAAAAACGGCGCACATGCCTCGGAGTCACTTTTTTAGACGGGAACGCCTACCTTGCATATCATTAACGCAAAGTAGGTGTCCACGCAAAAAAATGATGCAAACTCCATGGACTTTGGCGCTAGACGCGTCTAACGCCAAAGTATAAATTTGGAGTTAGTTTGCGTCGGAATTGCGTCAAAAAAAACGACGCAATTCCGGCGCAAACGGAGTATAAATATGCCCCATAGTTTCTTCTTTGTCAGTCATACTTATGCTTCCATGATGGATCTTTTCAATCCAACTCTGAAATCAGCAAAACTGCTGTTGGACTGGAAATCTGTTTTGCTCATCTGTATTCTAAAAAAAACTAATGCTGATCTTAACAAACTTGCCAATTACCTGCCCATATTGCTCCTTCCCCTTCTTGGCAAGGTTCTGGAGGGTCTAGTTAATAAACAACTTTCTAAATATTTGGAGGACCACCACTTACTGGACCCTACTTGATCTGGTTTTAGAGCTTTCCACAGCACGAAGACCACCCTTCTGGCAGTAGTCGATTCCACCAGACTATTATTGGATGCTAGTACTCTGGCTATGCTGGAACTTCTCGATTTGTCAGCCTCCTTTGTTACTGTCTCCCATCCTTGTCCATAGACCTTAAAAGATAGGTATCCATGGAAAGGCCTTAGAACGTTTAAGGAATTTCTAGGAGCTAGAACCCAGGTGATCTCACTATACCTTTTAAATCTCAAACCCTGATTGTGGATAAAGGGGTCCCTCAGGGTTCTTCCTTAAGCCCTACTCTCTTTAATATCTACATGGCTCTTCTTGCTCAGATTGTTAAATCCTGTGGCTTTGACATAATATCTTACATAGATGACACCCAATTAATTATTTCCTTTGGACAAGATCGGAGATCTCCAAAATCAGGTTTATTGAATTTAATGAAGTATGAGGAAGGCAGCCTCTTGGATGACTCTCAACTGTTTACAACTAAATGGAGAAAAGACAGAAATTCTTCTGTTCAGTAAGGCGTAGGCCCTTTGGTCTGAAGATTGGTGGCCATTTGAACTGGGGCCAGCTCCATTCCACAAAAGGGTTGTCAAAAACCTTGGCCCATATTTATACTTTTTGACGCAAAACTGCGCTAACGCAGTTTTGCGTCAAAAAAATTAGCGCCGGCTAACGCCATTCTGAAGCGCCATGCAGGCGCCGTATTTATTGAATGACGTTAGCCGGCGTTAGCCGCCGGCGCCGTCTGGTGTGCGTTAAAAAAAACGACGTACACCAGGCAGCGCTGGCGTAGGGGGATATGGGGCTTGGACGTCAAGAAATGGGGCAAGTCAGGCTGAGGCAATTTTTTCACCTCAACCCGATTTGCGCCATTTTTTTTCACTCCCAACCCCCATAGAAATGACTCCTATCTTAGCAAAGACAGGAGTCATGCCCCCTTGCCATGCCCAGGGGACTTCTGTCCCCTGGGCATGGTCATTGGGCATAGTGGCATGTAGGGGGGCACAAATCAGGCCCCCCTATGCCACAAAAAAAAAAAAAAAAAATGACTTACCTGAACTTACCTTAATGTCCCTGGGATGGGTCCCTCCAGCCTTGGGTGTCCTCCTGGGGTGGGCAAGGGTGACAGGGGGTGTCCCTGGGGGCATGGGAGGGCACCTCTGGGCTCCTTCCGAGCCCACAGGTCCCTTAACGCCTGCCTTTTGCAGGCGCTAAAAAACGGTGCAAAAGCGGCCGTATGTCATTTTTTTTGACCCGCCCACTCCCGGGCGTGAATTTTGCCCGGGAGTATAAATCCGACGCACATGCCTCAGAGTCGATTTTTTAGACGGGAACGCCTACCTTGCATATAATTAACGCAAAGTAGGTGTCCACGTTAAAAATGACGCTAACTCCATGGACTTTGGCGCTAGACGCGTCTAACGCCAAAGTATAAATATGGAGTTAGTTTTGCGTCGGAATTGCGTCAAAAAAAACGACGCAATTCCGGCGCAAACGGAGTATAAATATGCCCCCTTGTCTTCCTGGTGCATGACAAACATTCCCTGAAAAAACAGATTACACACATTTGTGGTCAAGGAAAGCTTTGATTCAAACCCTAATTATGAGTCACCTGGATTATGCCAATGCTCTTCTGGTGGCTACCAATGAGACTCTTCATTCTTAATTGGAGGTAGTTCAAAACACTATGGCGCATCTGGTCTGCAGACTCTCTTCTGCCTCCCCTTTTACTCCCACCTTGAGAGCACTACACTGGCTACCGGTCAGGAAACACAGCCCGTTTAAGCTTCTCTTGCAGGCAAAGATCCTGCCTACTTGCAAATGAGGATTTCTCAGTATTCCCCTAGAAATATTAGATCTAAAGATAAAGCCTTTTTAAGTCTGTGCAGTCGGGCAAACTGCAAGGTTTGGTGGTAGGTCGTTCTCTTACTTAGCCCCCACCATTGAAACAGTCTTCCACACCATATAAAATCTTGTGCTGGCTTAGGTAAGTTTACTTTTGAAAACCTGGCTCTTTTGATCTGTTCTCTTACTTTTGTTCAGCGGAGTGCTGAGATACTCCTTCATGAGTGAGTCATGTGCACTATATTAAGAGTTCGTAACATAACATAATTTATTTGAGAGAGTATACAGAATTGTGGTAGCTAGGTGAACAAATCTTTAAATCGAGCAAAACAGGAAGGATAATTCTGAATGTGCTTAGGGATCCTTCTTATATTTCAATGTAGGGGAACAAGATAAAAAATGTGTATAGGGTATAGACTGTACTGGAAATGTATGTATTGAATTTTCACTCGTATAGATTGGATGATGTGATATGTATTTATGATTTGGGAAATAAATGTGTTGAACTTTCCCATGTTTCACCTTAATTGCACTGTAGTTTTTTCAACTGCTTATCTAGTTTCTAATGGATAGTGCATTACTTAAATTGAGTCATGTCACATAAGGATTTCTTCTGCTTATAAAAACGTTTTTGTTATCTTTAATTTCATTATCACCTTGATAAAGCAATAGAATTTGCAAAACGTGCCAGCTGGCATTATTTTTGTTTTTGTGCTTGTGTCGATTCAACAGAGTTGCACCTGTGAATTGTCCCTAATGAGAAAGCAACTGTGGCATTTCTATTTGTTGATGGAATATTTGTGATGCAATGTTTATCTATAATCGATGGTTGTGTATTGGACTAGGCTGAGAAACAATTATGCTCTGAACAAATTTAATTACTTTGGGGTAACTCCTGTTTTTAGGTTTACATCGTGATGGTATAAAAAGCAGGCCTATAGGAGCTGTATACCTTCGTACAGGAGGACCAGTGGCCATACCACAACATAGTCAGTGCCATTGTGTCCATGTGGAAAGAAATGCATAAGCTGTTTTTGGCAAAACTGTAGTACTTTTAGTACATAAATTAATTCAGAAAATGTATGAGTTAGTTGTTAGAGGAACAGAGGAGAGAACCAGGCAAAGGGAGCCGGATGGGAGACGGGCAGCGGACTCCAGACTCCAGAAGCCCCCGCGAAGAGGGGGAGACCGCCTGCTGCAGGAGGCGCTTGCTCCTAAGTTGTCCGGCATTCCTGCTTTGTGGGACATGCCCGGGTGCATTCCCAGGTAAAGACCAGGTCAAGACGGGCCCATCTTAGCCCGGTAGAGACTGGACTGGGCCCTTCTTTATCTTGGTCCCTTGGATTCAGCTTTCTGGATGCAGCTGATTTGACTAATTGATAAGGTACTGCGGGTGTTTTACTCTCCCCATTCTTTCCTAGGGATACAAGGCGGTCTCTTGGGGTTTTGTATTTGGGGGAATAGGGAAGAGGAAGGCCACCCCTGTGGTACCCACTAGCCCGCAGGACTAACCATGTACAACACCAGATAATTGCTTGATGAGGGTTGTAAATGTCATATCTAATGAGATCAAGCTGGCTGAGCGCATGGCAGAGGGTTTTTTCACCCGTGGCAGAGTTTTTTTTTACCCATGCAACCTACATCATCTTTGCCTCCCCCCCTCTGCCAAGGCCAACATTGTTGTTCGTAGCGCTGGTTTTGAAAATGATCAACTGTCTCTTGCAAGGATCTCAATGATGGTGTTGGTCAGTGATGTTCATCTTAATACCCCACCTAATACTGGACGGGCTCTGTTAGGGGACGAAACCAACAACTTTTGCATAGCAAACTTTCATGATAAGATAATTGCTCTAGAGGAGGGATCTATTTAAGAGCCTGTATCAGAACTATCTGCTGGTGGAAACACTTTGGCCAAGATTTAAGAGGGTCTAGCGCCTTCTTGCGCCACATTAGCTTTATTTTTTATTATGCTAATGTGGCCCAATGAGGCCAAATTCGCCACGCCATATTTACAAAGATGCGCAATGCACGCATTGCTCCAATTTGTAACTCCTTGTGCCACATTATGCTTGCCTCAGGCATAATGTATGCAAGGGAGGTGTTCCCCCGTTAAGGGAACTGCAAAAATGGAGCAGTTGAATCCAAGAGATTCCACTGCGCTATTTTTTAATGGTGATTTTTAATACCTGCACATAGCATGCGTTAAAAGGGGGCATAACATTGTTTTTAATGGACCCCTATGTACTAAATGTTTGCGCTAATCATTCACAGTACATCAATAGTGTCAAAAATGTTGACGCTGTTGCCCCTATGGTGCACACATAGTGGCAGTAGGGGGGCGTTAAAGGGCGCAAGAAAAGTGCTGCTGCATTGTTTAGATGTAAAGGCGGGTGGGGTGGGTGATCTACGTAAAAAGATTAATCATGTGTGAAGAGTGCCATGGGTGGGAAAAACACAAAAACCGGATAGCAATGATTGTATAGTTGTCAACTTCAGAGAATGGGCAGCTGTTAATTATATTTTGAGCAGACCCTTTTATGGAACTCGTAAGTATGCAATCATTGAAATCCTCCCCCTGGGTTATTTCTATAGACCTCCTGACATCCTCAAATCTGGGTTCCATGCTCCAGCCCACATTGCAGGCAATCCGGTGATAACTCATTACAGATTCTCTCCACTGGCAGGGCTAGACCAACTGGATTGACTGCGGGATAAGCCAGGTGGCATGGAGCCCTTGGAGGGACAGTGGGTGGTGTTCAGACTTACCTATATAACCCTTCCCTAGCATTTAAAGAGCTTACTGTAGCCCAGCAACTTGGCTCTAGCATCTCTGGGAGGTATGGCTTTGCTTCTTGGAACTTTGCAAGCTTAAGTTCTAAATTGGAGAACCCAGTGAGGATTAGTTTCATCAAACCCTATACGGTTGTGAGTGCTGAAATTAACTTTAATAATTATTTCATGTATTTCGATATTTGAATTAACATAGAAAATGCATTAACATGAAAATTAACGTGTGACCCATAATGTGCCTACTTGATTGATCACCATCATTTACAAAGTTATTCACCAATAATGTATCAATGTGTATTAAGAGTTTATATATATTTGAGAATGAACAACTTTGTTTTACTCACAGATTTACCTATGCTAACTAAAAGACCTCAAGTTAGCGAGGCGACAGCTAAAACTGAATGTCTGCAAAATACTGAAAGATGCAACGTTAGTAGAATGATCTCACGTCCGCTGTATAACAAATCCTTTGTTTTGAGTTCCAAACTTGTCCATAGCTCATATTAATAAAATGTATTTCTTTAGAGGAAATGTGCGTATCCTGAAAATGTTTCTACATCATTGTAACTGTTGACTCAAAGCGATGCTCTCATGGACTAACAATGGGCCTACTGATAATGGACAGAAGGATCCTCAAGTTGATTATTACTGTATCAACTGGATATACGCAGATGAAGAAGAACTAATCATTGACATGCAGATGTCTGTCTAGTATATCTCTCTGATAAGTACTAAAATTATAATTGGACAATTATTCTCGCAAGATGCTTCTGATCAACGACAAACGTGGGACAACTTTAACTTAACCACAATTTTCTTGGACTTCTGAGCCATTCTTTTCAACTTTATTCATTTGACGCTCTTTATGAGATACTCTGTCACTATGACACTTGCCAGCCTGTCTACTGAGGTTCTGGTACTTTATTATTTTGAGTTTATTTCTTATGCTCAAAGCAATGATGCTGGTGCTTACTTGAGCGCACAATGCTTAGAGTCTGTAGCGCTTTGCTGCCTGCCTTAGATAATTAACCTGATGGTTCGGAGAACTTAGAGCTCCAATTCTGAACCGTCCCCCTTTTCCCCAAATCCCCTCTGTCCTGATGCCCCCCTGATGAGGATAGCACTGCTTGCTGATCCTTAAGGACATGTATACTGGGTGTAGAATATGTATTGTTGATTTGTCTTTTGTTTTCTAGGTACCAGCTGCTGCTTTTGATAGAGCCATAGCTAGATATTTTCCAAATTTGTGTTACTAAAACGTTTGTGTGAAGCCCAACATGCTAATGCTAATCTGGAGTTAGTGAAGAGGTTTTTTTTTTTCTATTCCTCTGTCTTTGACAAGGAACAGACAACATTCAATTACTCTTGCTATTGATCTGTACTGTAGCCATTGAAAGTCTTGTCGTTACAGCTTTGATAAAATTAAGATTGTTTAGGCGTTTCAGTGCTGTTTCTGTATCTTTATCATGTGGTTTGGAGACTCATTTACGTGATCTTAGCATTGTTGACCAAATAGGTCATGGTGCAAACAGTTACTGACTTAATTGAATTGGTTTGTTTAATTTTGGTGATATTTATGTGATGGTGTGATCATCGTAAAGAAGTCAAAATGTTCATCGGCCTAGGGACGCGTCCCCTTACTAGTTGTCATAAATAAACAGATAAGGCCAGACGTGCTCACAAGAAATGGTAGTGGAGTATGATGGTAATGTCTCTTTAGGAGCACATCCTCATATATATTGAGGTTTATCCCTTAGAGAAATTATCAGAGAGTCCTGTAGTTAAAATAGGGAGACGTAGGTTGATTTTTGGTTAAGATATTTTTGGATTCAATGATGCAAAATAGAGAGAAGATGTGCACCTAAAATGCAAGGTGACTTTCCTCGGTCCTTGGAATTTGCCTATGCTTGTTTGGTGATGTTCTCTGCACTCTATTGACAGGGTGAATGCAGCAGATCATACGTTTGCACAGCTTTTGCAACTCGCAGGTGAATTGAGTTATTTGCGAGGGTTTAGGGAGTTTGCGAACTACAAATGATGTTGTAGAAGGAGTGTGCATACTCCGAAGTGTGAGAGTAGGGAAGTCGGCGAACTTCACATATGTGTGGCGCTTGGTGCTCAAAAATTGTCCACGTGGTTGTTGGTATATGGGCCCTGCGAGGTCTAAGACTCTGGAGTATATTGAAAAGTGCATTGTGACACTTCTTTTTTTTTTTGTGTAATTTGTCTGTTTAGTAGGCCAATCGGGCGTGGTTGGCAAGTCGAGGTTTTGTGCTGAGTTGAGTGAAAGGTCTTTTCGACTGAGATTTGGTGAGTCCTATGTGCACCAGGACAGACTCACTGATCAGTTGAGAGTAAAATTTGCGGGTCGAATTTTGCTTGCTAATCTGGGGAATTGAGAAAGAAAGAATAGCTGCTAGAGCGAAAGCCGTCAGTGAAAAATACGTAAGGTTGCTGAAGCAACTGTTAACCTACCTGTAGTAAAATGGGAAAACTGTTTTTTTGGTTTTGTTGAAGTACTTGCAATAATTTTGCATCAGTTTTGAGTGGTTCTGGGTATAGGGAGACAAGCTGCAATACTTTGTCAGCTGCTGTGTGTGTGAGCGTGACGTCATTGAAGTCGCAGTGGGATAGGTTGATTAGTGAGAAGGGTGGTGCACGGATTGGTTGACAACCATGAGGTGCAATTGGTTGAGAAGGTACATGGAGAGGATTTTGGGATTAAAGTCACTTCCTGATTATCAAATCTGAACACAAATTTGGGAAAATGAAGTTTTTCAAAGCCTTAAAAAGCGCGCTTAGAGGAGATGAGTATATTCCGGATAGAGTAGGAGAAATTTGTCCACCAGAAGGTACTCCGGCATATATTGGAATTGCGGAGAGAGGTACCGGAGCATGCCTTTGGTTAAAACATTGGTGAAAAATCACAGAAAAGGAAGGGAGCTTAGCATTTCCTGAAAATTGAACTTTTAATTTGAGAATTTTAGAGAATTTGAGACAAGTGATGTATGATTTAAAACCTCCGCCGAGACCAGCTCAGTTTGAAGCATTAGCAATCTAGGAACTAGTAGCCAGACAACAACAGCAGTTGAAATTCAAGAGAAAAATGAGAAGGGCAGAGGAGACACTAGCAGAAGCTTGGTGGGTCAGTGAACAGAAGTACTGGAGGGTACATGCCTTACAGGGAATTAGAATGTTTCCTTCAATTTCGCAGGACAGTGAGAAAGAAACAAATAAAGCTACTAGAAAATAAAACAGGAGCCCTTCTGAGGATAGAGAGCAGAAATCAGTAAGTAAGTCTTTGACTCCTAATAAAGAGTCAGATGATGACGAGTTTATTTTACAGTTATTGAGAAATAGTCCACCACCATATGTGACACAAGAGAGCGGTCCAAGCACTAGTGTGAACCCCTCTGCACCGACACCGGTTAACATGCCACAGAGTCCAATACAGAGTATTCTTCACATGACTGAGAGTTCCGTACAGGTTAATCCTAACATGACACAAAACTCAGTACAGACTAGTCCTCACTTAGCGCAGGTACCAATGCAGAGCAGTTTTAACCTGCCTACTGCATCTGCAGTACAAAATCAGATGTCACAGCCAAATATTCCTAGGATTTACCCAGATGTGCCTATTGTGGATGCTGCAACCAATCTAATAGTGCCAACTGGACAGGTTTATCAGAAACAGATGTTGGCTCAGTCAGAGCCAACTCCGCTTTTACTGCCTCAAATGTAGCCTCAAACAATTCCGAAATACACTTCTATAACAGGAACCCAGACAGACATGTCTGTTTGATGAGCCAGAACACAGGAGTGATGCATTCTCAGAACGCAAATGTTAGACCAAGCCCAGACGCTGTGTTTGTACCTGTTACCACTAGTCCAGCCATACCGTTGTTTGCTTTGGGAAACAACAACACAAATGGACAGGGAATCCTGAGTCAAAGTCTAGTGGGAGGAGGGTTCAATGATAATGCCAGGATAGTCTCTCCTGTGGGACAGACTTTTGACGGAACAGGTAATTGTTAGATTTGAGCCCTTTCAGAGTTCCTCCAAATAATGAAGCAGGGTCACACATCGGATCCAACTTGAATTTAATGACACCCCAACCTCTGAACTTGACTGTACAACAGTTACCAAGTACTCAGCCCAACAACATCTCATTACAGGGTTTGACAGCTCAACAATTAACTGAATGGTTAAAGAAGTTGAATAGCCCTCAAGATGCTTCTAGTGGAGGGAGATATCTAGACCATACTAGGCTTGCTATGGAAGCAGGTGAACTTGTTGAGGGAACCATGGGTATAAATCGACTCGAGTCATACACTGAATCAGAATTGCGATACTTGTGTCTGAAAATTACTAAGGAAGCAGGTGCGGTACATCAAAGGTTAGCAGACTTAGCAGAAAAATACGACATAGACATCAAGAAAACTAAATATTTGAAAAGGAGTTACAGATTAGAGTTTGACATCAAAGATTTTGAACACATGAGAACTGCAGGAATGAAAAAGCATCTTAGAGAATTACTTCAAAGCATTCGGACACGGAGAGCATTAGACAAATGGGAAGGCAGATGGGTAAAGAAGCGAGAAAAAGAGAAGAGGGATTCTGACATTCCCCCTGCAAACATGCAGCAGACTGAGAATCCAGTAAAAATTCTATCAATGAGAGAGATTCCAGGAGGGAATTTTGTACATGTCCCCTGGAGCAGAAGTGACATTTTTGTCATTCACAAATGATTACCCCAGGCTGAGGGAGAAGCCAGTAGAATGTTATCAGCAAACATACAGGTTTGTAAAACTTACAAAGTGCCTGTGGGAGGATTTGAACACCCTTTCAGAGATAGTAGTTACAGCAGACTTATGGATTGAATGCAAAAGGAGCGTAGATTGGCCAACAAGGAAGCTGCCGAGAGATCCAACAACAGGTGCATCATCTTCTGAAGTAATGAAATATTATTATAAAGAAATTGAATTTTTTGATAATGAGAATTTCACCCAAGAACATTGATTGGCAGCGCATAGATAGGACAGCTCAGAAAGCGAAATTATAATTCACACATACTATGAAAGATTGTTGCAGGGATTTAGGCATTACAGTGGTACAGATACAATTGAGCCGAAAAACATGATTCATTTTGTGTTCAGATTTGTCGAAGGATTGAGACCTGAAATTAGTCAGATGATTAAGAGCAATTTGATTTGCTGGCAGGCAAAGCCGATTGATGAAGTGTTACAGTTTGCAAAATACTGTAGTGATGAGATTGAATTGAAACAGAGAAAGTTGAAAGAAAAGGCAACGGCGATGCAGATTAAAGCGGCACAGACAGGGACTCAGGGAGGTTTTCCGTTTCAGCTGCAGCAAGGAAACATGCCGTTGCAAAGCCAAGGTAGAGGAAGAGGTCGTGGAGGAATGGGCAGTGTAAATTGTGGTCCTGATTTGAATAGTGGTGGTGCAGGGTGAGGCACAAGGAATGAAAAGGATGTTGCCATGTCACGCTTTCGGAGGCCTCGGGGATTGGAAGCTGGAGTGCCCGATGTAAATCAGGGAGGTCTTGTTCAGCAAGTGAATGATGTCAATTCCTTCCAGAACATGAGAGGGTCAAGAATGAGAGGTCGAAATCCAAATTTTCAGAATAATGTGAATCCGATGCAAGGTTCCAACCCATGCAACCCGCACAGCCCCTGCAGGTACAAGTGCCTGAGATACAGCAGATGCAACCACAGGTGCATATGGTGCCTAGACAACAAATTCAAATACCTCATGCCCCTATGGACCAGCAGCGGGTGATGCTTTCTTAGACAGTCACAGGTCAAGGATCGAACCAGAGTAATAATACTGTACATCAATTCCCCCTACACAGTGAGAATGGAATAAATGATGACTGGGTAAATGAGAGTTCGGATTAGGAGGAATGTGTGTTAGCTGCTTCACTAGATGTATATCAGAAAGGTCCTTATGTTAAAAGAAAGGCGAATGGTCACAAAGTCTCATTTGTGGTCGACACTGGAGCTACACGTTCTACAGTGAGATCTGCAGAAGTGTCAGACCTGCCCCAATCAGAAAAAACAGTCCCAATTGTAGGAGTTGCAAACCAATATTTAACGAACCCAAATACAGAACCAGTCCCGGTCAAAATTGGCAATTTTAGGCGATTGCACCAATTTGTAGTCTGAGACTCAAGTCTTGTGTCCCTACTGGAAAGGGATTTATTGTGCAAAACAAAATGTTTGATTACTTGCTCAAATTACGGTATTGAGATTCAGACAAACAGTGATGATGAAGGTGACCCGATACTTAATGTTCACAATGACAATGTGAATGAGGAATTTCCTCTGATCAGGTTCTTTCCAGTTTTCACTGTAAGAGACCTTCCTTCTGATTTACAGAATTCTGTTGTGTCGAATGTATGGGATTTTTCAGGTAAAGACATTGGTTTGATAAAAGGGGTTGAGCCAGTTAGAGTCGCCGTTAAGCCCAACACAGTTTTTTCACAAACCCCAGTATACCACATGACAAAGGAGGCAGTAGAAAGTGTGGTACTGATAATTGCAGAATTCTTGGACAAGGGAGTTTTGAAAGAAGTGCTGAGCTGCTCGTGTAGTACACTAATAATGGGACTGTGCAAGCCCTGTGGGAAAATTCAAATTGTTCAGGATTTGAGAAAAATAAATGACATTGTGATTAAATGATGCCCAGTGGTACCCAATCCCTCAGTGATTATGTTTCAAATCCCATGAGATGCTGAATGGTTTAGTATAGTAGACCTATCACAAGCATTCTTTTCTGTTTCAAGCTCTTAAATAGAGTCTACTGTTGGTGTAGGATTCCACAATGGTTTTCAGAGTCACCATCCATTTTCAATCAGATCTTAAAAATTTATTTAGAATCATTAGTAATGCCTTACCAGTCGACATTGGTGCAGTACATTGATAATCGACATGTCGCGTCCGAAACAAGAGAATGGTGCAAATACGACACAATAGCGTTACTGAACCACTTGGGAGACAATGGTCATAAAGTGTCTCCGGTCAAATTGCAATACTGTTAGAAAGAAGTAAAATAGTTGGGTCATTTGATTGAAAAGGAAATCAGGAAAATCTCCAGAGAGAGGATTGCAACTATAATACAGATGCCAGCCCCACTACCCAGAAAGATGTGAGGATGTTTTTGGGAATGGTGAGCTACTGCCGTTAATGGATCCCAATTTTTTCAGTCATTTCAAAGCCGTTGCAGAAACTGACTCATAAGGATGTTTTCGATCCTTTAGTGTTTTTTAGTGTTCTTTGTCTGTTTTGACTCAAACTCATGGCGGTGTGAATCGTCCAGTGACATATTTTCCAGTCACTTTGGATCCGGTCGCAGCAGCTTTACCAGGCTGTTTGCAGTCCGTTGCAGCAGTTGAGCAGGGCCTCGCTCAGAGTATTGTTATGGATGAGCCCCTTACTAAATGGTCCCCCATTCTATCGAAGTGTTGCTCATAAGATCCAAAACCCAATACCTGACCAGCGCCAGGCTGACAAGGTACGAGACCGCCATCCTAGGATCTCCTAAATTGACAATTAAGACATGTACAGTGCTTAAACCAGCAACTTTCCTTCCAAACGAGAATATTAACGTTGATAAAATGGATGATACTGAACATGATTGTCTGGAGATAACTGAATTGTGCACAAAACCAAGAGCCCATATTAGAGATACTTGGTTGGAAGAGAATGACCAAATTATCTTTGTTGATGGTTCCTAGCTGAGAGATAATATGGGCACGTTGACAGCAAGATACGCAGTGTGCACCATCTCTGGCATACTGGAAGCTTCATGGCTTCAAGGAGTGTTTTCTGTGCAAGTGGCAGAACTGGTGGCTCTTACTAGAGCATGCCATATTTCAACCCAACTAAGAGTTACTATTTACACAGACAGTCAATATGGATTCGGCATAGTGCATGATTTTGGCCAATTGTGGTCACAGAGAGGTTTCCTGATATCTTCTGGCTCAGCAGTGAGAAATTGTGAGAAAATACATGAACTGCTACAAGCAATTCAGTTGCCCGAAAAGACTGCTGTGATGAAATGCAGTGCACGTCAGAGATCACAGGATTACATGTCAATGGGAAATGGATATGTGGATCAAGTCGCAAGGTTTTGCACCTTGAATGGTATATCATTTAAGGAAAAGTGGGAATTGTTACCTGAAAATGATGAGATCTATGCCAATTATGCAATGCGCATAATAGATACATAGAGTTAAAAACCTTACAGGATAATGTCTCAAAGAAGGAGAGTAGAGACTGGCAAAAACTAAAGTGCATGCAAAGAGATGATGATTATATCTGGGTCTCGGGAGCGGGAAAAGTGGTTCTCCCCAATAGCCTGTTGACTCAAATGGCTAGATACTATCATGGTCAAGCACATGTGGAAGGAATGAGATGGTTAGAACCTTCAAGCAGTATTGGATTCATCCTAAATTTAGGCAGGTTGCCGAAGCAATTTGCCACAGGTGTGTCATCTGCCATCAGATGAATGTGGGAAGAGGAACAGTGGTCAATATCGGACATATTGGCATGGGTGGAGGACCATTCAGCAGAATGCGAATGTATTTCATTGAGAAGCCTGTGTGTGGAGGATTGAAATATGTGTTGGTGATTGTGTGCATCTTTAGTCACTGGATTGAGGCTTATGCTACACAAAGAAATGACAGTCTCACAGTAGCAAAGTTACTGCTTAGAAAGTTAATTCCATGTTTCGGTTTCCAAGTCTCTTTAGAATCAGATAGGGGAAGCCACTTCAACAATGAAGTGATCAAACTGCTATGGTCAGCTTTAAACATTGAGCAGAAACTGCATTGTAGTTACCACCCAGAAGCCTCAGGACTTGTAGAAGAGATGAATGGTACCTTGAAATCGAGAATGGCAAAAATGTGTGTTTCTACAAATCTGAAATGGCCTGATGCATTACTGCTAGTTCTGATGTCAATGAGAAGCACGCATGACAAGAAAATAGGACTGTCGCCATACGAGATCCTCATGGGAAGGGCTATTAGATTGCCAGCTGTCCATGCAAATGCTCATGTAAAAATTACAGATGATATGGTATTGGACTACTACAAAGGCATGGTTGATGTGGTTCACTCTTTCTCTCTTCAGGTGGAAGCTACCACACTGCAACCGTCTCAAGACCAAGGACACAACCTGAAAGCAGGTGATTGGGTTGTGATCCGGAAGCACGTGAGAAAATTGTGTTTGGAGCCTAAGTGGAAAGGTCCCTACCAGGTGGTATTAATTACTACCACAGCTGTGAAGTATGCTGGACTTCCTAACTGGATCCACGCCAGCCACACTCAGAAAGTACCCAAACCAACTGAACAAGAAGAAGAATTGTTGAGATTAACAACAACATCCAAACATACTCAAAGGCAAGAGAGAAGAGGAAATGTACTGAAAACGGTGCCGGGTCACCCCTCAACTGACTTGCCCACTGTTGTGACAGATGAAGTGGAAGGAGCACAGGAGGATGAGAATGAACCATCCTGAAGCAGAACAATAGGAGAACCCGACCAGAGGAGGGTTTTCCCAGAAGCAGACAGTCTTGAAAAACAGACTGAACAAACAACTGACCCCAGCAGGAAAGGAGTTGAGACAGATCAAAGCAAAAGAGATTTGATTCCTCTTGAACCGGTTGCGGGAACGTCAAAAGAAGATAACTTGTGTCCAATACTGAAAAGAGCACAAACAGGAAAACCAATGAAAGGTGATAAGTGGCCGGAATCACAGCCAAAGACAAAGAAAATAATCTCAGTAACACCAATCCAGGAAGAAGTCGACACCACTAGAAAAGAAAATCTGAGCGATGGTGGAGATCGAAAGCTGAAAAGAAAAGAATTGCAAATCAAAGCTACTCAGGTCCTGATTGGGCATATGTAACTACCAACGAATGGCAAGAAGAATATTTGAATATATGTTTGGATCGAGACATTCCAGGTCAATATTTTGGCACATGAAGAAAGTCGATGAACTGAATTGCTGAAAACTGTAATCTGAAAAAATTGTAAAGAAAAGAGACTGTTGAAAATTTTACCGGAAAAGACTTTGATAACCTGATTTGACAAGCTGCTACCTGATTTTTGACAAGCTGCAAAACTGATTTTTGATAACTCTACCGATTTTGACAAAAGGGTCCTGAAAGTAAGACTGGATGCTGTAAATAATTGCTAAAGAAGATTGAAGATTGTTTTTGATTTCTGTTGCATAGTGTAGGAGGCTGGCCTGGCTTGTAGTGGGGACCAGAGGTACTTACACCTTGTGCCAGGTCCAGTTATCCCTTATTAGTGTAGAAGAGGTGTTTCTAGCAGCTTAGGCTGATAGAAGGTAGCTATGGCAAAGCAGCTTAGGCTGAACTAGGAGATATGTAAAGCTCCTACTATACCACTGGTGTCATATGCACAATATCATAAGAAAACCCAATACACAGATATACTAAAAATAAAGGTACTTTATTTTTATGACAATATGCCAAAAGTATCTCAGTGAGTACCCTCAGTATGAAGATGAGAAATATACACAAGATATATGTACACAATACCAAAATTATGCAGTAATAGCAAAAGGAAGTAATGCAAGCAGTGTAAAGTTACAATAGATTGTAATAGGAGCACATAGGTATAGGGGCAACACAAACCATATACTCCAAAAGTGGAATGCGAACCACGAATGGACCCCAAACCTATGTGAACTTGTAGGGGGTCGCTGGGACTGTAAGAAAACAGTGAGGGTTAGAAAAATAGCCCACCCCAAGACCCTGAAAGGTAGGTGTAAAGTGCACCTACAACCCCCAGAGAGCACAGAAGTCGTGATAGGGGGATTCTGCAAGGAAAACCAACACCAGCAATGCAACAACAGTGGATTTCCAGACCTGAGTACCTGTAAGACAAGGGGACCAAGTCCAAGAGTCGTGACAGTGTCGAGAGTGAACAGGAGCCCAGGAAATGCCAGCTGAGGGTGCAAGGAAGCCGCCACCAGATGGAAGAAGCTTGGTGTTTTTCAAGAATGAAGAGGACTAGGAACTTCCCCTTTGGAGGGTGGATGTCCCACATCGTGAAGAAGCTTGCAGAGGTGTTCCCACGCAGAAAGACCACAAACAAGCCTTGCTAGCTGCAAGGGTCACGGTTAGGGTTTTTTTATGCTGCTGTGGCCCAGGAGGGACCAGGATGTCGCCACTTGGATGAGGAGACAGAGGGGGTAACCAGCAAGTCAGGGAGCCCTCAAAGAAGCAGACAGCACCCGCAGAAGTACCTGAACAGGCACTTAGAAGAAAAGTGAACTGGAGTCCACCCGAAGTCACAAAAGGGAGTCCCACGATGCCGGAGAACAACCCAGAAGGTTGTGCACTGCAGGTTAGAGTGTCGGGGACCCAGGCTTGGCTGTGCACGAAGGAAATCCTGGAAGAGTGCACAGGAGCCGGAGCAGCTGCAAATCACGCGGTACCCAGCAATGCAGTCTAGCGTGGGGAGGCAAGGACTTACCTCCACCAAACTTGGACTGAAGAGTCACTGGACTATGGGAGTCACTTGGACAGAGTTGCTGAGTTCCAGGGACCACGCTCGTCGTGCTGAGAGGGGACCCAGAGGACCGGTGATGCAGTCATTGTTGCCTGCGGTTGCAGGGGGAAGATTCCGTCGACCCACAGGAGATTTCTTCGGAGCTCCTGGTGCAAGAAGGAGGCAGGATACCCCCAGAGCACGCTCCACCTGGAAACAGTCGAGAAAGCCGGCAGGATGAAGCGATACAAGGTTGCTAGTAGTCGTCTTGCTACTTTGTTGCGGTTTTGCAGGCGTCCTGAGCAGTCAGCGGTCGATCCTTTGGCAGAAGGTGAAGAGGGAGATGCAGAGGAACTCTGGTGAACTCTTGCATTCGTTATCTGAAGAATTCCCCAAAGCAGAGACCCTAAATAGCCAGAAAAGGAGGTTTGGCTACCTAGGAAGGAGGATTGGCTACTAACAGAGGTAAGAGCCTATCAGAAGGAGTCTCTGATGTCACCTGCTGGCACTGGCCACTCAGAGCAGTCCAGTGTGCCAGCAACACCTCTGTTTCCAAGATGGCAGAGGTCTGGGGCACACTGGAGGAGCTCTGGGCACCTCCCCTGGGAGGTGCAGGTCAGGGGAGTGGTCACTCCCCTTTCCTTTGTCCAGTTTTGCGCCAGAGCAGGGCTGGGGGATCCCTAAACCAGTGTAGACTGGCTTATGCAGAGATGGGCAGCATCTGTGCCCATCAAAGCATTTCCAGAGGCTGGGGGAGGCTACTCCTCCCCAGCCATCACACCTATTTCCAAAGGGTAGGGTGTCACACCCTCTCTCAGAGGAAATCCTTTGTTCTGCCTTCCTGGGCCAGGGCTGCCTGGACCCCAGGAGGGCATAAACCTGTCTGAGGGGTTGGCAGCAGCAGCTGCAGTGGAGACCCCGGAAAGGCAGTTTGGCAGCACCCGGGTTCTGTGCTAGAGACCCGGGGGATCATGGAATTGTCTCCCCAACGCCAGAATGGCATTGGGGTGACAATTCAATGATCTTAGACATGTTACATGGCCATGTTCGGAGTTACCATTGTGACGCTATACATAGGTAGTGACCTATGTATAGTGCACGCGTGTAATGGTGTCCCCGCACTCACAAAGTCCGGGGAATTTGCCCTGAAAAATGTGGGGACACCTTTGCTAGTGCCAGGGTGCCCACACACTAAGTAACTTTGCACCCAACCTTCACCAGGTGAAGGTTAGACATATAGGTGACTTATAAGTTACTTAAGTGCAGTGGTAAATGGCTGTGAAATAACGTGGACGTTATTCACTCAGGCTGCACTGGCAGGCCTGTGTAAGAATTGTCAGATCTCCCTATGGGTGGCAAAAGAAATGCTGCAGCCCATAGGGATCTCCTGGAACCCCAATACCCTGGGTACCTTAGTACCATATACTAGGGAATTATATGGGTGTACCAGTATGCCAATGTAAATTGGTGAAATTGGTCACTAGCCGGTTAGTGACAATTTGGAAAGCAGAGAGAGCATAACCACGGAGGTTCTGGTTAGCAGAGCCTCAGTGAGACAGTTAGTCATCACACAGGGAACACATACAGGGCACATACTTATGAGCACTGGGGCCCTGCCTGGCAGGGTCCCAGTGACACATAGACTAAAACAACATATATACAGTGAAATATGGGGGTAACATGCCAGGCAAGATGGTACTTTCCTACGCCCCCCCCCCAAACGAAGGACAATAAGACTAGCCATGACCTGATGAGTCTTCATTGTCTAAGTGGAAATATCTGGAGAGTCCATTTGCATTGGAGTGGGTACTCCCAGGTCTATGTTCCACTGTATAGTCCATTCCCTGTAGAGATATGGATCACCTCAACAATTTAGGATTTTCACCTTTCATTTGTTTTAGCCAAAGTAGAGGTTTGTGGGCTGTCTGAACAATAAAGTGAGTACCAAACAGGTATGGCCTCAAATTCTTCAATGCCCAGACCACAGCAAAGGCCTCCATCTCTATGGCAGACCAACGCTTTTCTCTAGGGGTCAACCTCCTGCTGATAAAAGCAACAGGTTGATCCTGGCCCTCAGAATTGAGTTGTGATAAGACTGCCCCTACCCCTAATTCAGATGCATCAGTTTGAACAATGAATTTCTTGAAGTAACATGGGCTTTTTAGGACAGGTGCAGTGCACATGGCCTGTTTGAGCTCCTCAAAAGCTTTCTGACAGCTAGCTGTCCACAATACCTTTTTAGGCATCTTCTTACTGGTGAGATCATTAAGTGGGTCTGCAATGGAGCCATAGTTTTTAACGAATCTCCTGTAATACCCAGTGAGGCCTAGGAAGGCTCTCACCTGGGTCTGTGTTGTAGGGGGAACCCAATCCATGATTGTTTGGATTTTCCCCTGAAGTGGTGCAATCTGTTCTCCACCTACCAGGTGTCCCAGATAAACCACTTTTCCCTGCCCTTTCTGGCACTTTGAGGCCTTGATAGTGAGGCCTGCCGTTGCAGGCCCTCCAAAACTTTCTACAGGTGGACCAGGTGATCATCCCAGGTGGAGCTAAAGACAGCTATATCATCTATATATGCTGCACTAAAAGCCTCCAACCCTTGCAGGACTGTATTCACCAACCTCTGAAAAGTGGCAGGTTCATTTTTCAAACCAAAGGGCATTACTGTAAATTGGTAGTGCCCTCCTATAGTTGAAAATGCAGTTTTAGCTTTAGCATCCTCTGCCAATTTGATCTGCCAATACCCTGCAGTCAAATCAAAGGTGCTTAGATACTTGGCAGATGACAGTGTATCTATGAGCTCATCTGCCCTGGGTATAGGGTGAGCATCAGTTTTTGTTACCTGGTTGAGACCTCTGTAATCTACACAAAACCTCGTCTCCCTTTTTCCATCTTTTGAGTGAGGCTTTGGTACAAGCACCACAGGAGAGGCCCATGGGCTTTCATAAGGTTCAACCACTCCTAAGTCAAGCATTTTCTGAACTTCTTGCTTTATGCAGTCCCTGACATGGTCAGGCTGCCTATAGATTTTACTCTTGACAGGCATGCTGTCTCCAGTATCAATTGTGTGTTCACACCAAGATGTGGTGCCTGGCACAGTTGAAAAGAGTTCAGAAAACTGACCAAGGAGGTGTATGCAGTTGTCTTTCTGTTCTGCAGTAAGACAGTCTACCAAAACTACTCCTTCCACTAGAGCATCCTCTTCTGTGGAAGAGAAGAGATCAGGGAGAGGGTCACTCTTTTCTTCCTGTCCCTCATTTGTTGCCATGAGCAGGGTGAGATCAGCCCTGTCATAGTAGGGTTTTAGGCGATTGACATGAATCACCCTAAAGGGACTCCTGGCAGTGCCCAGGTCAACCAAGTAGGTGACCTCGCCCTTCTTTTCAACAATGAGATGGGGTCCACTCCATTTGTCCTGGAGTGCTCTTGGGGCCCAGGCTCCAATACCCACACCTTCTGTCGTGGTTGGTACTGAATCAGAACAGCCTTCTGGTTATGCCATTGCTTTTGGAGCTCTTGGCTGGCCTGAAGGTTTTTACTGGCCTTTTTCATGTACTCGGCCATTCTGGATCTGAGGCCAAGTACATAGTCCACCATGTCTTGTTTGGGAGCTTTTAAAGGTTGTTCCCAACCCTCCTTCACAAGTGTTAGTGGACCTCTTACAGGGTGCCCAAAGAGGAGTTCAAAGGGGCTGAAGCCCACTCCTTTCTGGGGTACCTCCCTGTAAGCAAAAAGGAGGCAAGGTAACAGGACATCCCATCTCCTCCTGAGTTTTTCAGGGAGTCCCATTATCATTCCTTTGAGAGTTTTATTAAACCTCTCTACCAGTCCATTTGTTTGTGGATGATAAGGTGTGGTGAATTTGTAGGTGACACCACATTCCTTCCACATAGCCTTCAATTATGCAGACATAAAGTTGCTACCCCTGTCTGATACAACCTCTTTTGGGAAACCCACCCTGGAAAAGATACCCAGGAGGGCTTTTGCCACTGCAGGTGCTGTAGTGGTCCTTAGAGGAATTGCTTCAGGATATCTTGTGGCATGGTCCACAACCACCAAGATAAACCTATTGCCTGAAGCAGTAGGAGGGTCAAGGGGGCCAACTATGTCAACCCCTACCCTTTCAAAGGGAACCCCAACCACAGGTAGTGGAATAAGGGGAGCCTTTGGAGTGCCACCAGTCTTGCCACTGGCTTGGCGGGTCACGCAAGACTTACAAAAATCTTTTGTGTCCTCTGACATCCTAGGCCAGTGAAACAGGGGGACAAGCCTTTCCCATGTTTTAATCTGGCCCAAATGCCCAGCCAAGGGAATGTCATGTGCCAGAGTTAGGAGGAACTCTCTGTACTGCAGGGGAATGACCAATCTCCTGGCTGCTCCAGGTTTTGGGTCCCTTGCCTCTGTGTACAAAAGGTTGTCCTCCCAGTAAACTCTATGTGAGTCACTGACATCCCCGTTTTGCTGCTTGACAGCTTGCTGTCTGAGACCCTCTAATGTGAGACCGGATTGCTGTGCCACACTCAGCTCTTCCCTGGCAGGCCCCCCTCCACCCAAAAGCTCAGCAGTGTCTGCTGCCAGCTCCTCTGGTGAAGGTTCTGCACAGGGAGGGAATTCTTCTTCCTCAGAAGTTGAATCATCTGTAGAGGGAGGGATAGTGGGTAGGGATTTACCCTTGCTACCCCTAACTTTAGGGAGCACTTGGTCCATTGTTTCAGGATCCAAGTCACCCTGTCCTTTTTGCTTTTTGGCCTGAGCCCTGGTTAAAGTAAAAGTATGCCCAGGAATGCCCAGCATTGCTGCATGAGCCTCCAACTCCACTTCTGCCCAAGCTGATGTCTCTAAATCATTCCCTAGTAGACAGTCTACAGGTAAATCTGAGGCAACCACAATTTTCTTTGGACCAGTAACCCCCCCCCCCCCAGTTGAGATTCACAACAGCCATGGGATGGCTAAGAGTGTTGTTATGAGTGTCTGTCACTTGGTACTGGTGACCAAGTAGGTGTTGTTCTGGGTGTACCAGTTTCTCTATCACCATGGTAACACTGGCACCTGTGTCCCTGTAGGCCTGACCCTCAACACCATTGATTAGGGGAAGTTGCTTGTACTTATCCATATTAAGGGGACAAGCAACCAAGGTGGCCAAATCAATGGCACCTTCAGAGACTAACACAGCCTCTGTGGTCTCCCTAACAAGACCAACCCCAACTAAATTACCAAAAGTGAGCCCAGCTAGTCCCTTGGATTGGCTATTAGTAGGTTTGCTCCCACCACCACTGCTATTACTAGGGGCACTAGAGGTTGCAGTAGGGGTTGTGGTAGTGGGAGGTTTGGTGTTTTTCTTTGGACAACTGGCATCAGTTGTCCAATGGCCTTTTACTTTACATAAATAACACCAAGGATTTTTTACTTGATTTGAAGAGGATTTGGACCCACCACCCCCACCAGAGTGTTTTTGTGGGCCTGATGAAGACTCATTTTTAGATTTGTCCCCACCCTTGTCAGAAGACGTACCATCCTTTTTCTTGCCATCCTTGTCAATCCCTGTATGAACTTTTCTATTCACTCTTGTTCTGACCCATTTGTCTGCCTTCTTTCCCAATTCTTGGGGAGAGGTCAGATCTGAGTCAACTAGATATTGGTGTAACAAGTCAGACACACAGTTATTCAGAATATGCTCTCTCAGAATAAGATTATACAGGCTTTCATAGTCAGAAACTTTACTGCCATGTAACCACCCCTCCAAGGCCTTCACTGAACAGTCAACAAAGTCTATCCAGTCTTGTGAGGACTCTTTTCTGGTGTCTCTGAACTTAATCCTGTATTGTTCAGTGGTTAAGCCAAATCCATCCAAGAGTGCATCCTTCAAAACTGCAAAATTATTGGCATCACTTTCTCTAACAGTAAGGAGCCTATCCCTACCCTTTCCATTGAAAGATAGCCATAGTATAGCAGCCCACTGCCTTTGAGTGACCCCCTGTACCATATAGGCCCTCTCAAGTGCAGAAAACCACTTGTTAATGTCATCACCCTCCTTGTAAGGGGGAACTATCTTGTGCAGATTCCTGGAATCATGCTCTCTCACAGGATTACTATCAGGAATACTGCTGCTGCCACCATGGGGTCCAAACCCCAATCTCTGTCTCTCCTTCTCCAGGTCTAGGGATTCCCTGTCTAGAGCCAGCTGTTGCTGTTTAAGCTTCAGCCTGGTCTCTTCTGCTCTCAACTTTTTGAGTTCCCTTTCTAACATGCTGTCTTCAGGGTGGGTGGGTTGGGAATGCTTGGACACTGAGGATATATTGGAACCAACAGAGGGAGATCTGTCCCTAACAGCTTGAACTCTAACAACCTGGCTTCCAGGAATAAAAACATCCCTACTATGATGGGAGCTCCTATTACTACCAACATTGCTAGGTGGTCTGCTAAGGGGCAGATTTGGAATAGAACCCTCCACACCTCCCTCAAGGGGTTCACCTGAGTCAGAATGGGAGCTATCTACCAACTTCTCAGTTGAAGTGCCTGCTAGGGACTTATCATTCTCAATGAGCAAGTTAAATAGAAATTCTCTTGAAGGGTTCTTTCCTATCACTAAACCTCTATCAATGCAGAGACTCCTTAGGCTCTTGAAGTTTAAATTGTCATAAGTTGTATGGACCATTTTAAGAGCAGTTCCTACATCAGACATGATAGAAGAAGGTTTAGAGACAGTGAGAAGAGAGAAAAAGTTTCAGGACTTTTTAAAGAACAGAAAAAAAACTTTTTGAAACTTTTTGAAACTTTTAGACATTTTAGGAGTACTTTTCAGCACTTAGCAGAAAGTGTAAGAGGAGAAAAGCAAAACTTTTTGGTTAGGTGTACATACACTGAACTTGTTTTGTATATTATTCTCTTATGAAAAGTACAAAATGACAAAGTAGTAAGTAGTTACAAGTACTTATCCCACCGCTGCACAACCAATGTAGGAGGCTGGCCTGGCTTGTAGTGGGTACCAGAGGCACTTACACCTTGTGCCAGGTCCAGTTATCCCTTATTAGTGAAGAACAAGTGTTTCTAGCAGCTTAGGCTGATAGAAGGTAGCTATGGCAAAGCAGCTTAGGCTGAACTAGGAGACATGTAAAGCTCCTACTATACCACTGGTGTCATATGCACAATATCATAAGAAAACACAATACACAGATATACTAAAAATAAAAGTACTTTATTTTTATAACAATATGTCAAAAGTATCTCAGTGAGTACCCTCAGTATGAGGATGAGAAATATACACAAGATATATGTACACAATACCAAAATTATGCAGTAATAGCAAAAGGAAGTAATGCAAGCAGTGTAAAGTTGCAATAGATTTCAATAGGAGCACATAGGTATAGGGGCAACATAAACCATATACTCCAAAAGTGGAATGCGAACCACGAATGGACCCCAAACCTGTGTGAGCTTGTAGAGGGTCGCTGGGACTGTAAGAAAACAGTGAGGGTTAGAAAAATAGCCCACCCCAAGACCCTGAAAGGTAGGTGTGAAGTGCACCTACAACCCCCAGAGAGCACAGAAGTTGTGATAGGGGGATTCTGCAAGGAAAACCAACACCAGCAATGCAACAACAGTGGATTTCCGGACCTGAGTACCTGTAAGACAAGGGGACCAAGTCCAAGAGTCGTGACAGTGTCGAGAGTGGACAGGAGCCCAGGAAATGCCAGCTGAGGGTGCAAGGAAGCTGCCACCGGATGGAAGAAGCTTGGTGTTTTTCAAGAACGAAGAAGACTAGGAACTTCCCCTTTGGAGGATGGATGTCCCACGTAGTGAGGAAGCTTGCAGAGGTGTTCCCACACAGAAAGACCACAAACAAGCCTTGCTAGCTGCAAGGGTCGCGGTTAGGATTTTTGGATGCGGCTGTGGCCCAGGAGGGACCAGGATGTCGCCACTTGGATGAGGAGACAGAGGGGGCGCCCAGCAAGTCAGGGAGCCCTCAAAGAAGCAGGCAGCACCCGCAGAAGTACCTGAACAGGCACTTAGAAGAAAAGTGAACCGGAGTCCACCCGAAGTCACAAAAGGGAGTCAGAAGGCTGTGCACTGCAGGTTAGAGTGTCGGGGACCCAGGCTTGGCTCTGCACGAAAGAAATCCTGGAAGAGTGCACAGGAGCCGGAGCAGCTGCAAATCACGCGGTATCCAGCAATGCAGTCTAGCGTGGGGAGGCAAGGACTTACCTCCACCAAACTTGGACTGAAGAGTCACTGGACTGTGGGAGTCACTTGGACAGAGTTGCTGAGTTCCAGGGACCACGCTCGCCGTGCTGAGAGGGGACCCAGAGGACCGGTGAGGCAGTCTTTTGTTGCCTGCGGTTGCAGGGGGAAGATTCCGTCGACCCACGGGAGATTTCTTCAGAGCTCCTGGTGCAAGAATGAGGCAGGCTACCCCTAGAGCATGCACCACCTGGAAACAGTCGAGAAAGCCGTCAGGATGAAGCGATACAAGGTTGCTAGTAGTCGTCTTGCTACTTTGTTGCGGTTTTGCAGGCGTCCTGAGCAGTCAGCGGTCGATCCTTTGGCAGAAGGTGAAGAGGGAGATGCAGCGGAACTTTGGTGAGCTCTTGCATTCGTTATCTGAAGAATTAGCCAAAGCAGAGACCCTAAATGGCCAATGTGATCTTAGACATGTTACATGGCCATGTTCGGAGTTACCATTGTAACGCTATACATATGTAGTGACCTATGTATAGTGCACGCGTGTAATGGTGTCCCTGCACTCACAAAGTCCGGGGAATTTGCCCTGAACAATGTGGGGGCACCTTGGCTAGTGCCAGGGTGCCCACACACTAAGTAACTTTGCACTCAACCTTCACCAGGTGAAAGTTAGAAATATAGGTGACTTATAAGTTACTTAAGTGCAGTGGTAAATGGCTGTGAAATAACGTGGACGTTATTTCACTCAGGCTGCACTGGCAGGCCTGTGTAAGAATTGCCAGATCTCCCTATGGGTGGCAAAAGAAATGCTGCAGCCCATAGGGATTTCCTGGAACCCCAATACCCTGGGTACCTTAGTACCATATACTAGGGATTTATATGGGGGGTGTACCAGTATGCCAATGTGAATTGATGAAATTGGTCACTAGCCTGTTAGTGACAATTTGGAAAGCAGAGAGAGCATAACCACTGAGGTTCTGGTTAGCAGAGCCTCGGTGAAACATTTAGGGGGTCATTCTGACCCCGGCCGGCGGCGGAAGCCGCCGGCCTGGCTGGAACCGCCAGAATACCGCTGCGCGGTCAAAAGACCACCGCGGGTATTCTGGGTTTCCCGCTGGGCTGGCGGGCGACCGCCAGAAGGCCGCCCGCCAGCCCAGCGGGAAACACCCTTCCATGAGGATGCCGGCTCCGAATGGAGCCGGCGGAGTGGAAGGGGTGCGACGGGTGTAGTTGCACCCGTCGCGATTTTCAGTGTCTGCATGGCAGACACTGATAATCTTGGTGGGGCCCTGTTACGGGGGCCCCTGCAGTACCCATGCCATTGGCATGGGCACTGCAGGGCCCCCCAGGGGCCCCACGACACCCCATACCGCCATCCTCTGCCTGGCGGCCAAAACCGCCAGGAACAGGATGGCGGTATGGGGGTCGGAATCCCCATGGCGGCGCAGCAAGCTGCGCCGCCATGGAGGATTCCCCAGGGCAGCGGAAAACCGGCGGTACACCGCCGGTTTTCCGTTTCTGACCGCGGCTGTACCGCCGCGGTCAGAATGCCCAAGGGAGCACCGCCAGCCTGTTGGCGGTGCTCCCGCGGTCGTTGGCCCTGGCGGATTTTACCGCCAGGGTCAGAATGACCCCCTTAGTCATCACACAGGGAACACATACAGGGCACATACTTATGAGCACTGGGGCCCTGCCTGGCAGGGTCCCAGTGACACATAGACTAAAACAACATATATGCAGTGAAATATGGGGGTAACATGCCAGGCAAGATGGTACTTTCCTACACATAGCTATAAAGATCTTACTGTTTCTACTTTCTGATTCTTTACAGACTATGGGTAACAATAGTCAGCAGGGTAGGAAGAATAGGTGCTGTAAATACATGGGTATTGGTTTGGCAATTGTTTGTGTAATAGTACAGCTGATACTGATTGTAAGTGTAACTATTATTGATAAGAATGAGGCCAACCATACCTCAGCTGGATAGACAACTACTACATTCTCAGAAATAGACAGGTTTAGGTTAGATGAGAAATATAGACACATAAATAATACACAAGGAGAACTTTCTTCTAATGTTTTCTATCGCTTATTGCATGAGTATATTGACACAATGGAGGCTAGAGAGTGTTATGTTTGTACACACACTCTAGCCTGTGTCGAGGAAGGAGTAACCTATCATAGTCTGCCTCTAAACTATGGCATAAGTTGTAGTCTTTTACTAACAAGATTTTATAACCAAGAGTACATGCAATATTTCTACTCTAACCACGACTTAGTGTTTTCTTTTGTTCTTATAATTAGGTACTTAAGTAGAAAAGCTAAGGACAATGACATAGAATTAGTGAGAGGATTCTCTGAGCCTACATTAACATTTGGAACTGCCAACGCGCACAGGAATAACCTGACATGCTTACTCACACATTTAGAAAAGAGCTTCTTAGATCACACAGATGATAGGAGTAGTTCAATAAAGGCAAAAATAGATAAGGGATTAGTTCAGCGAAAACCTGGAAATGACTATGCATTTACTGACATCACTAAACAAGGGAAATTAGCTTTAGACACACTACATGTAGGTAAGCTTTGTATATATAAGCCACAATCTTAGGTAGATAGAATATTTGTGGGAACGAGTGAATGCAGACATGTGTTTTTGTTTCAGAGAAAATGGACGTTTATGCTGAATGGTCAGGATCCAGCAGTGCCTGGAGTCTACTACATCTGTGGGAAAAATGCATGTTACTGTCTTCCTAGAGAATGGTATGGAACATGTTATTTAGGGATAGTCTTCCCGAAAATGTACCAACTTGAAGACTTGAGTAAATTTCCTAAAATGACTGAATTACATCATAAAAGATAAAAGTGAGAATCAGTTTCTGGCATTGTTGGAGACATATTTGGAGCAATAATTCCTTCAGTGAGAGTTGTTCTGAATTCTATTAAAATTCAACAGGTGTCTACTGTTGTGGATCACATGCTGACAGATTTTCAGGGGCCATTATCCTAGTGGATACTAAGATGGATGCGGTATGACTCTTCAAAACCGCCTTGCTTTAGACATCCTTTCAGCGAAGGAAGGAGAAGTCTGTACATTGCTTAGTCCGCAACACTGTTGTACATATCTCCGGACAAAAGCAAAGCAATTAGAGGCTTTATTAACAATCTAACCAAAAATAAACCCGATTTGAAAGAACTAACTGAACCTACTGTTTGGGAAAAAGTTGGCAAAGGAATTACTGCTGTGGGAAATTGGCTTGGAACCTGTGAAAATGAATTTTAATGAAGATAATACAAGGGATTTTGGTGATTTGCCTTATTTGAATATGGGGAACAGGTAAACTGTATAATATGATCAAAATGAAAAGATTGAAAAAGAATCAGAAGAGGGAGGAAATCAGAATGGAAAAGTAATTTAGGAAAAATTTGAAGGGAAAAATAATAAATCAAAATGTGCGCAAGACAACATGTTGAAAGAAAATTGTATAGCAAAATAAATAAATGTATTTGAAATGATGGTGTGACGACATATTTAGTCATCAGAGGAGGGATTGTGAGCATTGAAATTAACATTAATAATTATTTCATGTATTTCGATATTTGATTTAACATAGAAAATGTATTAACATGAAAATTAACATGAGACCCATAATGTGCCTACTTGATTGACCACCATAATTTACAAACTTATTCACCAATAATGTATTAATGTGTATTAAGAGTTAATATATATTTGAGAATGAACTAGTCTGTCATATTTACAGCTAAATTTTATGATCTTACCTATGCTAACTAAAAGGCCTCAAGTTAGCGAGGCCACAGCTAAAACTGAATGTCTGCCAAATACTGAAAGATGCAACATTTGTAGAATGATCTCATGCCTGCTGTATAACAAATCCTTTGTTTGAGTTTCAAACTTCTCCATAACTCATATTAATAAAATGTATTTCTTTTGAGGAAATGTGCGTATCCTGAATTTCTACATCATTGTAACTGTTGACTCGAAGAGTATGGGAAAGCGTTGCTCTCATGGACTAACAATGGGCCTACTGATAATGGACAGAAGGATCCTCAAGTTGATTCTTATTGTATCAATTGGATATACGCAGATGAAGAAGAACCAATCATTAACATGCAGATGTCTGTCTAGTATATCTCTCTGATATGTACTAAAATTATAATTGGACAATTATTCTCCCAAGATGCTTCTGACCAATGACAAATATGGGACAACCTTAACTGAACCACACTGGTCTGGAAGTTCTGAGCCATTCTTTTTGACATTATTCCTTTGACACTCTTTACAAGATACTCTGTCACTTTAACACTTGCCAGCCTGTCTACTGACGTTCTGGTACTTTATTATTTTGAGTTTATTTCTTATGTTTCATGCAATGATGCTAGTGCCTACTTTAGTGCTCAATGCTTAGAGCCTATAGTGCTTTGCTGCCTGCCCTAGATAATTAACATGATGGTTCGGAGAACTTAGAGCCCCAATTTTGAACCGACCCCCTTTTCCCCAAATCCCCTCTGTCCTGATGCCCCCCTGATGAGGACAGCACTGCTTGCTGATCCTTAAGAACAGGTATATTGGGTGTAGAATATGTATATTTGATTTGTCTTTTGTTTTCTAGGTACCAACTGCTGCTTTTAATACAGCCATAGCTAGATGTTTTCCAAACTTGTGTTACGTGTGTGAAGCCTAATGCTAATGATAATCTGGAGTTAGTGAAGAGTTTTTTCTCTATTCATCAGTCTTTGACAACGAACTGACAACATTCAATTGCTGATCAAATGCATGTTATTAGCATTGCACAATTACTCTTGCTATTGATCTGTACTGTAGCTATTGAAAGTCTTGTCATTACAGCTTTGATAAAATTAAGATTCTTTCGGTGTTTCGGTCAACCCATGCTGTTTCTGTATCTTTATCATGTGGTTTTGTGACTAATTTATGTGATCTTAGCATTGTTAATATAGGGAAATAAATATTCTACCGGATACTAAAAGGTGTGGTTATTCGTGACCAAATAGGTCATGGTGCGTCCTGTTACTGACTCTAATGAATTGGTTTGTTTAATTTTGGTGATATTTAAGTGATGTGATGGTGTGATCATCTTAAACGAGTCAAAAGGTTCACCGGCCTAAAGACGTGTCCCCTTACTAGTTATCATATCATTAACAGATAAGGCCAGATGTGCTCACATGGTCCTGTGTTTAAAGGAAACCTGGCTAGTGGAAGATTTCCATATTGATTGGTTTGCGACCTATGTTATTCCAGCTATTGCAGGGACTATGGGAAGAGCTAAAGGAGAACGAGCTACGTTAGTGGCTCTTACCTTTCCTGATCATGTCATTCAGATGAATTAGGCCTCACCCTTTTCTCAGCTTATACTCTTGAAGTGGGGCACTGATTTCATGCTGTTAGTGAACTATATAACAACGTGTTCATTGCTAATAACTCTCCCATTGTGAGTTCCCTGCAAGATGATATGGAGATATGTCTCAGTGCCTTGGAGGGTAGCTATGTAATTGGATGGGATATTTTACTGTTAAACACTGTTCAGTGCCCGTTACAGCATGTGACTATCTGTCCACTGAAGGAGAGCCTGTCATGCATTTTTGTCATAGTCATTTGAGTGAGACATTTAACTTGCTTTGATGAAGTATAATCCAATATTTGATCTTGATTCCTGTAACAGCGGTCAGGTTGATACACCTACATTTATGGGGCTTTGTCGTTTTAGCCCTATTGACTATATTTTGCTGTCATATAATCTAAGACAATGGCTGGAGAGTTACGAGGTTATGGACTCCCCTTTGAGCGACCACAGGTTGATTTCAGTTACGTGGTGCCATAGATGGGAAAGGGCAGGATTCAGATTACCCATGTCCCTCTCTGTTATCCTTTAGTGTTAATAAGAGTGTAACTGTGAGTTGGGGTAAAGTTGAGAAGGACTTTTACCTCTCAAACTTGACTGGTGTGTCCTAAAGTGAGTTTATGTCATGCTTGGAGGTGTGTGAGGTGGGGGGGCCTGAAATAGTCTTAAGTAGTTTTGATAAAATATGTAGGGCAGCCTGAGAAATGCTGACTATTATCGTGATGTGCACCTGTTTTAAGTGGATGAGATGGCTTGATAATACATGTATTAAGGTCCACAACCTATTACTACATGTCTCTCAATGATATACCTAGATACCAGGGAGAGGTCCGCTTCTGCAGAAGGGACTTGCACTGTGGGCCACTAAACAAATATTAAAATAGGAAGCCTTTTATGACCTGGTCAGGGCCAGTGAGTTAAAGGACAGCAGGCTGTTCTGGCAAACTGTGACTAGAAATTACTTGAAGAAGGATCTGGGCAGTGGTGTGGTCATAGTAATTCCTCCAGGGGTATGGGTCAAACATTTCTCAGAGGTATACCAGGGATCTCCTCTATCCGAAAGGCAGGCGATGAGCAGCTCTCAAATAATTCCACCTTTAATTCGACTGACTACTTCCCAGCCTTTGTGTATTTTAGATATTGGGGTCCTGGATGTAATTGAGGCTATAAAGAAATGCCCTGCTTTGAAGGCACCAGGCCATGATAGGATTCCAGCCGATCTTTTGGGGGCAATTTACCACTGTGAGGTCCCCCTTCTAACTAATGTGTTTAAGGCTGCTCTATGTATGGGACCCCAAAGGCATGGTCACATGCAATTACAGCACCTATTTTTAAAAGACATGCAAGATGACCCGAAGTACTATCAAATGATTTCCTTAATCAATTTGACAGCTAAGCTAATCTGCAGGGTACTACTGGATGATTTGCAAAGTTGGGTGAACGAGAACAACAGCCTTTCTCAGTTTCAGTTCGCTTTCCAGCTGGCCTGGGAACCATAGAGCAATGTCTCAATTTGTATATGTTGATGGGCAAGTATTCAATTGCCAAGTGAGGGCAGCCCCTATGTGGCATACATGGACCTGAGTTCAACCTTTGACCCCGTCAGTAGGTCAAAGCTCTGGGCAATAATGGGAGAGATAGGGGTTGAACCCACTATCATAGCCTTTTTGAGGGAGCTCCTTGCAGATCTCACTTCAAGTGTTAGGTATGGCCCACCAGGGAAAATTACAGAAAGCTTCAAGCTGGAATGCTGTGTACACCAGGGTTGTGTGCTGGCTCCATTTTGTTTCTCTCTATACGTTAACAGTATTGAGAAGCACCTTCTGAATGCCATACCGACTGCCCGGTAGTAGGTAGGCGAAGTATTTCGTCTCTGACCTATGCTGATGATATGTTATTGTTGGCAAAAATGGCTAATGGGCTGCTGGATCTACTAGATAATGTCTGTTTTTTTATGCCTAACTTGGATTTATCAGTAAACCAGTCCAAATCACATATAATGTTTTTTGGCCATTGTGCCAGGACCTGTTGGGCATTTTTTCTTAACAGGTACAAGATCATAGAGTTTCATTGTATCCCTGCTTGAGCGTGCTGTTGATGAGAGACAGAGATGGCATGCACTTAGAGAGGAGCACTAAAGCGGTTCTAGATTTTGCTAAGACAGCAGCAAACCCATTAAAAAGCTGCTGAAAGTCGATAAAGCTAAGTGCAGCTCCGGTGTAATTTATGGTGCTGGTATCTGGGGCATTTGTGACCAGCCAGGGGTATAGAAAGTGGAGAACGTTTTTTGTTTAATAATTGCTTGCTGTATAACTAAATCTACCAGCAATCATGTGTGCCATTTAGAAATTGGCCAAAGGCATATAAGCGATTTTGTGAGACTGCAGTCCCTTCTCTTATGGTTAAGAGTTTGGATGAAGGAGGAGACTACATTAAATCGCGCAGTCCTGGCAGATTTTCTGGTCTTAGAAAAGGGTCTTAAAATACCCTGACTCATACATTTGCAAGGCCTGTAACTGGTTAGCCCTGGATGAGTTGCTTTTGAATCCTTCCACCTTTAGCTCCAGCATTCAGAAACAATTAACAAACGTTTTTCTAGATAGATGCGCAGATGAAAGAGTGGCAAAAAATTCTGGTTTATCGATGGTTGTAGCCCATGGTCAAATTAGAACTTGCTTTGGTATTGAGCAGTATCTTTTATGGGTGAATAACCCACAACATAGGTTCCTGCTGGTCAGATTACGTTTTAACACAAAATAAACTTTTCAAATACTCACCACCAGTCACAGGTACGGTTTAATCCATTGTTATTTTGCTTGCCACCTCACCCCAGTTCAGATCCAGCTACATGAAAATCAGTCTTGACCAGTCCAGCCCGAACTGCCAATCCAGGTCCTCCCTGGACCGGATTCAAGCATCCTAGGATCGGTTTCAGGGTATCACCCTTTATCAGCCAGGCTAGCTGGAATACAATGGCGCAGCAAGCAAGGGACCCACGTCAGGGCATACCCTAGCCACTTAGGGCGCACAAGGCAATATCACAAAATAAAATGATAGACGGAGTGTTGAAGCTTTTTAAACAGTCACTCGGAGTCACAGCTCTGGGTTTAATCCATCGTTATTTTGCTTGCTACGTCACTCCAGTTCGGACCCAGCAATATGAAAATCAGTCTTGATCCTGCTCCCAGTTGGTGCTTAGTAGCTACTATCTAAACAGTGACCTCCTCCACCCCTCTCAAACAGGGTCTGATATTGTGTTTGTCAAGTACTGCATCTGAGCTACAAGCCATCTGTGTGATGCATTCTGCACATGATTGGCAGTGAGGGACAAATTTATATTATTCAGAAAAACACACATTATCCTCCCAGATCTAAGAACATGAAACAGCATGGTAAAACACGACCAGAGTACACCTGCCAGGAGGAAGAAAGATTGAGAACAATGGTATTAATATGAAAAGCAAACTTGGTCAAACCGAGGTGCAAGGAGACGTTCACCTCGGGGAACAATGAAAGCAATACCTCGTGTTATAATTTCAAGTCGTAGCAGCATCTACCTACGGATTGTGGAACAACATATGCAAGTTGCATCTGTTAAAGAGTCTGCTGCAGGTATCAATAGAATCTCAAATTATATTTGTAGAAAGATGTGATGACATAAAAATGGACAGATGGTTTCCTGGTACCAGCCAAGGAGTCGTGTTCTCCAAGGCAAGGCAAAGTCCGGATTTATACCTTATTATAGAAATTTCTAGAACCTGTCATATGTCTGAAAGTTTTGATATTTTAACAAGCACGTGCAGGGATGAGCTCATAAGACAAAGAACAGATGACCTTTAAAACAAGAAACATAGGAACATAATTTCTAGAGAAATAGCAGTTTTTATAACATCATACCAGACACTGCATGTTGGATTGCAGAAGGGAACTTCTATTTAACCTTCTGTAGTATTATCATACTACATGCTGATCATTATTGTGTAAGAACACCTGACATGGCAATAGAACCTCCCCATTTCTAGCAGGACAAGCACTCTACAGGAAAAGTCTGGCCCTGGGCACGTATCTAAAAAAGAGGAAGCATACGCTTCCTCTTCACAACCCACTCAGAGCACAGAATAATGCAACACTATAGCACAGATGTATAAAACGTTTTAGGTCGCAGACAGTCCGAATTGATGTTTGCAAAATCAAAAACGTTTCTGCCTATGTAAATAACGCATTTTACGAGTATGTAAAATGGGTCTGCAACTCCTTAAGGACTTAACTCCATATTTATACTTTGGCGTTAGACGCGTCTAGCGCCAAAGTCCATGGAGTTTGCGTCATTTTTTAGTGTGAACACCTACTTTGCGTTAATGATATGCAAGGTAGGCGTTCCCGTCTAAAAAATTGACTCCGAGGCATGTGCGCCGTATTTACACTCCCGGGCAAAATTCACGCCCGGGAGTGGGCGGGTCAAAAAAAATGACGTACGGCCGCTTTTGCGCCGTTTTTTAGCGCCTGGACAAGGCAGGCGTTAAGGGACCAGTGGGCTCGGAAGGAGCCCAGAGGTGCCCTCCCATGCCCCCAGGGACACCCCCTGTCACCCTTGCCCACCCCAGGAGGACACCCAAGGCTGGAGGGACCCATCCCAGGGACAGTAACGTAAGTTCCGGTAAGTATTTTTTTTTTTTTTTTTGTGGCATAGGGGGGCCTGATTTGTGCCCCCCTACATGCCACTATGCCCAATGACCATGCCCAGGGGACAGAAGTCCCCTGGGCATGGCCATTGGGCAAGGGGCATGACTCCTGTCTTTGCTAAGACAGGAGTCATTTCTATGGGGGTTGGGAGTCGAAAAAAATGGCGCAAATCGGGTTGAGGCGAAACATTTGCCTCAGCCTGACTTGCCCCATTTTTTGGCGCCCAAGCTCCATATCCCCCTACGCCGGCGCTGCCTGGTGTACGTCATTTTTTACCACGCACACCAGGCAGCGCTGGTGGCTAACGCCGGCTAACGTCATTGATTAAATACGGCGCCCGCATGGCGCTTCAGAATGGCGTTAGCCGGCGCTAATTTTTTTGACGCAAAACTGTGTTAGCGCAGTTTTGCGTCAAAAAGTATAAATATGGCCCTTAGAGACAGATTTAAGAGCCCCTTGCGCCACATATCGACACATAACTGTCATTTTTTTTACCCTAATGTGGCAAAATTATGGCAATAATGCCACACCATATTTACAAAGTGGTGCAATGCATGCATTGCGCATCTTCGTAACCCCATGCGTCACATTATGCCTGCACTGGGAGGGCTGAAAAAACGGTGCAAAGAAATCTAAAAGATTTGTTTGCAAATTTGTTTTGGCATTTTTAATGCTTGCTCAGAGCAGGCTTTAAAAGGGGGCACACCATTGGTTATAATGGGCCCCTATGTGCTGTTCAGGGCTAGCGCCAACATTTTGCCACTAACCCTGAACAGTACATCAATAGCGTCAACAATTCTGACGCTATTGCCCCCTACCCTGTGCTGTATTTTAAATATGGTGCACTCATGGTGGCGGTAGGGGGTGCTAAAGGACACAAGAAAAGTGGCGCTGCACTGGGTGCAACGCCACTTTTCTTAAATCTGCCCCTTAGTATTTGGAAGGAACAGGTTGTAGGCATGCCTTCCAAATACTGAGTCACAAATGTATCAAAATCCTGTGACGATAATCAAGTCACGAAACACTGAAAATTGAGATGGAGAGCTATTCTCAGTCTCTTTCCCCTTTCCATGTGAAAAACAAAATAAAAAAAGTTTATTGAAGAATAAGAAGTGGTCCAGGAGACCACTGCCAACTGTCGAACAAACTTTAAAAAAGTAAACTCTCTTTTTTAACTTTATTTACGTTTCCAGCATAAGCAACAGCACAGCAAGGTGGACACTGGAACGTAATACAGTTCAGCACAAGCAAACCAGTATGTCATGACAAAAAACATTATTAAATAATGTACACCCGTTTTCTATATCCTGCTACGTCTTAAATGTGACTCTTCAGCTACTGCCCAATCTATAACATCCCTGCACCAGTGATCGAAATCCGGCGCCTTCTGTCCCATCCAGGTAATGGCTTCCCTCCACTGCGCTAAGACCAATTCCAGTTGTAAACAATTGTACGACATTTTCTTACTCTAAGATCTTGTGATATTACCCAGTCAGCAACAGGCTGGTGTAATGATGCGCACTGTTCTATTCACCTCCGGCACCACCCGGGACTAATACTGTAGAACTGCACCACACTGCCAAGCTAAGGGGCATATTTATGCTCTGTTTGCGCCGGATTTGCGTCGTTTTTTTTTACGCAAATCCGACGCAAAACTAACTCCATATTTATACTTTGGTGTTAGACCCGTCTAGCGCCAAAGATCTTGGAGTTTGCGTCATTTTTTAGCGTGGACACCTTCCTTGCGTTAATGATAGGCAAGGTAGGCGTTCCCGTCTAAAAAATGACTCCAAGGCATGTGCGCCGTATTTACACTCCCGGGCAAAAATGACGCCCGGGAGTGGGCGGGTCAAAAAAATGACGTCCAGCCGCTTTAGCGTCATTTTTTAACGCCTGGTCAGGGCAGGCGTTAAGGGACCTGTGGGCTCGGAAGGAGCCCAGAGGTGCCCTCCCATGCCCCCAGGGACACCCCCTGCCACCCCTGCCCACCCCAGGAGGACGCCCAAGGATGGAGGGACCCATTCCAGGGAACTGAAGGTAAGTTCAGGTAAGTATTTTTTTTTGGGTGGCATAGGGGGGCCTGATTTGTGCCCCCCTACATGCCACTATGCCCAATGACCATGCCCAGGGGACATAAGTCCCCTGGGCATGGCCATTGGGCAAGGGGGCATGACTCCTGTCTTTGCTAAGACAGGAGTCATTTAAATGGGGGTTGGGAGTCAAAAGAAATGGCGCTAATCGGGTTGAGGCGAAAATTTTGCCTCAGCCTGACTTGCCCCATTTTTTGGCGCCCAAGCTCCATTTTCCCCTACGCCGGCGCTGCCTGGTGTAAGTCATTTTTTTTTACGCACACCAGGCAGCTCCGCCGGCTAACGTCATTCCATAAATAAGGCGCCCGCATGGCACTTTGGAATGGTGTTAGCCGGCGTTAAATTTTTTGACGCACAACTGCGTTGGCGCAGTTGTGCGCCAAAAAGTATAAATACGGCCCTAAGTGTACACAATCTGCCCCACCTGAGCAAGGTCTACGGCAAATGGGTAGATGAGTAGAATTCAAGCGTTGGAGTGTCCTGGGAGTAAGGTAGTCCGGTGTAAAAAGTTGTTGTGTGTTAATTTAAAACATGCATTGCAGGACACCTTGTGTGTACGTTCGTTTACCCGTTCCTAATCCCTATCACTGAGAGGTATGACTAAATCAAAGTCCCAGGCCAATCGCACCTTCGGCACAGAACCTACTAAGTCCATAAACCTGGCCTTATACAGGAGTGTAATTAAATGCCGACCCACACCACATGCTAGAACGATTCCCAAAGTTTTTGTATACATAGGGGCAGCTGGATAATAGGGCCAAGTCTAGTGCAAAGGTATCTTGAGCTTCGTAAAAGGAAATGAAGTGGTTATCAGGGTACAGGTCCCCAATGATTTCACAGCAGCCATCTTGTCATGCGTGGACGATCTCATGTTCCATAATTTGTCGTACGGTTTTTAATATCCAAGTTGGAAGTTCTCTAAGGAACAGGGCTCGCATCAATACTATATATACAAATTTGTGCCACAGTTTGGCTGTGTGTCGAACTATAAGAGGGGTGTCCGAGGGAACCCATGTGCCCACCGTCAGTAGTGCTGGTAAGCTCCCCTGCCGCACCCTGCCGGCCAACAGCTGTTTTTCATAATTATCTGTGGAATCCAGCCAATGGACTACGTGTTGCAGTTGTGCAGCAAAGTAATAATGGTCAAGGTACGGTACTGCGCCCAACTGCCTGAATATACATGCCAGGAGTGGGCATACAGAGTTCTCCCAACTAAGTCCTAAATCTGGCAAGCTTGGAAGTGGAAACAATAATGTTTTTGTGCGGTTGTGCATAGCCCTTAGGATGACCCAAATTCCACCAATAGTCCAGCAGAACAGGAACTGCGATCCAATGGATGGATGGTAAAACAACACATCGTCGGCATATAAGGAGATGGCGTGACACACATATCCTGACTGAATATCCCATTCCTGCATTTTATGACTTACCAGATAGCCAATGGCTCCATCACAAGTGTGAATAGGAGCTGAGATAGGGGGGCAACCCTGTCACGCCCCATCCTACCATCTGAGCGGCAAAGGTTCACATGCACCCTGACACGAGGCTCAGTATATAGTACGCAACCAATTACAGTAGTGTGGTCCAAACCCCATAGCCCAGAAAACTTCCAAAAGGTATCTACAGTCCACTGTATCAAAGGCTTTTTCTATATCGATGACCATGAGCACCATTTCTTCATCCCAATGCTGCACTTCAAGGAGAACATGATTCAGTCCCCGCAGGCTCATTCCCATGTTGCACCCAAATATGAATCCGCATTGGTCTTTGTGGACCAGAGTAGGCATATGGTCTGCCAGCTGTGTGGCGAGCACTTTACAAAGAATCGTTGTATCTGTGTTAATCGGTTGTACTACGGAACACCGATTTCCTAAACAACTAGTGCCTTAACAACGAGGTCGGCACACCGACCTCGTTGCTACTACTAATGATTTTACCACGAATGCCTTAACAACGATTTTCGTTGTAAAGGCATTCCTGATAAAAGCATTACCCCCCAACCCCACCCCAAAACCTAAAACCTCCTGACCCCCCACCTCCTCCCCAAAACCAAAAACGCCCCACCCCCCCAACCCCACCCCAAAACCTAAAACCCCCTGACTCCCCACCCCTCCCCAAAACCAAAAACGCCCCACCCCCCCAACCCTGCCCCAAAACCTAAAACCCCCTGACCCCCTACCCCCTCCCCAAAACCAAAAACGCCCCACCCCCCCAACCCCTCCCCAAAACCTAAAACCCCCTGACCCCCCACCCCCTCCCCAAAACCAAAAACGCCCCACCCCCAACCCCGCCCCAAAACCTAAAACCCCCTGACCCCCCACCCCCTCCCCAAAACCAAAAACGCCCCACTTACCTTAGTCGAACCCTTGTCACCTGCGTCCTCCTCCTTTGCCAACTCCCTTCTTTGTACCTTTACCACGCATGTTCGTAGTTCAGAACATACGTAGTTAAGGCACAAAGGCGGTCATTCCAATCTTGGCGGGCGGCGGGAGCCGCCCGCCAAGCGGGAACCGCCAGAAGACCGTACCGCGGTCAAACGACCGCGGCGGTCATTCTGAGTTTCCCGCTGGGCTGGCGGGCGACCGCCAGAAGGCCGCCCGCCCGCCCAGCGGGAAACCCCCTTCCACGAGGATGCCGGCTCCGAATGGAGCCGGCGGAGTGGAAAGGGTGCGACGGGTGCAGTTGCACCTGTCGCGATTTTCAGTGTCTGCTATGCAGACACTGAAAATCTTTGTGGGGCCCTGTTAGGGGGCCCCTGCAGTGCCCATGCCATTGGCATGGGCACTGCAGGTGCCCCCAGGGGCCCCACGACACCCGTTCCCGCCAGCCAGGTTCTGGCGGTCAAAACCGCCAGAACCAGGCTGGCGGGAAGGGGGTCGGAATCCCCATGGCGGCGCTGCAGGATTCTTCAGGCCAGGGGAAAACCGGCGGGAAACCGCTGGTTTCCCTTTTCTGACCGCGGCCTTACCGCCGCGGTCAGAATTGGCCTGGATGCACCGCCAGCCTGTTGGCGGTGCATCCGCGGTCCCCGGCCCTGGCGGTCTATGACCGCCAGGGTCGGAATGACCCCCAAAATAACGGAGTTGTGGTTAAAAAAAACTTTGTTGCGCTTTCGTTAACCACGACTTTGTTAAAAAGACTTCGTTACAAAGGATGTTTCCTGTGTTAATCATTGTTAGGGACCTGTATTCTGATGGGTCAGATTCCTCCCCACCAAGCTTTAGCGACAGACATATCTCTCCCTCTCGCATTGTCAGGGGTAGGATGCTAACCTCTCTAGCTTCTGAGTAAATCCACAGTAGCTTGTTGGTCAATGTCTTGGGGAATATTTTATAAAGTTCTGGGGGAAAGCCATCACCTACAGCCTAACGACGAGGAAGTGCTTGGACCACCACTCTAATCTCCTCCTGTACTGTAAACGAGCCTCAAAAGCCTCTATCACGCCCCACCCTACCATCTGAGCGGTAAAGGTTCACATGCACCCTGACACGAGGCTCAGTATATTGTAAGTGCAACCAATTACAGTAGTGTGGTCCAAACCCCATAGCCCAGAAAACTTCCAGAAGGTATCTACAGTCCACTGTTTCAAAGGCTTTTTCTATATCGATGACCATGAGCACCATTTCTTCATCCCAATGCTGCACTTTAAGGAGAACATGATTCAGTCCCCGCAGGCTCATTACCATGTTGCACCCAAATATGAATCCGCATTGGTCTTTGTGGACCAGAGTAGGCATATGGTCTGCCAGCTGTGTGGCGAGCACTTTACAAAGAATTGTTGTATCTGTGTTAATCATTGTTAGGGACCTATATTCTGATGGGTCAGATTCCTCCCCACCCAGCTTTAGCGACAGACATATCTCTCCCTCTCGCATTGTCAGGGGTAGGATGCCGACCTCTCTAGCTTCTGAGTAAATCCACAGTAGCTTGTCTCGGGGAATATTTGATAAAGTTCTGGGGGAAAGCCATCACCTACAGCCTACAGACGAGGAAGTGCTTGGACCACCACTCTAATCTCCTCCTGTACTGTAAACGAGCCTCAAAAGCCTCTATCACCTCCGCCCCCAAATGGGGGAGCCCCACCCCATTCAAGAAGGGAATACATTTACCCTGTATCATGGTGTATGATGTTAGGCCCATGTCCCGTGTCCTGCTGTATCATCTATTCCTCCCCAGTTTCTGTAGAACTCGATAAACAATATGTCTAAACTGCTTTCAAACCCGTGTTTCTCCTCCCCTCCCACCCATGGACAAGAACGGCTCAACCTGACAACCATTAAAGCCCACCTGAGGCAAGTGCTGGAACAAACACTGCACTCCCTTGGTCCAACGGGGACCAAAAAATACAAACCCAATGAAAATACAGCACACCATGGCGCATGTTAGGGGCAATAGCGTACATTTTTTGACGCTATTCTGGATTAATTTAAAACAAATGACAGTAGTGTTAAGAGCCCCATTGAAATCAATGGGAGCCTCATTTTAAGGCCTGCTTTAAGCAGACATTAAAAATGATGCTAGAAATGGCGCAATGCAGTCTTGTAGATTCCATTGCGCCATTTTTAGCTATCCTCTAATGAGGAAACGCCCCCTTTGCATACATCATGCATATATTATGCATGATGTGGCACAAAAGGTGTACAAGGTGGTGCAAACCTAGTTACCAAACGCCCGTTAGTGTCACATTTGCGGCAAAAATGTTGCGCAAATGTAGCGCTAAGAGGCGCAAGGAACTTGAAAACCTGGCTCACCCCCTCACTGCTCATCACCCCTGTGGCACAGCTCCTTTACAAGAAAACGATAATAAACTCAGTTTATTATGGTTTTCTGGTAAAGGTTTTGCAGCTGCCGCTGCTGGCAGGGGGCAACACTCCTCTAATCTAATGGAGGAATCGCCACTGATCATATCGAGTACAGTGTTCTGCGAGTCAGAGCCCTTGTCATCAGAGGACTGCTGATTGTCAGAGGCTTTCCCTTCATCGTGCCCGTCTTCAGAGTTCAAATGCATTGCACCTCTTCCCCTATTATGACTTTCTGTGTCCCCAGCGGGGCTTAATTCGGATTGTCCTCTGAATGTCTGATGTGCCTGCGGTGTTGGGTTTTCAAGCAGGAATGTGTTCCCCAGGTCTTTTAATGACTTCTTCCAGAACCGGGTGCCACAGCAACATCCTTAAGTTTCAGCCATTCCTATACGTCCTCTGGTCTATCAATGAAGTGAGCTTTATTCTTAAAAATAACTTTAGGCCACTCAGGGTAGAGGAGCATGTATCGAAACTGAAGAACCCTCAGCTTCTGTTTGACAGCAAAGTAGGATTTGTACTGCTCCTGCATTTATTTAATGGAATCCGGGAAGATGGCTAGCTTGGTGCTATCAAAAAGGGGATATCCTGCTCCCTCACCACTCTCAGGATGCAGTCCCTATCTCAATAGTTAAGGATTTTGGCAATAATTACCCTGGGGAGGGACCGGCTTCGAAGCAGGCCCCTGGGCTCTATGGGCCCTCTCCACCGCAAAGAAGGCCGAAAGTCCTTGAGGTTTTAGGACATTGTGGGCCAAGTCTTCTAAGAAACTGCTCTGCGACTGACCCTTCCACTCCTTCAGGGAACTCCAGTGACCAGTATGCTGCATCGTCTCAAGCAACACTCAGCATCTTCTGCATGGTGTCTCAGCTCTGCTGTTGTTGCTGTCATATGTGCCATTTGACGTTTCATAGTCACAACTTCACCTTTTATGGTCTCAATATTGGATTCAGCATTTGTAACTTTATCCGCCATCTTGTGCAATCTACCCGCAAATGGTTGACATCAATGGAAACTGTTTCAATTTGGTGTTCCAGAGTGGTGTGGAATCCCTGTATGGCCACAAGCAACTGCGCCCTGCTAGGTCCAGTATCATCAGGTAAGATGTCCCCTTGGTCTTTTACACTAGTTTGTTGGGTTATTCAGTGGGTAGTTATCCCCGGGTAGTTTATTGCATGATCGTGTTGGACCCATGAGCTTGCTGTTGCTTGTCTGTGCTTCTATTGTAATTAGCGGCGAAAAGAGCAGGTCCCGCAATCGGGAGAACAAAAGAGCTGCACAGCCCTCCCAGCGCCAAACTCGATGCCGTCCTCTGGTATCACTGTGACTAAATCTCTTCCTCTGGTGGTCAGCTGTCGAGCCTGGTAGAAGGCTGTAGAGAAGGGCAAAGACGCGTGAATGCTGCCAGACTCAAGTCACTCCATCCACATTCCCCAGAGGGATAGGTTGTGGTACACAGTAGCATCCAGTTTTGACTGCAGAGACCCCCTACCCAGGGGCCCATTTAGTGACCTACGGTGCCAGGACCTCAATATACCTTTAGATGCTCCAGGGTTCAATCCCAGTCTCCAAGGGACTAGCTGTAGAACCTCTTGACAAGGGCTGTGTGGCTGGCACAGAAGGATCGCCAAAAGGGTCAAATGCGGCCTGACTACTTTACGGGTCAAGATATCAGCAGCTCAATTAAATATATGAGGGAGCCAATCGTAGATATTTCATAAGGCACCCACCAAGAAGCAGTCAGTTCCAGATCTCCAGCAGTGCAGAGCCAAGCTTCGTAGGGGCATCACAGTGGGCCGCACCAGGTATTGCACCCTTCCTAAAATCACAATGAGGAGACAGGGCCTCAAACACCAATTGAAGCCACCTTTTTTGTTTGTTTGTTTGTTTTTTAAAGCTCTCGGTGTCTCTCAGGCCCTCCAGCGGGATCACAAGGACAACCAATGGGGGGCAGCAGATATGTCCCCAGGATTCCAGCCCATGAAAAATTGCTCTCTATAATGATAGTGACAGTGTCAGGGGCAATGGTTAATCAGAACATCCAATTGGGGCAGTGTGGCCCATCTGTAATATAGACCCATGTAAGCCTATTGTGCTTAACCCCTTCGTTGCCAGGCCTTTTCCCCCTCCTGTGCCAGGCCTTTTTTTGCCTATTTGGGGCAGTTCGCGCTTAGGCCCTCATAACTTTTTATCCACATAAGCTAACCAAGCCAAATTTGCGTCCTTTTTTTCCAACATACTAGGGATTCGAGAGGTACCCAGACTTTGTAGGTTCCCCTGAAGGAGGCCAAGAAATTAGCCAAAATACAGTGACAATTTCGTTTTTTTCAAAAAAATGGGAAAAAGTGGCTGCAGAAGAAGGCTTGTGGTTTTTCCCCTGAAAATGGCATCAACAAAGGGTTTGCGGTGCTAAACTCAGCAGCTTCCCAGATTTCAGGAACAGGCAGACTTGAATCAGAAAACCCAATTCTTCAACACAATTTTGGATTTTTCTGGGACATACCCCATTTTTGCAATTTTTTGTGCTTTCAGCCTCCTTCCAGTCAGTGACAGAAATGTGCATGAAACCAATGCTGGATCCCAGAAACATTTCTGAAAAGTAGACAAAATTCTGAATTCAGCAAGGGGTCATTTGTGTAGATCCTACAAAGGCTTCCTACAGAAAATAACAACTGAAAAAGAAAAATATTGAAATTGAGGTGAAAAAAACATCAATTTTTCTCTACGTTTTACTCTGTAACTTTTCCCTGCAATGTCAGATTATCGAAAGCAATATACCGTTACGTCTGCTGAACTCCTCTGGTTGCGGGGATATATAGGGCTTGTGGGTTCATCAAGAACCCTAGGTACCAAGAGCCAATAAATGAGCTGCACCCTGCAGTGCCTTTTCATTCTATACTGGGTATACAGCAATTCATTTGCTGAAATATAAAGAGTGAAAAATAGCTATCAAGAAAACCTATGGGGCATATTTATACTCCGTTTGAGCCGAATTTGCGTCGTTTTTTTCGACGCAAATTCGACGCAAAACTAACTCCATATTTATACTTTGGCGTTAGACGCGTCTAGCGCCAAAGTTCATGGAGTCAGCGTCATTTTTTTGCGTGAACACCTTCCTTGCGTTAATGATATGCAAGGTAGGCGTTCCCGTCTTAAAAAATGACTGCGATGCATATGCGTCGTATTTATACTCCCGGGCAAAAATGACGCCCGGGAGTGGGCGGGACTAAAAAACCTGCATTTGCGCCGGATTTTAGCGCCTGGGTCAGGGCAGGCGTTAAGGGACCTGTGGGCTCAGAATGAGCCCAGAGGTGCCCTCCCCTGCCCCCAGGGACACCCCCTGCCACCCTTGCCCACCCCAAGAGGACACCCAAGGATGGAGGGACCCACCCTAGGGACATTAAGGTAAGTCCAGGTAAGTATATTTTTTTATTTTTTTTTGTGGCATAGGGGGGCCTGATTTGTGCCCCCCTACATGCCACTATGCCCAATGACCATGCCCAGGGGACAGAAGTCCCCTGGGCATGGCCATTGGGCAAGGGGCATGACTCCTGTCTTTGCTAAGACAGGAGTCATTTCTATGGGGGTTGGGAGTCGAAAAAAATGGCGCAAATCGGGTTGAGGCGATTTTTTTGCCTCAGCCTGACTTGCCCCATTTTTGGACGCCCAAACGCCATTTTTCCCTACGCCGGCGCTGCCTGGTGTACGTGGTTGTTTTTCACGCACACCAGGCAGCGCCGGTCAGCTAACACCATTCAATAAATACGGCGCCCGCATGGTGCTTCAGAATGGCGTTAGCCGGCGCTAATTTTTTTGGCGCAAAACTGTGTTAGCGCAGTTGTGCGTCAAAAAGTATAAATATGGCCCTTTGTATTTCCAAAATGGGCACAAGATAAGGTGTTGAGGAGCAGTGGTTATTTGCACATCTCTGAATTCCGGGGTGCCCATACTAGCATGTGAATTACAGGGCATTTCTCAAATAGACGACTTTTTTACACACTCTCTTATATTTGGAAGGAAAAAATGTAGAGAAAGACAAGGGGCAATAACACTTGTTTTGCTAATCTATGTTCCCCCAAGTCTCCCGATAAAAATGATACCTCACTTGTGTGGGTAGGCCTAGCGCCCGCAACAGGAAACGCCCTAAAACGCAACGTGGACACATCCCATTTTTTTTTAAAGAAAACAGAGGTGTTTTTTGCAAAGTGCCTACCTGTAGATTTTGGCATCTAGCTCAGCCAGCACCTAGGGAAACCTACCAAACCTGTGCATTTTTGAAAACTAGAGACCTAGGGGAATCCAAGATGGGGTGACTTGTGGGCCTCTGACCAGGTTCTGTTACCCAGAAACCTTTGCAAACCTCAAAATTTGGCTAAAAAAACACATGTTCCTCACATTTCTGTGGCAGAAAGTTCTGGAATCTGAGAGGACCCACAAATTTCCTTCCACGCAGTGTTCCCCCAAGTCTCCCGATAAAAATGATACCTCACTTGTGTGGGTAGGCCCAGCGCTCGCGACAGGAAATGCCCCAAAGCGCAACGTGGACACATCCAATTTTTTGAAAGAAAACAGAAGTGTTTTTTGCGAAGTGCCTACCTGTAGATTTTGGCCTCTAGCTCAGCCGGCACCTAGGGAAACCTACCAAACCTGTGCATTTCTGAAAACTAGAGACATAGGGGAATCCAGGATGGGGTGACTTGTGGGGCTCTGACCAGGTTCTGTTACCCAGAATCCTTTGCAAACCTCAAAATTTGGCTAAAAAAACACATGTACCTCACATTTCTGTGGCAGAAAGTTCTGGAATTTGAGAGGAGCTACAAATTTCCTTCCACCCAGCGTTCCCCCAAATCGGCCAATCTGCCCCCAAGGGGGGCAGAAATGGTCTAAATACAATTTGCCCCCCAGGGCAGCAACCCTTGCCTGATGGGTCGCTCAACATCTCTAAAAAAACAAACAAATAAAAAAAAAAAACGCAAAAAAAAAATTTGCCCTGGCGCCTAGAGGTTTCTGCCCCCAGGGGGGGCAGAAATGGCCTATAATAAATGTGCCCCCCCAGCCCCCATCCCCCCCCCCGGGAGCGACCCTTGCCTACGGGGTCGCTCCCCCTGCGTGGCATTGGCGCCAAAAAACAAATCCCCGGTGCCTAGTGGTTTCTGCCCCCTTGGGGGCAGATTGACCTAAAATCGGCCAATCTGCCCCCAAAGGGGGCAAACATGGTCTAAATACAATTTGCCCTCCAGAGGAGCGACCCTTGCCTAATGGGTCGCTCCCCACCTCTAAAAAAACAAACAAACAAAAAAAAAAATTGCCCTGCCGCCTAGAGGTTTCTGCCCCCACTAGGGGCAGATTGGCCTAATAATAGGCCGATCTGCCCCCAGGGGGGCAGAAATGGCCTAAAATAATTCCCCCCCCCCCAGGGAGCGACCCTTGCCTAAGGGGTCGCTCCCCTTGCGTAAAATTCACACAAAGAAAAAAAACTCCCTGGTGTCTAGTGGTTTCTGCCCCCCTTGGGGGCAGATTGGCCTCATCAAAATAGGCCAATCTGCCCCCAAGGGGGGCAGAAATGGCCTAAAATAATTCCCCATCCCCCAGGGAGCGACCCTTGCCTAAGGGGTTGCTCCCCTTGCGTGAAATTCACGCAAAGAAAAAAAACTCCCTGGTGTCTAGTGGATTCTGACCCCCTTGGGGGCAGATTGGCCTCATCAAAATAGGCCAATCTGCCCCCAAGGGGGGCAGAAATGGCCTAAATATAATTTGCCCCCTAGGGGAGCGACCCTTGCCTAAGGGGTCGCTCCCCACCTAAAATAAAAATAAAAAAATAAAAAAAAAGATCCCTGGTGCCTAGAAGTTTCTGCCCCCCCTGGGGGCAGATCGGCCTAATAATAGGCCGATCTGCTCCCAGGGGGGACAGAAAAGGCCTTCACGAAAAATGCCCCCCCCTGGGAGCGACCCTTGCCCAAGGGGTCGCTCCCTTTTGTCACTTTATGAAAAAAAAAAAAATCCCTGGTGTCTGGTGGGGTTTCAAAAGCCGGATTGCAAGCAATCTGGCTTTTGAAACCTTGGGAGAGACTTCAAAGAGAAGGAAATACATTTCCTACCCTTTGAAGCCCCTCCGGCCCTCCCCCACGTGATTGAAAGAGAAATGCTTTGCATTTCTCTTTCAATCGCGCTGGAAGCAGAGCTTCCAGCGCGATGGGGAAGGCCCCTGTGACAAATCAGCACGCGCTCGCGCGCTGATGTCACAGGGGGGGGGTGGGGGGGGAGGGGGTGGAAGGGGAAGGTCTTCCCCTTCCATCCCCGCCTTGGGGGGGAGGGGGGTGCACAGGGGGGGCGCGCTAGCGCTCCCCCAAGTTCCCGTGTGCCTTGGACGAGGTGACCTCGTCCAAGGCACAGAAGGGGTTAAACACCACATTGCTCACAGTAGTAATCAATTAGGGACAGCTGCATAGCTCTAAGGACATCAGAAGATTGGTAGACTAGCTTCTGGTGTCATTAAATCTCACGTTTAAGGATAAGCATTTTGGACTTATTGAAATAAATGATCCAATGATCTTGCTGTCTCTCTAGTATCACTTTCTGCCACCCTGCAAAGGGATATTCTGCCCCAGTGTACACCACAATGCCCCTTTAACTGGGTATTCTGGATGCAGACCTGGTCAGCACACCCTATCAAAATTATTGAGCTGTCCCAGTGCAACTGCAAACTCGCACCTGCCCTTTGGGTCGCTCATTAGAGTAAAGCAAACAGGCTGTTTGAAGCAGCCATTCCACCATTAACTATACAGACCCCAACCCAATCAGCATTTGAAATGAAAGGAGAGATGCTCCTGCACTGCATCAGCAGACTGGGTGGGGCAGGTGTTTGGGGGATGGGTCCCTTCCCCCTTACAAGACACATTCTGAGAAGTGCACCAACAGTGTGCAAACTCTATCTGTCACTCAATTAGTACACCTCTTGACTGCCTCTTTGCCTCTGCACCCATGGCTATAATACAACATAGGAGCAGTGTCAAATTATTTGTTTGTTTACATGGTGCCATCCTGTATGCAATGAAGGAATGCCTACTGAGCTTGTGCCAGTGCTACTTGTGCTCCGGTCTGATCTATATTACAGAGGGGCCACACAGGTATCTACGGCACCTTCTGTAATGCTGAAGTGTCCTGGGGCAGAAAAAGCAGGTGCACAACGCTTGTGCAACCCTGGGCACTTTTGATAGTATGGCCTATAGTGTCTATGCTGAAGATCGGATACCAACAGATGACACTGCCAGCTAAGCAGCACATGGTGCAGTGATGGCCTTAAATGACCGTGATTTGAAGTACTGTGGAAGAATGAGAAGAAGAGAGAGTGTTCTGACTCACCAGGGAGCAAACTTAAGGAGGAGCAATAGTAAACACAAAGGAAGAAAGTGATGGCAGGAAGTTGTTTATTTCTGTACCAAAGGGAGAATGGAAGAAAGACACCCACAGTGACCATCATTAAGGCTACACTGAAAATCCTAAAAGATACAAAATATAGCTAAGCAGTGCCCAATACAGTTAAATTATGTGTGGGTGTATTACGTTACTGTTGGACCTGACACACTTGGGTAGTACTTGCCCATACTTTTTGCCTTCACACCTCCTGCTTTGCTGAAGTCATACTCGTAGTCATTAGGACTCTGTGCACTTTACAACTGGTAACCAGTGTTAAAGTACTTGTTCTGTGTCCCTCAAGCATGGTTCAACTGGCCTACACATGACTGACACATTTAATTTACTTGTAAGTCCCTAGTAAAGTGGAACTACATGCACCATCGGTCTGTAAATTAAATGCTACTAGTCGGCCTGCAGTACTCATTGTGCCACCCACTTACGTCGTAGTACCTTAAAACATGTCTCTGGTCTACCACTGAAGCTTATAGTGTTGTTTTTAAACTGCCATTTAGACCAGGCAAAATAAACCTTTTGCCAGACCTAAATCTTCCTTTTTAACACATATAAGTCTACCCAAGATAGGGCAAGGTGCATTTCGCTTAAAAAGTAGGACACCTGGGTTTAAGTTTTACATATCCTGGTAATGAAAAACTCCCAAAGTTGTTCTTCACTATTGCAAGGCTTATCTCTCCTATAGGATAACAATAGGTTACCTTATTACACTTAATAAGTCATAGCTTAAGTTTGGAAGAAGATAGGAAAATTATACTAGCACTCAAATGAAATGTAACTTGAAATCCTCTTTTACAGTAAAGTTGGATTCTAAGTTACAATTCAGAAAATACCCACATTTAGAAAGTTGGCATTTTTTTGTCCTAAACAATTGATGCCTGCTGCCTGTGTCCTTGGTCACATGCCGGTGAATGGATTGGCAGTTAGCTTTTGTGTGTTCCTCCCAGACACTGAGACAAAGGGAGACTAGCTTTGGCAGGATTGGCCATCCTGCTTGGATGGCTGGGGATAAACTGGCCCAGTTTTATGAAAAATGGCGCAGAACTGCGTTAACGCAGTTGTGAGTCATTTTTTTTAACACCGGCTAACGCCATTCTGTAAAGCCATCCACACACCACATTTATGAAATGATGCACCATGGCGCTAAGGAATGGCTAGCGTCACAAAAAAAAGACGGTAGCCGGTGGGGGATGGCATTAGGGGAAATGGCACTAGTGGGTCAGAAATTACGTTAGGCTGGTTAGTGATAAAATATCTGCCGCTAATCAGCCATTTTCTGAAGCACACGCAGCCAAAAATGACTCCTGTCTAAGTATAGACAGGACTCATTACCACCACCCCAATGCCCAGCACAGGGGACTAGTGTCACCTGGACAAGCCCTACATACCTAGTGCCAGGCTAGGCATGGGCCCCCCAATGACACACCACACACATACACAAACACTTACCTGCAACTTACCTGGGATGGGCTCCCTGCTCCTGTAGTGTCCCTGTGGAGTGGGTGGTGGTGTTGCTGGGGATTGGAATGGTCATCTTTGTGCCCATTCCATGGTGTTTCCCCATGGAAATTGGCCTACCTGCACTTTAACGCCTGGTCTGACCACGTGTAAAATAATGGCGCTAAGCTGGGTGGTGGGTTCATTAATATGGAGTAAAGTTAGAGCCACTTTAGCACCAAAATAAATGGCACTAAGGTGACGCTAAGCTTCCATAAATATGGGCCACTGTTCCTTAACCCATTAATGTTTCAAAGGGCTACCTCCAGCACACACACAAAGGTACCTGACACCAGTCTTTTGTAACCCGAGATGACTTGGTGCCTTGGCAGGGGAGGGGAAGAACTTTGCATAATCAGTTGTGGGGCCAGTAGAGGATGGTACCAGGTATAAATACTGGACCTCCTGAACACTCATCAGATCTCGTCTGGACCTGTGGAAGACTCAGAATAAGGACTGCCCTGCTGCTGAAAGAACTGCCCTGTTACCTGAGTGAGGAAGCCTGAACCTGCTCCTTCAAACCAGGACTACCAAAGTGACTTTAAGGGCTGGCTTGCTGGCTTCCTGTGTCAGCTACAGGAACATAACATGCTCCAAAGACCTGTCCCAAATGTGCCCAGGTGACCATACCTGCACCTGAACCTACTGAGCTTTGCCAGCCTCAGCAAGAGTGAGTGATTGGTCCCCAAGAGGTGCCTCCCCAAATCCTGGACTCTTAGCTGGCATCAGAGTGCACTCCTCTGTGAGGAAAGGTGAAATCCTGAAATTTTAATCTCTTCCCATCCATGAACGGGCCTGTTCACGCCGAGACTCTGCCATCCACAACCTGACTCTTCAAGCTACAGCAACTGCCAGTGATGACTGGCAAAGCAAGATCTACACTTCATGATACAGCAACAACAGCTCGCAGTGACCGCCAACATGAAGTTCTAGCAATGACCGTCTGTGACACCCAACTGGATCTTCACGCTACAGTGACTGTCCTCAATGCCAGTCCTGCTCTCCACGCTACAGGCACCATCTGTGATGCCCTCTATGCTCCTCGTAGCCTTCTCCACTGTAAAGAGAACTCTTTGTGTCAGACTTTCAGAAGGTAATTTTTTTTAGTAGGACTAACATCGTCTATTTATCTGGCTCATGATCCATCACCTTAGACCTGAGCTTGAAATTTTCTCCCAGTCTAGCATGACCAGATGACAGTGAGAGGTGCTTTTGTTACCTAAAACTTTGAAATTCAATATCTCCAGCCATATTGTTTAGATTTTATTTATTAAAACATACTCTATTTCCTAAATTGGTTTGGGATTTTTCTTGTGTTGTGCTTTCACTTTATTACCATTGGTGTCCTGCATACTACTTAACATAGTGCTTCTAAGTTAACCCCAACTGTTTTTGTGCTAAGCTACCAGATAGTTAAGCACAGGTTAATTTAGTGACTTTTGTGGTTCCCCTTGACAAGGACTGAGATAGCTACTTGTGTCAGGTTTCCACCGCCTCTATTAACAACACAATCTCTCACAGCTACAAACACATACTACACAGCAGCCAGATGATGGGACATTAGCAAGCTAGTGAGTCTAAATGAATGAAGTGATTCAAGCATAAAGCATGCCTAGGTGCCATGATATTGAGGGCTTCCAATTTTCAGTTAAAACCAATTGTAACCAATAAAACACATACAAAGGGAGTTTTTGCTTTTCAGTAGAAACTGGAAAAAATGGATTCTGGGCAACTGTCACTGTTTACAGCCCTCAGGTGCCAATGTATGGTAAGCCCAGCCTCTACTTGTAAGCACTTTTCTGTGATGGATGCTCCTTCTTTGACCTACTCAGGCCATGGCAACCCACTTATTATGCCGTTTTGACCATCTGCCCAGTCCCTGGACACCCCTCCCTGATTCTCTGGGCATACTTCCACTCTCATTTTTGGATCGTCTGTCACCTCTGATGGACTCAGCTCACTGTTCACTGCACATTGCTTTGGAGTGGCAAGCAAGTTCACAGCTAAACCACATTGATGTAATTCTTCTTCACTAAGAGTTGGATAGAGCTTTGCTTTCTGAAAGCTCAGGTATCAAGGTTGTGGCATCAAAGGACAGGGTGCCTATGGACGCCATTAAAAGCAATGTTCTCCTATTCAGCACTGCACTTAATACTCCTGTTCTTAGTTTTTCAATGTGATGGTAAAACCTGGCTGATGAGTCTTAACTAGGGTGAAACCAGTCCTAGATTGCTTGTGTTCTGGTTCAATGAGAACATGCCTTGGCAGTTCGAGCTGGACTGTTCCCATTGGGGCAGGATCAAAACTGAGTTGCCTAAGGCTGAGTTCAAATTAAGGTGACATGGTGTGCAAAATAACCATGGACTAGGATGCAGCCCAGAGTAATTACTAATGGCTGGAATTAATTCAAACATTCAACCCATCACTTTTTGGTATTCGTTAGTTTGTTGCCCTAAGAAGGACGGGTATGGCCACACATGGGCAAATGCACACTGTATCACTGAAACCAAGCAATACCTGGCTGCTGAGCCATAACTAGGATGAAACTAGTTCTAGGTTGCATGTGTTCCTGTTCAGGGAGGGCCTGTCCTGGCAGATCAAGCCAGACTGTTACCATTGGAGTATGGTCAATCAAGACTGATTTACATATGTCTTGGTCCAAATTGAGGTGGCATGGTTGCAAAATAACGATGGAATGGGATGCAGTCCTGAGTAGTTACCAGTGGCTGAGATTCTCTCAAGCTTCTGGTCCATTATTATATATATATATATATATATATATATATAGACACACACACAGACCCAAATCATCTTCTCGACTGCACACACATCCAGGAAAAGGCCTGCACTCCAGGATGTTGCTTTTCACCAAATGTTTAATGAGGCTCACGCGTATCGACCTTGTGGTCTTTCTCAGAGCCACATACTGTGCAAAACAAGCTCCATAACCTTTGAAAAACACCCCACATGTTGTGAACAAAGAAAAAATACTTAGACAGTTCCAAACTGCTACCTGTAATTTTAAGTTCAAAGTCAAAATCATTGCATTCACCCTCATTTAAATTATTGTACATTATATAATTAAGAATAATTCATTGCTAAGAACGTTTTCAAAAACGCCAAGTGGCAGAACAATACATAAAATTTATTTGTATAGTGAGTACAATATAAAAGTGGAGGGGAGTTAAATCAAGACATCATAAGTCCAGTGACTCAGAATTGATCACTCGGGCAGTAGTCATAGAAAAAATAGAAGTTCATGTATATGGAGCCAAAACCTCAAAACATAATTCTTTTTGAGAAGGAAATTTCTGTTAAAATAGAATATAAAACAACCCCATAATACATGAGATGGACACCATTACCAATTCAAACCAACAAAAAGTATAATATAATTAATCTAATCATAACAACAGCTTATTCTGACCACATTATTTGAGAAAAATATGCACATATCGTGAAAATTCCAAAACATTTTACAACCATCAAGAGATCACACAGGACAACCTATATGTACATTGTAGCTCCTCCTCAATGTTGAGGCCGCCAGGATATTTACTGCCAAGCAAGATTATGTATTCTGACTCCAACTGCCTCAAGATGCATTCTCTGTCCCCTCCTACCAGGTTCAAGTGTACCCTGTCAATACCAAAAAATGGAATCTTCTCATTACTAAGCTTGTGAAATCTGTGCAGCTCTCTAGAAACTGGATAGTTGGTATCTTTATGTCTGATGGCATGGTAGTGTTCTAAGATTCTCTTTTCAACTGGGAAGATTGTACTCCACACGTAGTTCAAACCACATGGGCAAGTCGAGACATAAACAACAAAGTCACTATTGCAATTAATTAACTTACTAATCTTATCTACTTTCCCTGTGGGTAAGTAGTATGTTCGTGCTGTGAGTACATGCCTTCCATTTAGCACTTTTAAAGAAGCCTCGCTGTTCTTTCAATCAGTTTGCTTTGCTGCCAGTGTTACCAGAGAAGTGGCTGTGGACCAAAATGTCCCTCAGACAATTCCTCTTCTTGTAAGTAATGAGAGGACTCGGACTCACAATCTTACCAATCGCCTGATTGGACCTTATCATGTGCCAATGCTTCTATCTATCTATCTATCTATCTATCTATCTATCTATCTATCTATCTATCTATCTATCTATCTATCTATCTATCTATGAATCATGTAAGTTGCCACAATCCAAAAGAACCAGTTACAGACATCAACTGTAATGCTCAGAAAGTTCTTTATTTATTTATTTATTCTTGTGCTGCCATGATGCGTTTCGGACGGCTGAGCAGCCTTGATCACATACACTTGTGGCACCATTTTGTTTCATTTAAACATTGTGCATGTGATTTACAAAAATAAAATAAATACTTAAACTTTATAATCACCTTCAAATTCATTCTGACTTTAACACCAATTATTTATATCATAATTACCAGAGTCTCTACCTGATTACTTTGCAAAAAGAAAAATATACTTTGTTAGATTTCATAATGAGCTTTCAATATTAATTCGTAGAGTCTACTCCTATTCTTCAACTTGGTTTTGCCATTAACTCTGGAATTATTCACTGGCAACAAATGCATACATGAATTTAACAGTTCCTTACAATATTATACTGTGCATGACAACCATTCATGCTGGTGATTATTCTCAAAATCATTGTGCTTCTTTCGTCCCATTGATAGTCAACACATGTTGAGCACTAAATTAAAAATTTAAAAATTGATTTCCTGTCATGCCATTAATTGGCTGACGGTTTATCGTAGGGAGAGGGTCAGGTTATCCCTATACTACCCTTATATGTTACCTTCATTTGTTTACATGACATGAGGACTGAATGCCTGAGTTCTAAAATGGCCGCCCAACATCTCTATTGATGTTGCCAGCAACCAATCAGATCTTATCTTTTGTTCTGCTGGTCTTGTGGGATTCCAGCATCAATCGATATCTATAACTATTAAGCATTAATTTCTAATAAACTAATGAGCATATTTCCACCAAATCAGAAGAAGTACACTTACTGGGTAAAGATCTAGGGGGTTATTCTAACTTTGGAGGAGTGTTAATCCGTCCCAAAAGTGACGGTAAAGTGACGGATATACCACCAGCCGTATTACGAGTTCCATAGGATATAATGGACTCGTAATACGGCTGGTGGTAAATCCGTCACTTTTCCGTCACTTTTGGGACGGATTAACACCTCCTCCAAAGTTAGAATAACCCCCCTAGTTTCCTGCCGAATTTTGTGAAATTTTGTTCAGTAGTTTTTGTTGTAATGCGGTCTAAATATCCTATGAGAAATTGCATGGGGAAATTAAATTTCGGGACTCCCCTTTTTCTTGGCTCTCATGGATCTCACAAAAACTCTTCTTGAAGATTTTGAGGTGGATGAAATATTTTGGTTTTTGGAGTTTTGTGAAGAACTGTCAAACGATGCTAACATTATTAATACAATGAAAACATCTTTCCTATGTAGTCTGACCTTACTATAACTACATATTGGTGACTGCCACAGTGTAAACTATATGTATACACACACACACACACACACACAAATAACTATAACTTGCACCCCTGTCATTCACTGCTTATGACCTCACATATGACATCACTCAGATGTCATCAGTGATGCCATACATTATGTCATAGAACATGTCATGAGTAATGTAATCTGTGAGGTTATAAGCAGTGCATGGTGGGGGCTCAAGTTATAGTTAGCCCAGCTGACTATAACTGGTGAATTTCTGTGTTTCTTTAATTCAAAACCTTAATGTCACAGAGAAATGCACCTAACTCTAATGTTACTTTAATCCTTGCTTGGTCAGTGAGTTTCTAAAGGCTTATTTTAAAACAAAAACAGATATTTCTATTACACGTAACTATAATGTGACTATAACCTTTGGTTTTTTAGTGAATTTCTAGGATTTTTTAAAATAAAAATATATTTATAAATACTTAGAAACGAACTACTCTATCTTTACATGACCATCATAAATATATTTTAAAAAGACACTGCTCAGTTTTTCCTATCTATACTGTGAACTATGTGTTTTCACTATACCGATCCACTTTTAAATAGTGTGATAGCTGTTGCTGGAGACTGGCAAAATCGTAAGTTATAAATTTCGTCCTAATCTGTTGAAAAGAGTTATTTTTCATCTTGTCAGTCATTAATGAATGCTAATCTTTAATTTTAAAGTCAGTCCAGTATGTATATTATATCAATTATTTTGTTTGCAAACTTACAGCTCTCTCAAGATGATCGTGGGAGCCAAACACACAATCCCCTGCTTGGACTATGAGGGAGGCGTACTTCCTGTCCGCTTCACCAATCCGCTTGCAAAATCGTACATTTGGAAATTAGTTCATAACATTGTATTTTTGTCTTTTTCAAGACTGTAAGAATGAGAAGTGTTGTTTCAAGCACAAAGGCAGTTCATGTATTATTGGCATTTGAGATATCAAGAAAGTTCTCTGTTTTTTATGATTTCGTGTGCCTCTGTGAGAGCCCACGAGCTGCTCGGAAGAGGAAAGTGATCCCATGGAAGGATTGTTACTGGTTCATATGGAAGTCTTTGTTTAGCAAAGAAAGATTCCTTCCTTGTTGCATCATTTGCCTATTGGGGTTTCCTCTGATTAAGGGCCTCATTACGAGTTCGGTGGACGGGAAGACCCTTCCGCCGAACTTCCGACAGGGATGTTGCCGCCATACTGGCTAACTCCCCGCCGGGTCCATTACGTCTTTCCCGCTCGGCTGACGGGCGGAAACCAAGGTTTCCAACAGTCAGCCCAGTTGGAAAGCAGTGGCAGCATTGTTGCCAGCTCGAAATCGAGCCGGCGGCAATGCTGCTGCCTGCAGGGTGCACTAGCACCCTCTCAATGCTCACTGTCAGCAAAGCAGACAGTGAGGGATCCCCTGCACCTGTTCTCCTCCAGCCTTTTCATGGTTGTGATATCTCCATGAAAAGGCTGGCAGAGAATCAGGTCGTAATCAGCAGGACGGTGATGCATGCAGAGCCGTCCTGGCTGATTGCGACCTGCACCCGCTGTCAACCCGTCACGATCACTGATCCCGGTGGAGATAGCAGTTCCCTGACGGTCTGACCACCAGGTTTGTAATGTGGTGGTCGGACTGCCACATCAGCAGCGGTCCTGACCGCCACCGCGAGTCTGGCGGTCTAGTGACCTCCAGACTCGTAATCAGGCCTTATATCTTTTTGGCTACCTCTCTGAGTTTCTGTGATCAGAATGTCATCATCTGATTCAAATGAGAATCCTACACCTCTTCCTGCAAATCTGCTACCTCTACCACCCAGGAAGTCCTTGGTTTGGCATTTTTTTCATATGATGCAGTAAGAAGAAAGCATCTGCCAAATACGTAATTTGTAACATATACAAAAAAGAGTTCAGCAGGGACAGCCGGAAGACGCAGTATTCCATGACGACCACTGAGATGTGGCAACATTTGAGAGCTATGAACCTTGACCATTTTGCTCGGGCTACGTTAGCCCTCACTGCAGAGCTTGATAACTCCCCGAGCCATCCACAACTTTTCAAAATGGTGCCTGCCCAGGTACTCACCACACAAGCAAATAAAAACCAGGCATATCTGAACAAAGCTCTTTTTTGCTGTTCATTCAAGGCGAGTACTTTTTCTTCTGAGACAAACGGGTGGACAGGTCAGGCTTGTCCAGGATCATAAATGCCCACGGAGGCAGTCAGTTTTTGTGAAAATATTTTCTACATTTTTCTCCACTTTGTTTTGAAGGAGATGTTTTCTTAACCCAGTTTCTTGGGGTTTTTTCTATCCTTTTTAAAATCAAAATCATCAAAATAGGCCAATCTGCCCCCAAGGGGGGCAGAAATGGCCTAAATATAATTTGCCCCCTAGGGGAGCGACCCTTGCCTAAGGGGTCGCTCCCCACCTAAAATAAAAATAAAAAAATAAAAAAAAAGATCCCTGGTGCCTAGAAGTTTCTGCCCCCCCTGGGGGCAGATCGGCCTAATAATAGGCCGATCTGCTCCCAGGGGGGACAGAAAAGGCCTTCACGAAAAATGCCCCCCCCTGGGAGCGACCCTTGCCCAAGGGGTCGCTCCCTTTTGTCACTTTATGAAAAAAAAAAAAAAATCCCTGGTGTCTGGTGGGGTTTCAAAAGCCGGATTGCAAGCAATCTGGCTTTTGAAACCTTGGGAGAGACTTCAAAGGGAAGGAAATACATTTCCTACCCTTTGAAGCCCCTCCGGCCCTCCCCCACGTGATTGAAAGAGAAATGCTTTGCATTTCTCTTTCAATCGCGCTGGAAGCAGAGCTTCCAGCGCGATGGGGAAGGCCCCTGTGACAAATCAGCACACGCTCGCGCGCAGATGTCACAGGGGGGGTGGGGGGGCTCGGGGGTGGAAGGGGAAGGCTTCCCCTTCCATCCCCGCCTTGGGGGGGAGGGGGATACACAGGGGGGGCGCGCTAGCGCTCCCCCAAGTTCCTGTGTGCCTTGGACGAGGTGACCTCGTCCAAGGCACAGAAGGGGTTAAACACCACATTGCTCACAGTAGTAATCAATTAGGGACAGCTGCATAGCTCTAAGGACATCAGAAGATTGGTAGACCAGCTTCTGGTGTCATTAAATCTCACGTTTAAGGATAAGCATTTTGGACTTATTGAAATAAATGATCCAATGATCTTGCTGTCTCTCTAGTATCACTTTCTGCCACCCTGCAAAGGATATTCTGCCCCAGTGTACACCACAATGCCCCTTTAACTGGGTATTCTGGATGCAGACCTGGTCAGCACACCCTATCAAAATTATTGAGCTGTCCCAGTGCAACTGCAAACTCGCACCTGCCCTTTGGGTCGCTCATTAGAGTAAAGCAAACAGGCTGTTTGAAGCAGCCATTCCACCATTAACTATACAGACCCCAACCCAATCAGCATTTGAAATGAAAGGAGAGATGCTCCTGCACTGCATCAGCAGACTGGGTGGGGCAGGTGTTTGGGGGATGGGTCCCTTCCCCCTTACAAGACACATTCTGAGAAGTGCACCAACAGTGTGCAAACTCTATCTGTCACTCAATTAGTACACCTCTTGACTGCCTCTTTGCCTCTGCACCCATGGCTATAATACAACATAGGAGCAGTGTCAAATTATTTGTTTGTTTACATGGTGCCATCCTGTATGCAATGAAGGAATGCCTACTGAGCTTGTGCCAGTGCTACTTGTGCTCCGGCCTGATCTATATTACAGAGGGGCCACACAGGTATCTACGGCACCTTCTGTAATGCTGAAGTGTCCTGGGGCAGAAAAAGCAGGTGCACAACGCTTGTGCAACCCTGGGCACTTTTGATAGTATGGCCTATGGTGTCTATGCTGAAGATCGGATACCAACAGATGACACTGCCAGCTAAGCAGCACATGGTGCAGTGATGGCCTTAAATGACCGTGATTTGAAGTACTGTGGAAGAATGAGAAGAAGAGAGAGTGTTCTGACTCACCAGGGAGCAAACTTAAGGAGGAGCAATAGTAAACACAAAGGAAGAAAGTGATGGCAGGAAGTTGTTTATTTCTGTACCAAAGGGAGAATGGAAGAAAGACACCCACAGTGACCATCATTAAGGCTACACTGAAAATCCTAAAAGATACAAAATATAGCTAAGCAGTGCCCAATACAGTTAAATTATGTGTGGGTGTATTACGTTACTGTTGGACCTGACACACTTGGGTAGTACTTGCCCATACTTTTTGCCTTCACACCTCCTGCTTTGCTGAAGTCATACTCGTAGTCATTAGGACTCTGTGCACTTTACAACAGGTAACCAGTGTTAAAGTACTTGTTCTGTGTCCCTCAAGCATGGTTCAACTGGCCTACACATGACTGACACATTTAATTTACTTGTAAGTCCCTAGTAAAGTGGAACTACATGTACCATCGGTCTGTAAATTAAATGCTACTAGTCGGCCTGCAGTACTCATTGTGCCACCCACTTACGTCGTAGTACCTTAAAATATGTCTCTGGTCTACCACTGAAGCTTATAGTGTTGTTTTTAAACTGCCATTTAGACCAGGCAAAATAAACCTTTTGCCAGACCTAAATCTTCCTTTTTAACACATATAAGTCTACCCAAGATAGGGCAAGGTGCATTTCGCTTAAAAAGTAGGACACCTGGGTTTAAGTTTTACATATCCTGGTAATGAAAAACTCCCAAAGTTGTTCTTCACTATTGCAAGGCTTATCTCTCCTATAGGATAACAATAGGTTACCTTATTACACTTAATAAGTCATAGCTTAAGTTTGGAAGAAGATAGGAAAATTATACTAGCACTCAAATGAAATGTAACTTGAAATCCTCTTTTACAGTAAAGTTGGATTCTAAGTTACAATTCAGAAAATACCCACATTTAGAAAGTTGGCATTTTTTTGTCCTAAACAATTGATGCCTGCTGCCTGTGTCCTTGGTCACATGCCGGTGAATGGATTGGCAGTTAGCTTTTGTGTGTTCCTCCCAGACACTGAGACAAAGGGAGACTAGCTTTGGCAGGATTGGCCATCCTGCTTGGATGGCTGGGGATAAACTGGCCCAGTTTTATGAAAAATGGCGCAGAACTGCGTTAACGCAGTTGTGAGTCATTTTTTTTAACACCGGCTAACGCCATTCTGTAAAGCCATCCACACACCACATTTATGAAATGATGCACCATGGCGCTAAGGAATGGCTAGCGTCACAAAAAAAAGACGGTAGCCGGTGGGGGATGGCATTAGGGGAAATGGCACTAGTGGGTCAGAAATTACGTTAGGCTGGTTAGTGATAAAATATCTGCCGCTAATCAGCCATTTTCTGAAGCACACGCAGCCAAAAATGACTCCTGTCTAAGTATAGACAGGACTCATTACCACCACCCCAATGCCCAGCACAGGGGACTAGTGTCACCTGGACAAGCCCTACATACCTAGTGCCAGGCTAGGCATGGGCCCCCCAATGACACACCACACACATACACAAACACTTACCTGCAACTTACCTGGGATGGGCTCCCTGCTCCTGTAGTGTCCCTGTGGAGTGGGTGGTGGTGTTGCTGGGGATTGGAATGGTCATCTTTGTGCCCATTCCATGGTGTTTCCCCATGGAAATTGGCCTACCTGCACTTTAACGCCTGGTCTGACCACGTGTAAAATAATGGCGCTAAGCTGGGTGGTGGGTTCATTAATATGGAGTAAAGTTAGAGCCACTTTAGCACCAAAATAAATGGCACTAAGGTGACGCTAAGCTTCCATAAATATGGGCCACTGTTCCTTAACCCATTAATGTTTCAAAGGGCTACCTCCAGCACACACACAAAGGTACCTGACACCAGTCTTTTGTAACCCGAGATGACTTGGTGCCTTGGCAGGGGAAGAACTTTGCATAATCAGTTGTGGGGCCAGTAGAGGATGGTACCAGGTATAAATACTGGACCTCCTGAACACTCATCAGATCTCGTCTGGACCTGTGGAAGACTCAGAATAAGGACTGCCCTGCTGCTGAAAGAACTGCCCTGTTACCTGAGTGAGGAAGCCTGAACCTGCTCCTTCAAACCAGGACTACCAAAGTGACTTTAAGGGCTGGCTTGCTGGCTTCCTGTGTCAGCTACAGGAACATAACATGCTCCAAAGACCTGTCCCAAATGTGCCCAGGTGACCATACCTGCACCTGAACCTACTGAGCTTTGCCAGCCTCAGCAAGAGTGAGTGATTGGTCCCCAAGAGGTGCCTCCCCAAATCCTGGACTCTTAGCTGGCATCAGAGTGCACTCCTCTGTGAGGAAAGGTGAAATCCTGAAATTTTAATCTCTTCCCATCCATGAACGGGCCTGTTCACGCCGAGACTCTGCCATCCACAACCTGACTCTTCAAGCTACAGCAACTGCCAGTGATGACTGGCAAAGCAAGATCTACACTTCATGATACAGCAACAACAGCTCGCAGTGACCGCGAACATGAAGTTCTAGCAATGACCGTCTGTGACACCCAACTGGATCTTCACGCTACAGTGACTGTCCTCAATGCCAGTCCTGCTCTCCACGCTACAGGCACCATCTGTGATGCCCTCTATGCTCCTCGTAGCCTTCTCCACTGTAAAGAGAACTCTTTGTGTCAGACTTTCAGAAGGTAATTTTTTTTAGTAGGACTAACATCGTCTATTTATCTGGCTCATGATCCATCACCTTAGACCTGAGCTTGAAACTTTCTCCCAGTCTAGCATGACCAGATGACAGTGAGAGGTGCTTTTGTTAACTAAAACTTTGAAATTCAATATCTCCAGCCATATTGTTTAGATTTTATTTATTAAAACATACTCTATTTCCTAAATTGGTTTGGGATTTTTCTTGTGTTGTGCTTTCACTTTATTACCATTGGTGTCCTGCATACTACTTAACATAGTGCTTCTAAGTTAACCCCAACTGTTTTTGTGCTAAGCTACCAGATAGTTAAGCACAGGTTAATTTAGTGACTTTTGTGGTTCCCCTTGACAAGGACTGAGATAGCTACTTGTGTCAGGTTTCCACCGCCTCTATTAACAACACAATCTCTCACAGCTACAAACACATACTACACAGCAGCCAGATGATGGGACATTAGCAAGCTAGTGAGTCTAAATGAATGAAGTGATTCAAGCATAAAGCATGCCTAGGTGCCATGATATTGAGGGCTTCCAATTTTCAGTTAAAACCAATTGTAACCAATAAAACACATACAAAGGGAGTTTTTGCTTTTCAGTAGAAACTGGAAAAAATGGATTCTGGGCAACTGTCACTGTTTACAGCCCTCAGGTGCCAATGTATGGTAAGCCCAGCCTCTACTTGTAAGCACTTTTCTGTGATGGATGCTCCTTCTTTGACCTACTCAGGCCATGGCAACCCACTTATTATGCCGTTTTGACCATCTGCCCAGTCCCTGGACACCCCTCCCTGATTCTCTGGGCATACTTCCACTCTCATTTTTGGATCGTCTGTCACCTCTGATGGACTCAGCTCACTGTTCACTGCACATTGCTTTGGAGTGGCAAGCAAGTTCACAGCTAAACCACATTGATGTAATTCTTCTTCACTAAGAGTTGGATAGAGCTTTGCTTTCTGAAAGCTCAGGTATCAAGGTTGTGGCATCAAAGGACAGGGTGCCTATGGACGCCATTAAAAGCAATGTTCTCCTATTCAGCACTGCACTTAATACTCCTGTTCTTAGTTTTTCAATGTGATGGTAAAACCTGGCTGATGAGTCTTAACTAGGGTGAAACCAGTCCTAGATTGCTTGTGTTCTGGTTCAATGAGAACATGCCTTGGCAGTTCGAGCTGGACTGTTCCCATTGGGGCAGGATCAAAACTGAGTTGCCTAAGGCTGAGTTCAAATTAAGGTGACATGGTGTGCAAAATAACCATGGACTAGGATGCAGCCCAGAGTAATTACTAATGGCTGGAATTAATTCAAACATTCAACCCATCACTTTTTGGTATTCGTTAGTTTGTTGCCCTAAGAAGGACGGGTATGGCCACACATGGGCAAATGCACACTGTATCACTGAAACCAAGCAATACCTGGCTGCTGAGCCATAACTAGGATGAAACTAGTTCTAGGTTGCATGTGTTCCTGTTCAGGGAGGGCCTGTCCTGGCAGATCAAGCCAGACTGTTACCATTGGAGTATGGTCAATCAAGACTGATTTACATATGTCTTGGTCCAAATTGAGGTGGCATGGTTGCAAAATAACGATGGAATGGGATGCAGTCCTGAGTAGTTACCAGTGGCTGAGATTCTCTCAAGCTTCTGGTCCATTATTATATATATATATATATATATATATATATATATATATATATATATATAGACACACACACAGACCCAAATCATCTTCTCGACTGCACACACATCCAGGAAAAGGCCTGCACTCCAGGATGTTGCTTTTCACCAAATGTTTAATGAGGCTCACGCGTATCGACCTTGTGGTCTTTCTCAGAGCCACATACTGTGCAAAACAAGCTCCATAACCTTTGAAAAACACCCCACATGTTGTGAACAAAGAAAAAATACTTAGACAGTTCCAAACTGCTACCTGTAATTTTAAGTTCAAAGTCAAAATCATTGCATTCACCCTCATTTAAATTATTGTACATTATATAATTAAGAATAATTCATTGCTAAGAACGTTTTCAAAAACGCCAAGTGGCAGAACAATACATAAAATTTATTTGTATAGTGAGTACAATATAAAAGTGGAGGGGAGTTAAATCAAGACATCATAAGTCCAGTGACTCAGAATTGATCACTCGGGCAGTAGTCATAGAAAAAATAGAAGTTCATGTATATGGAGCCAAAACCTCAAAACATAATTCTTTTTGAGAAGGAAATTTCTGTTAAAATAGAATATAAAACAACCCCATAATACATGAGATGGACACCATTACCAATTCAAACCAACAAAAAGTATAATATAATTAATCTAATCATAACAACAGCTTATTCTGACCACATTATTTGAGAAAAATATGCACATATCGTGAAAATTCCAAAACATTTTACAACCATCAAGAGATCACACAGGACAACCTATATGTACATTGTAGCTCCTCCTCAATGTTGAGGCCGCCAGGATATTTACTGCCAAGCAAGATTATGTATTCTGACTCCAACTGCCTCAAGATGCATTCTCTGTCCCCTCCTACCAGGTTCAAGTGTACCCTGTCAATACCAAAAAATGGAATCTTCTCATTACTAAGCTTGTGAAATCTGTGCAGCTCTCTAGAAACTGGATAGTTGGTATCTTTATGTCTGATGGCATGGTAGTGTTCTAAGATTCTCTTTTCAACTGGGAAGATTGTACTCCACACGTAGTTCAAACCACATGGGCAAGTCGAGACATAAACAACAAAGTCACTATTGCAATTAATTAACTTACTAATCTTATCTACTTTCCCTGTGGGTAAGTAGTATGTTCGTGCTGTGAGTACATGCCTTCCATTTAGCACTTTTAAAGAAGCCTCGCTGTTCTTTCAATCAGTTTGCTTTGCTGCCAGTGTTACCAGAGAAGTGGCTGTGGACCAAAATGTCCCTCAGACAATTCCTCTTCTTGTAAGTAATGAGAGGACTCGGACTCACAATCTTACCAATCGCCTGATTGGACCTTATCATGTGCCAATGCTTCTATCTATCTATCTATCTATCTATCTATCTATCTATCTATCTATCTATCTATCTATCTATCTATCTATCTATGAATCATGTAAGTTGCCACAATCCAAAAGAACCAGTTACAGACACCAACTGTAATGCTCAGAAAGTTCTTTATTTATTTATTTATTCTTGTGCTGCCATGATGTGTTTCGGACGGCTGAGCAGCCTTGATCACATACACTTGTGGCACCATTTTGTTTCATTTAAACATTGTGCATGTGATTTACAAAAATAAAATAAATACTTAAACTTTATAATCACCTTCAAATTCATTCTGACTTTAACACCAATTATTTATATCACAATTACCAGAGTCTCTACCTGATTACTTTGCAAAAAGAAAAATATACTTTGTTAGATTTCATAATGAGCTTTCAATATTAATTCGTAGAGTCTACTCCTATTCTTCAACTTGGTTTTGCCATTAACTCTGGAATTATTCACTGGCAACAAATGCATACATGAATTTAACAGTTCCTTACAATATTATACTGTGCATGACAACCATTCATGCTGGTGATTATTCTCAAAATCATTGTGCTTCTTTCGTCCCATTGATAGTCAACACATGTTGAGCACTAAATTAAAAATTTAAAAATTGATTTCCTGTCATGCCATTAATTGGCTGACGGTTTATCGTAGGGAGAGGGTCAGGTTATCCCTATACTACCCTTATATGTTACCTTCATTTGTTTACATGACATGAGGACTGAATGCCTGAGTTCTAAAATGGCCGCCCAACATCTCTATTGATGTTGCCAGCAACCAATCAGATCTTATCTTTTGTTCTGCTGGTCTTGTGGGATTCCAGCATCAATCGATATCTATAACTATTAAGCATTAATTTCTAATAAACTAATGAGCATATTTCCACCAAATCAGAAGAAGTACACTTACTGGGTAAAGATCTAGGGGGTTATTCTAACTTTGGAGGAATGTTAATCCGTCCCAAAAGTGACGGTAAAGTGACGGATATACCACCAGCCGTATTACGAGTTCCATAGGATATAATGGACTCGTAATACGGCTGGTGGTAAATCCGTCACTTTTCCGTCACTTTTGGGACGGATTAACACCTCCTCCAAAGTTAGAATAACCCCCCTAGTTTCCTGCCGAATTTTGTGAAATTTTGTTCAGTAGTTTTTGTTGTAATGCGGTCTAAATATCCTATGAGAAATTGCCTGGGGAAATTAAATTTCGGGACTCCCCTTTTTCTTGGCTCTCATGGATCTCACAAAAACTCTTCTTGAAGATTTTGAGGTGGATGAAATATTTTGGTTTTTGGAGTTTTGTGAAGAACTGTCAAACGATGCTAACATTATTAATACAATGAAAACATCTTTCCTATGTAGTCTGACCTTACTATAACTACATATTGGTGACTGCCACAGTGTAAACTATATGTATACACACACACACACACATACACACACACAAATAACTATAACTTGCACCCCTGTCATTCACTGCTTATGACCTCACATATGACATCACTCAGATGTCATCAGTGATGCCATATATTATGTCATAGAACATGTCATGAGTAATGTAATCTGTGAGGTTATAAGCAGTGCATGGTGGGGGCTCAAGTTATAGTTAGCCCCGCTGACTATAACTGGTGAATTTCTGAGTTTCTTTAATTCAAAACCTTAATGTCACAGAGAAATGCACCTAACTCTAATGTTACTTTAATCCTTGCTTGGTCAGTGAGTTTCTAAAGGCTTATTTTAAAACAAAAACAGATATTTCTATTACACGTAACTATAATGTGACTATAACCTTTGGTTTTTTAGTGAATTTCTAGGATTTTTTAAAATAAAAATATATTTATAAATACTTAGAAACGAACTACTCTATCTTTACATGACCATCATAAATATATTTTAAAAAGACACTGCTCAGTTTTTCCTATCTATACTGTGAACTATGTGTTTTCACTATACCGATCCACTTTTAAATAGTGTGATAGCTGTTGCTGGAGACTGGCAAAATCGTAAGTTATACATTTCGTCCTAATCTGTTGAAAAGAGTTATTTTTCATCTTGTCAGTCATTAATGAATGCTAATCTTTAATTTTAAAGTCAGTCCAGTATGTATATTATATCAATTATTTTGTTTGCAAACTTACAGCTCCCTCAAGATGATCGTGGGAGCCAAACACACAATCCCCTGCTTGGACTATGAGGGAGGCGTACTTCCTGTCCGCTTCACCAATCCGCTTGCAAAATCGTACATTTGGAAATTAGTTCATAACATTGTATTTTTGTCTTTTTCAAGAATGTAAGAATGAGAAGTGTTGTTTCAAGCACAAAGGCAGTTCATGTATTATTGGCATTTGAGATATCAAGAAAGTTCTCTGTTTTTTATGATTTCGTGTGCCTCTGTGAGAGCCCACGAGCTGCTCGGAAGAGGAAAGTGATCCCATGGAAGGATTGTTACTGGTTCATATGGAAGTCTTTGTTTAGCAAAGAAAGATTCCTTCCTTGTTGCATCATTTGCCTATTGGGGTTTCCTCTGATTAAGGGCCTCATTACGAGTTCGGTGGACGGGAAGACCCTTCCGCCGAACGTCCGACAGGGATGTTGCCGCCATACTGGCTAACTCCCCGCCGGGTCCATTACGTCTTTCCCGCTCGGCTGACGGGCGGAAACCAAGGTTTCCAACAGTCAGCCCAGTTGGAAAGCAGTGGCAGCATTGTTGCCAGCTCGAAATCGAGCCGGCGGCAATGCTGCTGCCTGCAGGGTGCACTAGCACCCTCTCAATGCTCACTGTCAGCAAAGCAGACAGTGAGGGATCCCCTGCACCTGTTCTCCTCCAGCCTTTTCATGGTTGTGATATCTCCATGAAAAGGCTGGCAGAGAATCAGGTCGTAATCAGCAGGACGGTGATGCATGCAGAGCCGTCCTGGCTGATTGCGACCTGCACCCGCTGTCAACCCGTCACGATCACTGATCCCGGTGGAGATAGCAGTTCCCTGACGGTCTGACCACCAGGTTTGTAATGTGGTGGTCGGACTGCCACATCAGCAGCGGTCCTGACCGCCACCGCGAGTCTGGCGGTCTAGTGACCTCCAGACTCGTAATCAGGCCTTATATCTTTTTGGCTACCTCTCTGAGTTTCTGTGATCAGAATGTCATCATCTGATTCAAATGAGAATCCTACACCTCTTCCTGCAAATCTGCTACCTCTACCACCCAGGAAGTCCTTGGTTTGGCATTTTTTTCATATGATGCAGTAAGAAGAAAGCATCTGCCAAATACGTAATTTGTAACATATACAAAAAAGAGTTCAGCAGGGACAGCCGGAAGACGCAGTATTCCATGACGACCACTGAGATGTGGCAACATTTGAGAGCTATGAACCTTGACCATTTTGCTCGGGCTACGTTAGCCCTCACTGCAGAGCTTGATAACTCCCCGAGCCATCCACAACTTTTCAAAATGGTGCCTGCCCAGGTACTCACCACACAAGCAAATAAAAACCAGGCATATCTGAACAAAGCCCTTTTTTGTTGTTTATTCAAGGCGAGTACTTTTTCTTCTGAGACAAACGGGTGGACAGGTCAGGCTTGTCCAGGATCATAAATGCCCACGGAGGCAGTCAGTTTTTGTGAAAATATTTTCTACATTTTTCTCCACTTTGTTTTGAAGGAGATGTTTTCTTAACCCAGTTTCTTGGGGTTTTTTCTATCCTTTTTAAAAACAAATACAAAGAAAGTAAAACATGTAAAAAAATACAGTTGTTCAAAATGTAACTGTAAAGAACTACTGTTAGAAATGGGGTTTCTGGTTGGCTAGGGTATGCACTTCAGCCAGGCAGAACCTATCCACTCTAGTCAGGGCTTGGGAGTTACACGTCCAAGATAACCCCTGCTCACCCCCTTGGTAGCTTGGCACGAGCAGTCAGGCTTAACCTGGAGGCAATGTGTAAAGCGTTTGCACAACACACAACACATGTGACGCAAAATGTACACCACAAAGTAAACACAACACTGAGCTATGTAAAAATAATCTGTATTGCACAAAATACAATTAGACCAACATTACACGTAAGTAATACTATGCTACCTTAGCAGTTGTCAGAATGTTACACAAGTTACTAATACTCCGCAAGAATATGCAGTTGTCACATTAGAATACGTAAGTACTCAGGATTCTGCAACATAAGCAGTAGTCAGGAATTAGAGTAAAAGATATATGCACTTGTCATGAACAATTCCTAAATACCCATAAAAGGAACATTAGAGAATATACCATAAGTCATATAGATACATATCAGCTAGACACGCCTAGAAGAAGGACATTAGCACATATATGCATAACCAGTAAACAGGCAGGAAATAGTAAACAGTTGTAAGTCTGTATTAGGCTCCTAGAGCCTAGTTTTCCTGAAGGGTACCTGGTTCCTGGTGGAAGAGGCACTTCCAGTGCCTAAGGAGGAGTATGGGGGCCCCCGGCTGTAGGAGGCTGGCCTGGCTTGTAGTGGGTACCAAGGGGTACTTACACTCTGTACCAGGTCCAGTTATCCCTTATTAGTGTAGAAGAGGTGTTTCTAGCAGCTTAGGCTGGTAGAAGGTAGCTATAGCTGAGCAGCTTAGGCTGAACTAGGAGACATGCAAAGCTCCTACTATACCACTGGTGTCATATGCACAATATCATAAGAAAACACAATACACAGATATACTAAAAATAAAGGTACTTTATTATTATGACAATATGCCAAAAGTATCTCAGTGAGTACCCTCAGTATGAGGATGCCAAATATACACAAGATATATGTACACAATACCAAAAATATGCAGTAATAGCAAAAGGAAGTAATGCAAGCAGTGTAAAGTTACAATAGATTGCAATAGGAGCACATAGGTATAGGGGCAACACAAACCATATACTCCAAAAGTGGAATGCGAATAACGTATGGACCCCAAACCTATGTGAGCTTGTAGAGGGTCGCTGGGACTGTAAGAAAACAGTGAGGGTTAGAAAAATAGCCCACCCCAAGACCCTGAAAAGTAGGTGTAAAGTGCACCTATATTCCCCAGAGAGCACAGAAGTTGTGATAGGGGAATTCTGCAAGAAAGAACAACACCAGCAATGCAACCAAAGTGGATTTCCGGACGAGAGTACCTGTGGAACAAGGGGACCAAGTCCAAGAGTCGCGACAAAGTCGAGATTGGGCAGATGCCCAGGAAATGCCAGCTGAGGGTGCAAAGAAGCTGCCACCAGATGGTAGAAGCTGTGGATTCTGCAAGAACGAAGAGGACTAGGAACTTCCCCTTTGGAGGATGGATGTCCCACGTCGTGAAGAAGCTTGCAGAGGTGTTCCCACGCAGAAAGACCGCAAACAAGCCTCGCTAGCTGCAAGGGTCGCAGTTAGGGTTTTTGGATGCTGCTGTGGCCCAGGAGAGACCAGGATGTCGCCAATTGCGTGAGGAGACAGAGGGGGCGCCCAGCAAGACAGGGAGCCCTCACAGAAGCAGGCAGCACCCGCAGAAGTGCCGGAACAGGCACTACAAAGAGGAGTGAACCAGAGCTCACCCGAAGTCACAAAAGAAGATCCCACAACGCCGGAGGACAACTCAGGAGGTTGTGCACTGCAGGTTAGAGTGTCAGGGACCCAGGCTTGGCTGCGCAAAAAAGAAATCCTGGAAGAGTGCACAGGATCCGGAGCAGCTGCAAATCACGCGGTACCCAGCAATGCAGTCTAGGGTGGGGAGGCAAGGACTTACCTCCACCAAACTTGGACTGAAGAGTCACTGGACTGTGGGAGTCACTTGGACAGAGTTGCTCAGTTCCAGGGACCACGCTCGTCGTGCTGACGGTTGCAGGGGGAAGATTCCGTCGACCCACGGGAGATTTCTTCGGAGCTTCTAGTGCAGAGAGGAGGCAGACTACCCCCAAAGCATGCACCACCAGGAAAGCAGTCGAGAAGGCGGCAGGATCAGCGATACAAGGTTGCAGTAGTCGTCTTTGCTACTTTGTTGCGATTTTGCAGGAGTCCTGAGCAGTCAGCGGTCGATTCCGTGGCAGAAGGTGAAGAGAGAGATGCAGAGGAACTTTGATGAGCTCTTGCATTCGTTATCTAAAGAATTCCCCAAAGTAGAGACCCTAAATAGCCAGAAAAGTAGGTTTGGCTACCTAGGAAGGAGGATGGGCTAGCAACACAGGTAAGAGCCTATCAGAAGGAGTATCTGACATCACCTGCTGGCACTGGCCACTCAGAGCAGTCCAGTGTGCCAGCAGCACCTCTGTTTCCAAGATAGCAGAGGTCTGGAGCACACTGGAGGAGCTCTGGGCACCTCCCCTGGGAGGTGCAGGTCAGGGGAGTGGCCACTCCCCTTTCCTTTGTCCAGTTTCGCGCCAGAGCAGGGCTGGGGGATCCCTGAACCGGTGTAGACTGGCTTATGCAGAGATGGGCACCATCTGTGCTCATCAAAGCATTTCCAGAGGCTGGGGGAGGCTACTCCTCCCCAGCCCTGACACCTTTTTCCAAAGAGAGAGGGTGTAACACCCTCTCTCTGAGGAAGTCCTTTGTTCTGCTTTCCTGGGCCAAGCCTGGCTGGACCCCAGGAGGGCAGAAACCTGTCTGAGGGGTTGGCAGCAGCAGCAGCTGCAGTGAAACCCCGGGAAAGGTAGTTTGGCAGTACTCAGGTCTGTGCTAGAGACTCGGGGGATCATGGCATTGTCTCCCCAATGCCTGAATGGCATTGGGGTGACAATTCCATGATCTTAGACATGTTACATGGCCATGTTCGGAGTTACCATTGTGACGCTATACATAGGTAGTGACCTATGTATAGTGCACGCGTGTAATGGTGTCCCCGCACTCACAAAGTCCGGGGAATTTGCCCTGAACGATGTGGGGGCACCTTGGCTAGTGCCAGGGTGCCCACACACTAAGTAACTTAGCATCCAACCTTTACCAGGTAAAGGTTAGACATATAGGTGACTTATAAGTTACTTAAGTGCAGTGGTAAATGGCTGTGAAATAACGTGGACGTTATTTCACTCAGGCTGCAGTGGCAGGCCTGTGTAAGAATTGTCAGAGCTTCCTATGGGTGGCAAAAGAAATGCTGCAGCCCATCGGGATCTCCTGGAACCACAATACCCTGGGCACCTCAGTACCATATACTAGGGGATTATAAGGGTGTTCCAGTATGCCAATGTGAATTGGTGAAATTGGTCACTAGCCTGTTAGTGACAATTTGGAAAGCACAGAGAGAGCATAACCACTGATGTTCTGGTTAGCACAGCCTCAGTGAGACAGTTAGTCATCACACAGGGAACACATACAGGGCACACTTATGAGCACTGGGGCCCTGGCTGGCAGGGTCCCAGTGACACATACACTAAAACAACATATATACAGTGAAATATGGGGTAACATGCCAGGCAAGATGGTACTTTCCTACACAACCCCCCCCCCAAACGAAGGACAATAAGACTAGCCATGACCTGATGAGTCTTCATTGTCTAAGTGGAAATATCTGGAGAGTCCATCTGCATTAGAGTGGGTACTCCCAGGTCTATGTTCCACTGTATAGTCCATTCCTTGTAGAGATATGGACCACCTCAACAATTTAGGGTTTTCACCTTTCATTTGTTTTAGCCAAAGTAGAGGTTTGTGGTCTGTCTGAACAATGAAGTGAGTGCCAAACAGGTATGGCCTCAACTTCTTCAGTGCCCAGACCACAGCAAAGGCCTCCCTCTCTATGGCAGACCAACGCTTTTCTCTAGGGGTCAACCTCCTGCTGATAAAAGCAACAGGTTGATCCTGGCCCTCAGAATTGAGTTGTGATAAGACTGCCCCTACCCCTAATTCAGATGCATCAGTTTGAACAAATAATTTCTTGGAGTAACATGGGCTTTTTAGGACAGGTGCAGTGCACATGGCCTGTTTCAGCTCCTCAAAAGCTTTCTGACAGCTAGCTGTCCACAATACCTTTTTAGGCATTTTCTTTGAAGTGAGGTCATTAAGAGGGGCTGCTATGGAGCCATAGTTCTTTATGAACCTCCTGTAGTACCCAGTGAGGCCTAAGAAGGCTCTCACCTGGGTCTGAGTTGTAGGGGGAACCCAATCTATGATAGTTTGGATTTTCCCCTGAAGTGGTGCAATCTGTTCTCCACCTACCAGGTGTCCCAGATTAACCACTTTCCCCTGCCCTATCTGGCACTTTGAAGCCTTGATAGTGAGGCCTGCCTTTTGCAGGGCCTCTAAAACTTCCCATAGGTGGACCAGGTGATCATTCCAGGTGGAGCTAAAGACAGCTATATCATCTAGATATGGTGCACTAAAAGCCTCCAACCCTTGCAGGACTGTATTCACCAACCTCTGAAAAGTGGCAGGTGCATTTTTCAAACCAAAGGGCATTACTGTGAATTGGTAGTGCCCTCCAATAGTCGAAAATGCAGTTTTTGCTTTAGCATCCTCTGATAACCTGATCTGCCAATACCCTGCAGTCAAATCAAAGGTGCTTAGATACTTGGCAGATGCCAGTGTATCTATGAGCTCATCTGCCCTGGGTATAGGGTGAGCATCAGTTTCTGTTACCTGGTTGAGACCTCTGTAATCTACACAAAACCTCATTTCTTTCTTTCCATCCTTGGAATGAGGCTTTGGTACAAGCACCATAGGAGAGGCCCATGGACTTTCAGAGTGCTCAACCACTCCCAGTTCAAGCATTTTCTGAACCTCTTGTTTTATGCAGTCTCTGACATGGTCAGGCTGACTATAGATCTTACTTTTGACAGGCATGCTGTCTCCAGTATCTATAGTGTGCTCACACCAAGAAGTGGTGCCTGGCACAGTAGAAAAGAGTTCAGAAAACTGACCCAGGAGATTTATGCAGTGGTCTTTCTGCTCATCAGTAAGACAATTTGCCAAAACTACACCTTCCACTAGAGCATCTTGTTCTGTGGAAGAGAAGAGATCAGGGAGAGGGTCACTCTCTTCTTCCTGTCCCTCATCAGTTGCCATGAATAGGGTGAGATCAGCCCTGTCATAGTAGGGTTTCAGGCGATTGACATGGAGCACCCTAATGGGACTCCTGGCAGTGCCTAAGTCAACTAAGTAGGTGACTTCACCCTTTTTCTCAACAATTGTGTGAGGTCCACTCCATTTATCTTGGAGTGCTCTTGGGGCCACAGGCTCCAAGACCCACACTTTCTGCCCTGGTTGGTACTGAACCAAAACAGCCTTCTGGTCATGCCATTGCTTTTGGAGCTCTTGGCTGGCCTGAAGGTTTTTACTGGCCTTTTTCATGTACTCAGCCATCCTTGATCTGAGGCCAAGTACATAGTCCACTATATCTTGCTTTGGAGCTTTTAAAGGTTGTTCCCAACCCTCCTTAACAAGTGTTAGAGAACCTCTTACAGGGTGCCCAAATAGGAGTTCAAAGGGGCTGAAGCCCACTCCTTTCTGGGGTACCTCCCTGTAAGCAAAAAGGAGGCAAGGTAACAGGACATCCCATCTCCTCCTGAGTTTTTCAGGGAGTCCCATTATCATTCCTTTGAGAGTTTTGTTAAACCTCTCAACCAGTCCATTTGTTTGTGGATGATAAGGTGTGGTGAATTTGTATGTTACACCACATTCCTTCCACATAGCCTTCAAGTATGCAGACATAAAGTTGCTACCCCCGTCTGATACCACCTCTTTTGGGAAACCCACCCTGGAAAAGATTCCCAGGAGGGCTTTTGCCACTGCAGGAGCTGTAGTGGTCCTTAGAGGAATTGCTTCAGGATATCTTGTGGCATTGTCCACTACCACCAAGATAAACCTATTGCCTGAAGCAGTAGGAGGGTCAAGGGGGCCAACTATGTCAACCCCTACCCTTTCAAAGGGAACCCCAACCACAGGCAGTGGAATAAGGGGAGCCTTTGGGGTGCCACCAGCCTTGCCACTGGCTTGACAGGTGACACAGGACTTACAAAAATCTTTTGTGTCCTCTGACATCCTAGGCCAATGAAACAGGGGAACAAGCTTTTCCCATGTTTTAATTTGCCCTAGATGTCCAGCCAAGGGAATGTCATGGGCTAGAGTTCAGAGGAACTCTCTGTATTGCAGGGGAATGACCAATCTCCTGGCTGCTCCAGGTTTAGGGTCCCTTGCCTCTGTATACAAGAGGTTGTCCTCCCAGTAAACTCTATGTGAGTCACTGACATCCCCATTTTGCTGTTTGACAGCTTGCTGTCTTAGACCCTCTAATGTGGGACAGGTTTGCTGTGCCACACTCAGCTCCTCCCTGGCAGGCCCCCCTCCACCCAAAAGCTCAGCAGTGTCTGCTTCCAGCTCCTCTGGTGAAGGTTCTGCACAGGGGGGAAATTCTTCTTCCTCAGAAGTTGAATCATCTGTAGAGGGAGGGATAGTAGGTAGGGATTTACCTTTCCTAACCCTAGCTTTAGGGAGCACTTGGTCCATTGTTCCAGGATCCAAGTCATCCTGTCCTTTTTGCTTTCTGGCCTGAGCCCTGGTTAAAGCAAAAATATGCTCAGGAATGCCCAGCATTGCTGCATGAGCCTCCAACTCCACTTCTGCCCAAGCTGATGTCTCTAAATCGTTCCCTAGTAGACAGTCTACAGGTAAATCTGAGGCAACCACAACTTTCTTTGGACCAGTAAACCCCCCCCCCCCCAGTTGAGATTTACAACAGCCATGGGGTGGCTAAGAGTGTTGTTATGAGCATCAGTCACTTGGTACTGGTGACCAAGTAGGTGTTGTTCAGGGTGTACCAGTTTCTCTATTACCGTGGTAACACTGGCACCTGTGTCCCTGTAGGCCTGAACCTCAACACCATTTATTAGGGGAAGTTGCTTGTACTTATCCATATTAAGGGGACAAGCAACCAAGGTGGCCAAATCAAGGGCACCTTCAGAGACTAACACAGCCTCTGTGGTCTCCCTATAAAGACCAACCCCAACTAAATTACCAAAAGTGAGCCCAGCTACTCCCTTGGTTTGGCTATTAGTAGGTTTTCTCCCACCACCACTGCTATTACTAGGGGCACTAGGTGTAGCAGTAGGGGTTTGTGGTAGTGGGCGGCTTTGTGCTTTTCTTTGGACAACTGGCATCAGCTGTGCAATGGCCGTTTACTTTACATAAATAGCACCATGTTTTTTTTACTTGATTAGAAGAGGATTTGGACCCCCCCCCCACCAGAGTGTTTTTGTGGGCCTCATGAAGACTCATTTTTAGATTTGTCCCCACCCTTGTCTGAAGACTTACCATCTTTCTTCTTGTCATCCTTGTCACCCCCTGTATGAACTTTTCTGTTCACTCTTGTTCTGACCCATTTGTCTGCCTTCTTTCCCAATTCTTGGTGAGAGGTCAGATCGGAGTCCACTAGATATTGGTGTAACAAATCAGACACACAGTTATTCAGAATATGCTCTCTCAGGATCAGATTATACAGGCTTTCATAGTCAGAAACGTTACTGCCATGTAACCACCCCTCCAAGGCCTTCACTGAATAGTCAACAAAGTCTACCCAGTCTTGTGAGGACTCTTTTCTGGTTTCTCTGAACTTAATCCTGTATTGTTCAGTGGTTAAGCCAAATCCATCCAAGAGAGCATTCTTCAAAACTATAAAATTATTGGCATCACTTTCCTTCACAGTAAGGAGCCTATCCCTACCCTTTCCACTGAAAGATAGCCATAGGATAGCAGCCCACTGCCTTTGAGGGACCCCCTGTACAACACAGGCCCTCTCAAGTGCAGCAAACCACTTGTTAATGTAATCCCCCTCCTTGTAAGGGGGAACTAACTTATGCAGATTCCTAGAATCATGCTCTTTCACAGGATTGCAATCTGTAATACTGCTGCTGCCACCATGGGGTCCTAACCCCAACCTCTGTCTTTCTTTTTCTAAGTCTAAAGATTCCCTGTCTAGAGCCAGCTGTTGCTGTTTAAGCTTCAGACTGGACTCTTCCACTCTCAATCTATTGAGCTCCCTTTCTAACATTCTGTCATCAGGGTGGGTGGGTTGGGCATGCTTTGACACAGAAGAATGGTGTGAATGAACAGAGGGAGAATTGTCCCTAACAGTTGGCACTCTAACAACTTGACCTGCAGGAATGACATCCCTACTGTGATGTGAGCTCACATTAGTACCAGTGATGCTAGGTGGTCTGCTAAGGGGCAAGTTGGAAAGAATACCATCTAACATTCTTACTGGGGCTACCCCAGAATCAGAGTGTGAACCATCTGCTAACTTCTCAACTGATGTGCCAGCTAAGGCCTTATCATTTTCAATGAGCATGTTAATCAACAATTCTCTAGAGGGATTCTTCCCTACCCCTAAACCTCTATCAATGCAGAGACTCCTTACACCTTTCCAGCTAAGGTGGTCATAAGCAGAGCTGACCAGATCAAGAGTAGGACCTGTACCAGACATGATAGAAAAAGGTTTAAGGGACAGAAAAAGAAAGAAAAAGTTTCAGAACTTTTTAAGGAAACAGAAAAAACTTTTTCAACTTTTTAGAACTTTTTGAAAGTTTTAGAGGTACTTTTCAGCACTTAGTAATAGAGTAAGAGAAGAAAAGCAAAACTTTTTGGTTAGGTGTACATACACTGAACTTGTTTTGTATATTTTTCTCTTATCAAAAGTACAAAATGACAAAGTGGTAAGTAGTTGCAAGCACTTATCCCACCGCTGCACAACCAATGTAGGAGGCTGGCCTGGCTTGTAGTGGGTACCAAGGGGTACTTACACTCTGTACCAGGTCCAGTTATCCCTTATTAGTGTAGAAGAGGTGTTTCTAGCAGCTTAGGCTGGTAGAAGGTAGCTATAGCTGAGCAGCTTAGGCTGAACTAGGAGACATGCAAAGCTCCTACTATACCACTGGTGTCATATGCACAATATCATAAGAAAACACAATACACAGATATACTAAAAATAAAGGTACTTTATTTTTATGACAATATGCCAAAAGTATCTCAGTGAGTACCCTCAGTATGAGGATTCCACATATACACAAGATATATGTACACAATACCAAAAATATGCAATAACAGCAAAAGGAAGTAATGCAAGCAGTGTAAAGTTACAATAGATTGCAATAGGAGCATATAGGTATAGGGGCAACACAAACCATATACTCCAAAAGTGGAATACGAATAACGTATGGACCCCAAACCTATGTGAGCTTGTAGAGGGTCACTGGGACTGTAAGAAAACAGTGAGGGTTAGAAAAATAGCCCACCCCAAGACCCTGAAAAGTAGGTGTAAAGTGCACCTATATTCCCCAGAGAGCACAGAAGTCGTGATAGGGGAATTCTGCAAGAAAGAACAACACCAGCAATGCAACCAAAGTGGATTTTCGGACGAGAGTACCTGTGGAATAAGGGGACCAAGTCCAAGAGTCGCGACAAAGTCGAGATTGGGCAGATGCCCAGGAAATGCCAGCTGAGGGTGCAAAGAAGCTGCCACCGGATGGTAGAAGCTGTGGATTCTGCAAGAACGAAGAGGACTAGGAACTTCCCCTTTGGAGAATGGATGTCCCACTTTGTGAAGAAGCTTGCAGAGGTGTTCCCATGCAGAAAGACCGCAAACAAGCCTTGCTAGCTGCAAGGGTCGTGGTTAGGGTTTTTGGATGCTGCTGTGGCCCAGGAGGGACCAGGATGTCGGCAATTGCGTGAGGAGACAGATGGGGCACCCAGCAAGACAGGGAGCCCTCACAGAAGCAGGCATCACCCGCAGAAGTGCCGGAACAGGCACTACAAAGAGGAGTGAACCGGAGCTCACCCGAAGTCACAAAAGAAGATCCCACGACGCCGGAGGACAACTCAGGAGGTTGTGCACTGCAGGTTAGAGTGTCGGGGACCCAGGCTTGGCTGTGCACAAAGGAAATCCTGGAAGAGTGCACAGGAGCCGGAGCAGCTGCAAATCACGCGGTACCCAGCAATGCAGTCTAGTGTGGAGAGGCAAGGACTTACCTCCACCAAACTTGGACTGAAGAGTGACTGGACTGTGGGAGTCACTTGGACAGAGTTGCTGAGTTCCAGGGACCACGCTCGTCATGCTGAGAAGGGACCCAGAGGACCGGTGATGCAGTCTTTTTTGCCTGCGGTTGCAGGGGGATGATTCCGTCGACCCATGGGAGATTTCTTTGGAGCTTCTAGTGCAGAGTGGAGGCAGACTACCCCCACAGCATGCACCACCAGGAAAGCAGTCGAGAAGGTGGCAGGATCAGCGATACAAGGTTGCAGTAGTCGTCTTTGCTACTTTGTTGCGGTTTTGCAGGAGTCCTGAGCAGTCAGCGGTCGATTCCGTGGCAGAAGGTGAAGAGAGAGATGCAGAGGAACTCTGATGAGCTCTTGCATTCTTTATCTAAAGAATTCCCCAAAGTAGACACCCTAAATAGCCAGAAAAGGAGGTTTGGCTACCTAGGAAGGAGGATAGGCTAGCAACACAGGTAAGAGCCTATCAGGAGTCTCTGACGTCACCTGCTGTCACTGGCCACTCAGAGCAGTCCAGTGTGCCAGCAGCACCTCTGTTTCCAAGATGGCAGAGTTCTGGAGCACACTGGAGGAGTTCTGGGCACCTCCCTTTTCTTTGTCCAGTTTCGCGCCAGAGCAGGGCTGGGGGATCCCTGAACCGGTGTAGACTGGCTTATGCAGAGATGGGCACCATCTGTGCCCATCAAAGCATTTCCAGAGGCTGGGGAGGCTACTCCTCCTCAGCTCTGACACCTTTTTTCCAAAAGGAGAGGGTGTAACACCCTCTCTCTGAGGAAGTCCTTTGTTCTGCCTTCCTGGGCCAAGCCTGGCTGGACCCCAGGAGGGCAGAAACCTATCTGAGGGGTTAGCAGCAGCTGCAGTGAAACCCCGGGAAAGGTAGTTTGGCAGTACCCGGGTCTGTGCTAGAGACTCGGGGGATCATGGAATTGTCTCCCCAATGCCAGAAAGGCATTGGGGTGACAATTCCATGATCTTAGACATGTTACATGGCCATGTTCGGAGTTACCATTGTGACGCTATACATAGGTAGTGACCTATGTATAGTGCACGCGTGTAATGGTGTCCCCGCACTCACAAAGTCCGGGGAATTTGCCCTGAACGATGTGGGGGCACCTTGACTAGTGCCAGGGTGCCCACACACTAAGTAACTTAGCACCCACCCTTTACCAGGTAAAGGTTAGACATATAGGTGACTTATAAGTTACTTAAGTGCAGTGGTAAATGGCTGTGAAATAACGTGGACGTTATTTCACTCAGGTTGCAGTGGCAGGCCTGTGTAAGAATTGTCAGAGCTTCCTATGGGTGGCAAAAGAAATGCTGCAGCCCATAGGGATCTCCTGGAACCCCAATACCCTGGGTACCTCAGTACCATATACTAGGGGATTATAAGGGTGTTCGTTCCAGTATGCCAATGTGAATTGGTGAAATTGGTCACTAGCCTGTTTGTGACAATTTGGAAAGCACAGAGAGAGCATAACCACTGAGGTTCTGGTTAGCAGAGCCTCAGTGAGACAGTTAGTCATCACACAGGGAACACATACAGGGCACACTTATGAGCACTGGGGCCCTGGCTGGCAGGGTCCCAGTGACACATACACTAAAACAACATATATACAGAGAAATATGGGGGTAACATGCCAGGCAAGATGGTTCTTTCCTACACCGGCACTCCTATGCGTGGAAAACGGGGGCCTCGCCGGTCTCCTGGGAGAGAGGGTGATCTGCACCCTCCCTACTGGGAAAAGGAACGGGCCCCTCCAGGGACCTGCAAACTTTGTGGGGCCCCACTGGCCTCTAGTGGCCCCCTCCGACAGGGGGAGCCCAAAGCACCAAAAAGATCCACAAAGGGGGGGGGGCGATCGCGCCCCTCGGGCAGTGACCGGGGAGAAGGGAACTCCAGTTTCTCCCCGTGCCCTGCGTGAAAAGGGAGGGCAGCCGCCCTTCTCCGTGGTGTGGCTGCCCAAAGGGGGTAGAGGGAGCAGGGGCCTCCGTTGAGGCTCCTGGTCTGCTCCCTTCCGCGGCCGCACCCGATCTGATGCGCGAGCCACACTGCTGCCGTCCCTCGTCCTCGAGGGAGGCAGCTCTGAGAGTTGGGGCTGTCGTGTGCCCCGGGGGCGCTCCGTAAAGCGTGCGTCACCCAGGGGCACAATAGGAGCAGCCCAGCTCCTTTCTTTGGATTCAGGAAGTGCCCCGGGGGCACTGGAGGCAGCGCGATCCTCGCGCCTCAGTCCCAAATGTGGTGCCCGGGCTGCAGCGGTGATTTTCACAGGCAGAGGCGCCGGGGGGAGCGCTAGGGGCTCCAAATAAGGCGCTTCACACAGCGCTAGCTTAAATCAGCAGCCTGGGCTGCGGCGGTGAATTTTCTTTAGAAATAAAAAGAGCAACTTTGGAAAAACGCTGTGGGCAAAGTTGTAGAGAGGGTTTGCAGGGGTGAGGGGCCACAGCACCCTGCCCCTGGGAGCAAACCAAAACAAGAAGGTGCACAGGGCTGGTGGGCCCAGCTACATGCCAGCACAAGGGGTGCAGATGGTGGCAGTTCCTCCTAGTGACCAGGCAGGTCACAGGTCAGCACAACAGCAGCAGTCCAAGGTGGTTTCCTGGTGAGTCCATTCATCAGCGTTCTGTGTAGTTTCAAGTTCCAAGAATGTTCAAATTGTGGGGGAAATTCCCCTGTACTTATAGTCAGTTCTTACAGTGTTTTTCAATGGTAGGGAGAGGAGGTTCCAGCCAGTTACAACTGGTTCTGGGAGTGCCCCCTCTCTCCTTTCAGTACAGGCTCCAAACATCAGTGGGGGGTTAACAACCCTATTGTGAGGCCAGGGCACAGTCTTTACAAATGCAGGTGTGCCCGCCTCTCCCTTCTCTCAGCCCAGGAAGGCTTTACAATATGTAGATGCACCTCTGTGTCACCTCCACCCTCTCTGTGTTCAGGCTGTCTGAGAAGTATGCACAAAGCCCCAACTGTCAGTCTGCCCAGACGTTGATTGGAGACAAGCTGCAAAACACCAAAGTTATAAGCACAGATAAATGCTCACTTTCTAGAAGTGGCATTTCTGTGATAGTAATAAAAAATACACCTACACCAGTAAGCAGCATTTCTTACCACTGTCACAACCATACCAAACCTGCCTACGCTACCCCTCATAAATCAGACAATACCCCTTACACATAAGGCAGGGCATTTCCAATGCAATCCTATGAGAGGGCAGCACTCACAGCAGTGAGACACCAAGTTAGGCTGTTTGTCACCACCAGGACAGGCCACGCAACATGGCACATGTCCTGCCTTCTACATACATGGCACCCTGCCCAAAGGGCTAGCTAGGGCGTACCCTAGGGGTGACTTACATGTAGTAAAAGGGAAGTTCTGGGCCTGGCAAGTAAATTTAGATGCCAGGTCCCTGTGGCAGAAAACTGTGCACACAGGCTCTGCGCTAGCAGGCCTTAGATAGGTTTGACAGGCTACTTCAGGTGGTGGCGCAAGCAGCGCTGCAGGCCCAGTAGTAGCATTTAATTTACAGGCCCTGGGTATAGGGATACCACTTTACAAGGGACTTATAGGTAAATTAAATATGCCAATCAGGTAGAATCCAATCATACCAAATTTGTAAGAGAGAGCACATGCACTTTAGCACTGGTTAGCAGTGAAAAAGTGCTCAGAGTCAGAACGTCAGCCAACAAAGGTCAGAAAACTAAGGAGGCAAAAGCAAAAAGTCTGGGGAATGACCCTGTAAAAGAGCCAGGTCCAACAACTACCCTATACTTTCATCATGTGTGTTTATTGTACTTTTTGCCCCTTTTTTCCTTCTCGATGACTCTCATGAGAGCCATGATGCTCCCATGCATAGCATAGGTGATTCATGCGATCCTCTCACAAGGGTCAAACACACAGGGGGTCATTCTGACCGCGGCGGGCGGCGGTCGCCGCCCGCCATGCGGTTACCGCCGAATGACCGCACCGCGGTCAAAAGACCGCAGCGGTCATTCCAACTTTCCCGCTGGGCCGGCGGGCGACCGCCAAAAGGCCGTCCGCCGGCCCAGCGGGAAAGCCCCTGCAACGAGGAAGCCGGCTCCGAATGGAGCCATCCGGAGTTGCAGGTGTGCGACGGGTGCAGTGGCACCCGTCGCGATTTTCATTGTCTGCAAAGCAGACAGTGAAAATCTTTGTGGGGCCCTGTTAGGGGGCCCCTGCACTGCCCATGCCAGTGGCATGGGCAGTGCAGGGGCCCCATGACACCCGTTCCCGCCATCCTGGTTCTGGAGGTGGACACCGCCAGAAACAGGCTGGCGGGAAGGGGGTCGGAATCCCCATGGCGGTGCTGCAAGCAGCGCCGCCATGGAGGATTCCCTGGGCCAGGGGAAAACCGGCGGGAAACCGCCAGTTCCCCTTTTCTGACCGCGGCTTTACCGCCGCGGTCAGAATAGCCCAGGAAGCACCGCCAGCCTGTTGGCGGTGCTTCCGCCGCCCTCCGCCATGGCGGTCATGGACCGCCAGGGTCGGAATGACCCCCACAGTCCTGTGAAGAAACAGTTTGCTGGTTTGTGTCAGCTAGCGTCTCACAAGACCATACTTTTATAATGGAATTTGCATTTCAATGAACATATTCTGTTGTAATAGGTATAGTTTATATGCGCAAGATTTTTGTTAACCCATCACTTTTTTTTACTGTGAACCCCCAAGACTCTCGCAAGATCATAAAATCACTTTAGTGGAAATGTTTACATTTTCCTTCATTACAGTCATCCTTTACAGTCCCCAATACTAGACTATGGGGAGAGACTGACCTCTCCACTAAGACCTTGCAACAAGATGACGAGTGTGTAGAGTTGGGTGTAAAAAGACACTGCCGCTCCATTCACAGCATTTCCCAGTTTCAGTAGTATGCATAGTAGAGGAAGGATTACACTGACCTCACATGTAGGACCTCACTGTTCCATTCCAAGTACCAGCCTTCCCACTGACACCTCTCCACAGGGAAATAACCATGTTCCTTAAAGTGTGGGAATGAATTTCCCTGTCCACTCACAGCTCTCCCCAGCCTGACAGATATATAGTAGTATGTGGAAAACTATAGGGCATATTTAAGAAAGATTTTCACTTTTCTTGCACCCCTTAGCGTCCCCCTAACGCCACCATGTGTGTGCCGTATTTAAAATATGCACCATGGCGGTAGTTAGGAGACTAGCGTGAGAATTTCTGACGTTAGTCCATCGCATTGCAGGATTAGCGTAAATAATTGTGAAGCTAATCCTGCAAAACACCTAGAGGCACATTGTAACCAATGGAAGCCTCCTTGTAACACCTGCTCTGAGCAGGTGTTAAAAGTGCAGCAAAAAATGGCTCAAGGAAATCTCTTAGATTTCCTAGCGCCATTTTTTTGGCATTCCATAATGGGGAAATGCCATCTTTGCATACATTACGCCTGGCGCAGGCATACTGTAGCGCAAAGGGTTACAAAATGGAGCAATGCATGCATTGCACCTCTTTGTGAATATGGCGCAGCATTTTTGGTCTTCTAACATCACATTAGCGTAAAAAAAAATTACGCTGATGTGGCGTTGGAATGGCATAGGGTCTCTTAAATATGCCCCTTTGTCTTCTGCACTAACATCTATCTCCACGACAACTTGGATATACAGTACTGTGTAGTGAACCAGTGTCATCTGTCCTCATACCTCTCGTTAGAACAACATAGAGATATAGGCCCTCATTATGATATTGGCGGTAAATCCCACTTACCGCCGCAGTGACGGCCGCCAACATACTAATGTGGTGGCGAATATCAGTTCACCATATTATGACACACACACACACCAATCCGACAGAATGCAGCCACATACACAAATCCGCCAGCCCAAAGGTCAGTGGAAAAGTGACAGTCCCAACACCTATTCCATTACGCCAACAAAACAACGCCCATGACATTATGATCCATGAATCACCACGGCGGACATTCAACGGCGGTAAACCATTGGCGTTACATACCGCCGAGCTCAGAATGAACACCCACATACAAAACAACACCAGATTGGCCAGTACTAAAAACACACACCAGACACTCATACACACACCACACCACTATAAAACACCAACCCACATTACCCACAACCCTTTACGAATACAAATTATTGCCACCAGACTGACACCAAGACCACTGCAACAACTAGACACACACACCACTTACACCCATACATCCCTCACACACCCCACAACACACACCCCACCACAATACTCAACACACTCTCACCAACACACACCACACAACACCCATGTCCCCACAAAGGCACCCCTGTTTCACTGATGAGGAGTTAAGGGTTATGATGGAGGAAATTATCAGGGTAGAGCCACAGCTCTTTGGAGCACAGGTCCAGCAGATATCCGTTGCAAGGAAGATGGAGCTATGGCGGAGAATCGTGAACAGGGTGAACGCCGTGGGACAACATCCAAGAACAAGGGACGACATCAGGAAGAGGTGGAACGACCTACGGACGAGGGACGACATCATGAAGAGGTGGAACGACCTACGGGGGAAGGTACATTCCATAGTAGCAAGGTACCAGCTCGCCATACAGAGGACTGGCGATGGACCCCGACCTCATCCCCCCAACTCACAGCATGGGAGGAGCAAGTCTTGGCATTACTGCATCCTGAGGGACTCACTGGAGTAGCCAGAGGACTGGACACTGGTAAGTCAATATTTACCACTAATCACCCTCCATACCTGCATGCCATCTCACCCCCTCACTCCCATCACTCCACCACATCCCACATACTGCACCTACACATCTGACTAACCTCAATGCCAAGCCCTGCATGCTATACCAATGCATGGACAGCCTTCCCAGCCCTGCATGGACAGCCATCACAAAAGCATGCACTACATAGGGAAACTAACAATCACACAATACCTCACCATGAACAAGCAAAAGGTTGCAAGGCAACACCAATGATAGAGGGGAAGATAGGGATGCACAATATGTCACAGACATGAAGCATAATACATCACTTACATCCCCACAGGTGCCCCAGACAATGTCAGCAGAGAGGAAGTGCCAGGACTATCCAGTCCTCCAACAGAAGATTCCCCCAGTGATGATAGTAACTCTGGACTTCAGGATTTGGACCCCCATCAGGGACCACTGGACAGCCAGTCACCCAGCCCACTCACGGTCTACCACAGAGCCTCCCCCATCAGTATCCAACACCACAGCACCCACCCAGAGTCTTCACACCTCTGTCCCCAGGAAACGTCAATCAGCAGTGTGCCCACCCAAGACAATCAGGGTCCTGGGGTCAGTGGCAGTGGGCACTCTGTTTAGGGGACACAGGCACAGGCCATATGGGACACTGGGAGGAATGCTGTGCGTCAGGAGGAGGAGAGGACCAGGGAACCGACTCTCCAGGAGGCACTCTCCGAGATCCTGGGAGCCTACCAACATTCCCATGACACGATGGGCAAGATCCTTGACAGCATGCAGGAGAACAGGCGGCTGCAGGAGGGACAGTATCAAGGAGGACTTACAGACCATTAACACCACGCTGATCTCCATAGCAGAGGTGCTGGCAGACATGGCCAACATCATGAGGGATGCAAAAGCACAGCAGTGGGCCCCTACCACTAGCCAGTCCACTGACCAGCCCTCCACGTCCGCTGCAGCTAGTGGGCAGGGGGCCCTGCCACAGGACCCACAGGCCACCAGCACCACTCCCCTTGCAGAAGGTGAACCACTCCACAAACGTTCCCTGCTAACCAGACAGAAGACAGAGACACTTGCCAAGACCACTGCCAGGAAATTAAACTCTCCTGATTGTCCCCACTGTGTCCCACACAGTCCCTGTGTCCACTTTGAACTGCTATTGCTCCCCTTCCTATGGCCACTTGGACACTAGACCTGTGCTACAGACAGACTGGAACAATACCCTGGACGTTCTTCAATCATCACCCCATTCCATTGCACTTTCCTCTCAATTTCTTAGCACTACAATAAACACCCTTGAACACAACTTGACTATTAGTGTTTTATGTTTTGAAAATGTACATTTATGGAAACAGTCACATCTAGTGCAAATGATCTGAGCACTATGAGTGCATAGAAATAATGACCTGTAGCTGTCTGTAGTATGCACATCAGTACACAGTTGTTATATCACCAGCATCTGTAAAATGACAAGCCATAGGTGACAGTAAGTTGAAATGCAAAGGAAGTTAATGCCATCATGCCACAGCCACACAGAATACACCAATAGTCATAGGAATGGTCAGTTGTTCTGTCTCACCTGTGTGTCATTGGAAGTATTGTCGGATAACTGATATTCTGTTGTCCTCATCCTAATCCTCAACCTCTTCATCCTCAATGTCCTCATGGTCTACTGCTGCCACAGGGCCATCTCCAGTCTCCTCCTCCTGCAGAAAAGGCACATGTCGTTTGAGGGCCAAATTGTGCAACATGCAGCATGCCACTACTATCTGGCAGACCTTATCGGGTGAGTAGCACAGGGATCCACCTGTCTGATGGAGGCACCTGAACCTGGCCTTCAGGAGCCCGAAGGTCCTCTCGATGATCCGTCTGGTTTGCCCATGTGCCTCATTATAACGTTCCTCAGCCCCTGTCCTGGATTCCTCACAGGGGTCAGCAGCCACGTAAGGTTTGGGTAGCCAGAGTCACCTGCAAGTACTGAAGGACCACATTTAGCCTTACACAATCCTATGGGGAGAACACCTGAAGGCATACACTAACATACAGTGGGTGGGGACCAAGGCTCACCTATTAGACACACCTTGTGCTGCTGTAGTTGGGCCATCACATTTGGGATGTGCTATTCCTCAGAACAAAGGCATCATGCACTGACCCAGGACACTTAGGGGGTCATTCCAACCCTGGCGGTCAATGACCGCCGGGTTGGAGGACCGCGGGAGCACCGCCGACAGGCCGGCGGTGCTCCCAAGGGCATTCCGACCGCGGCGGTAAAGCCGCGGTCGGACCGGCAACACTGGCGGTCTCCCGCCAGTGTACTGCCGCCCTTTGGAATCCTCCAAGGTGGCGCAGCTAGCTGTGCCGCCGAGGGGATTCCGACCCCCCCTACCGCCATCCAGTTCCCGGCGGTCCGCCCGCCGGGAACCGGATGGCGGTAGGGGGGGTCGCGGGGCCCCTGGGGGCCCCTGAAGTGCCCATGCCACTTGCATGGGCACTGCAGGGGCCCCCGTAAGAGGGCCCCTACAAGTATTTCACTGTCTGCTTGGCAGACAGTGAAATACGCGACGGGTGCAACAGCACCCGTCGCACCTTCCCACTCCGCCGGCTCGATTACGAGCCGGCATCCTCGTGGGAAGGGAGTTTTTCCCTGGGCTGGCGGGCGGTCTTTTGGCGACCGCCCGCCAGCCCAGGGAAAAACTTAGAATACCCTCCGCGGTCTTTCGACCGCGGAGCGGTATTTCGGAGGGGGGAAGTCTGGCGGGCGGCCTCCACCGCCCGCCAGACTTGGAATGACCCCCTTAGAATTGACATGGGAGATGTACTGGTCCGCCAGGCACACCATCTGCACATTCAGTGAGTGGAAACTCTTACGATTCCTGAACACCTGTTCATTCTGGTGGGGGAGGGGGACAAACTCAATAAGTGTCCCATCAATCGCCCCAATAATATTGGGGATATGTCCCATTGCATAGAATACAGCCTTCACAGTGGCCAAATTTTCTACCTGGGGGAAAGAAATGTAGCTGCACATGTGTTTTACCAGGGCAGACAAGACTCTTGCCAGCACGATTGAGAACATTGGCTGTCACATTCCTGCTGCCAGGCCCACTGTCATTTGGAAAGAACCAGTTGCCAAGCAATGGAGCACTGGTAGCACTTGCACAAGAGGGGGATCCCAGTCGGACGACGGATAGAGTAGATCAGGTCTGGCTCCAATTGGGCACACAGCTCTGTGATTGTGGCCCTGTCCAGTCTATAGTGGAGGATAATGTGCCTGTCCTCCAGTGTAGCCAAGTTCACAAGGGGTCTGTACACGGGGTATGTCTCCACCTCCTATTCATCCCGCAGCAGTATGTATCGAAGGGACACAAGAGGGAGTAGGCTCTAACAATTAGAACAATGGAACCACAACTTCAGTGTACATGGTGCATTTATGTTGTGGAACAGTGTTAATGGCGAGGTTTGTGTAATCTGTGACACAGTTAATGTCGATATGAACGTTGCCCCCCACCCTGAAAATCGCGACCGCCTTTCCTGTATGTAGGGACAGGTGGAAATGAGGTAATTCCGCCGACGTCGGGCGTCGTGGCAGAAGGCTGTCTTGTACTGCTGTGCAATTCCTAATTGGATAATATGGGGCTCTATGAAGTACAGTGGCCAATGGGGATCTGCACCGGCGGTGACGGTGTACATCACCATGGACGTGACTGCCATTTTCTATCTGATTCCTTACTTGTTTCCTGACCTTCAACAGGAGAACACCTACACTGCAAGTGCTGCTGTGACCTGTTTCTGGAACTCACCATGGCCCATGTGACTGGGGAAAGGGTCCCCGGCCTTCACTTCGGAGGAGTTGGAGCGACTGGTGGATGGAGTCCTACCCCATTACGGACTGCTGTACAAACCTCCAGACAAACAGGTGAGTACACATTGGGCACGATGCATGTGTTAGGATGCATGGAGATGTGTGTGCAAGCATTGTGTCATCGGGAGGGGCCAGGGGAATATCTTGTAGTAGGGTACATGGTGTGCACCGGGCAATGTGTGTGCCAATGGTGATGGAAACGGGAATGGTGGGCCATTTGTGTGACATGCTGGACTGTTTGTTTAACGGTGTTCTCCTGTCTGTATTGCCTCTGCAGGTCAGAGCCCATCAAAAGAATGGATTATGGCGTGCCATTGCCAAGGACGTGCGGACCCTGGGGGTCTATGGCAGGCGTAGCACCCACTGTCGGAAACGGTCGGAGGGCCTGAGACGCTGGGCACGGAAGACTGCGGAGGCCCAGCTGGGCATGGCCTGCCAATGAGGAAGGGTTGCCTGTCGGAACCTGACCCCCCTGATGGCCCACGTACTGGCGGTGGCCTACCCAGAGCTGGATGGGCTCTTGAGGGAATCACAGCAGCCAGAAGGGGGTGAGTACAGTGGGTATTATTCTAAAATTTGGCAGGTAGGGTGGGATCCGGGTGGTGGATATGAGTTAGTGGGTGCCCCTAAAGCCAGGCCAGACATTGCAGCGTGGGTCAACTCTAGGGTAATGGGTGTATGGCAAATGCAGGTAACCTAGCTTGTTAGCATTCCATTTCAGGCAGGCCTTTGTGGGTATCAGGAGGGGTGCAGTAGGCAGTGTGTGGCCTCATCTTACCTTAGCATCTAGTCATATCACTGGCAGTGCAATGCATAGTGCTTAAGACGGTACTGTGTATGCCAACTGTGGTGTTGGTGCAGTAATTGACCCAGTGTTTCCTTTTTCTCTCCCCCCTTTTTTGTTCTGTCATCCTGTCCTTGTGTGCATTAGCGTCATCTGGGGGAGGAGCAGGGACACTGGCGACAGAGGGAGCTGCATCCCACGGGACCCAGGAGGCAGAGTTCACCACACTGAGGGAACCAGTGGGACAGAGGGTGAGGGGAGCACCACGGCGGAGACAGGAGGTGACAACACAGACTCAAATACCTCCTCTGATGGGAGCTCCCTGGTGGTGGCGGACACCTCTGTGACCACCCCAGCTGCAGGTACAGCTGCCACCCCCGTACCAGCACCACCCTCCCAGTAGCCCCTCAGCGAGTTGTCCGTGCCCACTCACACAGGAGGGTGGGCATCTCCTTCGCCAAAGGCACCTCAGGCTCTGCCCCAGTAAGCCCTGCTGCCCTGAGTGAGGAGGCTATTGACCTCCTGAGATCCATCTCTGTTGGGCAATCAACCATTGTGAACACCATCCAGGGGCTGGCATCCCAGATGCAGCAATGCAATGCATTCCTGGAGGGCATCCACAGTGGATTGGCAGCCCAACAGAAATCGATTCAGTCTATGGCCTCCTCTCTGATGGCAGCCTGTGTCCCTGTTTCTACCGTCCCCCCTCCAACTACCACTTCCAAGTCCCAGTCTCCTCAACCCCAACCCATCCCATGCACACATACTGATGAGCATGCACACAAGACAACACCAAAGAGAGGCACAGGCAAACAGAGGCACCACACTTCATCCCAAAAGCACTCACACAAACACCAGACAGTTGTAAACACAACAACATCCACTGCCTCCACTGTCTCCCCCTCCTCCTCCTTCCCAGTCACGTCCACACTCATGCACTGCACCAACATCCACCACCAGCATCACCACACCAAGCAGCACAAAGACCTCACTAGCAGACACCTCCACAACATCCATACACACATCCCCTCTGTCCTCTCCTACTCTATCTGTTCCCCCTCCCCACAAACGCGAGCACTCACACACCCAACAGCCATCCACCTCACATTAGCATACTGCCCATGCACCTCCACCCAAAATCCAGCAGACATACACCTCCTACAACCACTCCCTCAACCTCCACTCCCATCACTCCTCCCTCCTCCCGGCCCACCGTCCCTAAGAAGCTTTTCCTTGCCCAACTTGACTTCTTCCCTCCAACACCGCCTGTCTTGCCCGTAAGAGCAAGGTCCTAACGACCCAGCCCAGCACCTCAGCCAAAGAGTCCATGCGGACAGTGGTGGCACCACCTAGTCGTGATGGGAAGCCAGTGAAGGAACCCAATTCACCAGCCAAGAAGGGGAAGGATCCCACACCTCCAGCCAAGAAGGGGAAGGAACCTGCAGCTCTAGCCAAGAAGGGGAAGGAGCCTGCAGCTCCAGCCAAGAAGGGGAAGGAGCCTGCACCTCCTGCTTTGAAGGGGAAGAAACCCTCGACTCATGCCCGGAAGGCTAAGGAACACGTACTACCTTCCATGAAGGGGAAAAAGCCATCAACCCCTGCCAGGACGGGTAAGGATTCCACGCCCAATGTCATGGAGAGGACGATGCCCTTTACTCCAGTGGAGGCTGTCAGGGTGACACCTCCACCACCACCAGTGGCCACGGGCCCCCACCGCCAGCTGAGGAAGTGCAGACATCAACACCTGCAGAGGCTGCCCAGGAGGCACCTCCATCTGCCACAAACGTGCAGCCAGCACTGAGTGCAGCCATCACCACCTGTAGAGGCTACCCAGGAGGCACCTCCACCTGCCACCACAGTGCAGCCATCACCACTTGCAGAGGCTGCCCAGGAGGCACCTCCATCTGCCACAACAGTGCAGCCATCACCACCTGCAGAGGCTGTTCAGGAGGCACCTTCATCTGCCACCACAGTGCAGCCATCACCACCAGTGGAAGCCATGTAGGACACCCTCCAGGGGCTGCTGTACAAGGGGCACTCCCCAGAACCAGTGGGAAAGTCACCCACTCCAGAGACTGTGGCCTTGCACTCCCCAGGACAGATAACTGGGCATGGTGCCCCCTCCAGAACCAGTGGGAAGGTCACCTACTCCAGAGACTGTGGCCTTACACTCCCCAGGACAAAGAACTGGGCATGGATCCCGCTCCAGAACCAGTGGGTAAGTCACCCACTCCAGAGACTGTGGCCTTGCACTCCCCAGCAGGGAGAACTGGGCATAGAGCCCCCTCCAGAACCAGTGGGAAAGTCACCCACTCCAGAGACTGTGGCCTTGCACTCCCCAGGATAGAGAACTGGCCATGGAGCCCCCTCCACAACCAGTGGGTAAGTCACCCACTCCAGAGACTGTGGCCTTGCACTCCCCAGGACAGGTAATTGGGGATGGAGCCCCCTCCAGAACTAGTGGGAAAGTCACCCATCTGAGAAACTGTGGCCTTGTACTCCCCAGGACAGAGAAATGGGCATGGAGCCCTGTCCAGAACCAGTGGGCTTGTTCCCAACTTCGGCTGAGGTGCCCCCATCCCCCTGAGGTACCTGCCCACTTGCAAACTTATGCCCCTGCAGAGTTCTATACGGATGAAGTCAGGATTCAAGTTGGGCCTTGGACTGTGCCCTGTGGCCTTGTGGGCCCTTTGAACATTGGACTGGGCAGTGTCCCTTTGTGTACATTTGTACATATCTGTTTCACGGGCAATTGGATTATTTATTAGCTGTTGGTATTAATACATTCACCTTGGTGCATTCCTGTTGTCCTAGCATTATTCTGCTGTGTATCGGGTGCAAATTGTTTTTCGTGTGCAGCTGGTTGTGTGTATGGTGTGTGTGTGTGTCGGGTGTGTGTGTGTGTCACTCTCATTTTCCTTCCTCCCTCCCTCCCTTGTGTGCTAGGTGGCTGTACTCATCAGAAAAACTTACAGTTCGGGTTCCATGGTGGCGTTGTTCTTCCCTGTGTCTTCGATGGTGAGTCTTTTCTCTTCTGTTATGTGTTTGTGACAGATCGAACAGTATAAAGGCAACAGAGAGGTGTGGAATTGATTAGGTAAGTGGTTTATTCTAATTAATTGGTGAAAACAAAATGTTTATAACAAAGGTGGGGTTGGATTTTCCCGGACTTGTGGTCTTGTTCGTCTGCTTTCCCGGATTGGTGATTTCTTCTATTTTTCCTTGGTGTCTCTTTCAGGGTAAATGCGAGCTTGCCCTCTCAGGTGGATCCAGGACGACACCGGAAACAGAAGGACAAAAACACTCGGGTAAGTATAGGACCTATAACAGGGTTTTCACTCTCTCACTATCACCGACTGGGGAAAAGGTAAGAACACAAGGAGGGGGATTGGTGCCAGTGAGGAGTTGGGGAAATGATGTGACCATAAACTAAGATTGGTGGGAAAAAGTGCCTCACATGTGCTGGTCGCGGTGCCCCTTATTAAACCTCCCTCTTCACCCCTCCTCTATACCCCCTCCCCAGTCCTTTTCTTATTTGTGCCCTTTTTCTGAGTCCACAAGGACCGTACCTTGGTTAGCCACGACCCTCCAGGGTCGTGGCTGGCGTTGTGGCTGTCCTCCGGTTGCTCTCTCCTTTCAGGATTGTCCAGCTCGAGGTCCTCGTCGTCTTCAGGCTTTCCTCGTCCTTCCTTCCTCGTGGGTTTTTCTTCCAGGTGTTCCTCCTCTCTTGCTGTCTCCTCCGATCTCCTACTCTCCTCTCTTCTCACGGGTCGCTCCCCCGGTTGCGGCGCCGTTTCCTTTTCTCCTCTGCCGTGCCGGAAAACCACCTTGGTTTCCCTGGCAACGGCATTCTCCCAGCCTCGCTCTCGTCGCGTTTCCCCGACAACGGGGAGACGCAGAAGTGACGTATCGGCATCGTCCGATACGTCACAGGTAGCGTTCTGTGCCGGGAACACCCGGTCACACACCTCTCCCCATGAACGGTCCTGTTCGAGGACCGTAGTAGAGTCCGGGAACCGAGATAAATAATCAGCCGGGGACTGTTGGGGACCTGGTATGTGACGGACCTGAAAGGAAAATGGTTGGAGTTCAAGGAACCATCTCAAGATCCGGGAATTTGTATCCTTATGAGCGGATAACCAAGTGAGGGGAGCATGATCTGTAAAAAGTATAAAAGGTCGACCCAAGAGGTAATACTGTAAGGTGTCCACGGCCCATTTACTGGCCAAACATTCCCTTTCGATAGTAGGATAGTGGCGTTCCCGGGGAAACAGTTTTCGGCTGACATATACTACCGGGTGATCCCTACCTTCCCCATCGGGTTGGGCCAGTACTCCCCCAAACCTACATCAGAGGCATCTGTGTATAGATGGAAGGGTTTTGAGAAATCCGGGCACCGTAGTATTGGGTCTCGAGTCAGATAGGACTTCAGTTGCTCAAAGCTAGCCTTCTGTTGATCCGAAAAAGGGGCTAACCGATTAGGATGGGATTTAGATAAAAGATCTGTGAGGGGGGCGGCAAGGGTGGAATATTCGGGTATGAACCTTCGATAGTAGCCTACTAACCCTAGGAACGAACGCAAATCTTTTTTTGTTGTAGGGTTAGGTGCATTTAGAATGGCATCTACTTTCTTAGTTTGAGGTTGTAGGCTCCCTTGACTGATTTTGTATCCTAAGTATGATATGTCGGGTTTTCCTATAACGCACTTTTTAGGGTTGGCAGTTAACCCAGCGTGTGCAAGAGTGTGGAATATCTGTTGTAAATGTATTAGATGATCATCCCAGGTTTCACTAAAGATAACTACGTCATCAAGGTAAGCTGCTGCAAAAGTTTGAAATGGGTTTAGGAGTCTATCCATTAACCGTTGGAACGTAACTGGTGCTCCATGCAGTCCGAATGGTAACACGGTGAAATGATAAAGACCGGACTGAGTGGCAAAAGCCGTTTTCTCTTTGTCCTCTGGGGCTAATGGAATCTGCCAATATCCTTTAGTCAAATCTAATGTGGACATATATTTTGCCTTTCCCAGTTTCTCTAGTACGTCATCCACTCTAGGTATTGGATACGTGTCAAACATTGAATTTTCGTTAAGCTTCCGGAAGTCAATACAAAATCTAATAGTACCGTCAGGTTTTGGTACCAGGACCACTGGGGAGCACAAGGGACTAGTCGAAGGCTCTATCACTCCTAGTTTCAGCATTTTCTGGATTTCGTCCTCCATAATCTGTTTTCTTGCCTCGGGGATACGATACAGCCGTAACCTGACAATTTTCCCTGGTGTAGTCCTTATTTTATGGGTTATCAAGGTGGTTTTACCTGGTACTACTGAAAAGAACTTCCTGAAGTGCTCTAGTAAGCTATATACCTGTTCCTTCTCTGGTATTGTTAATGTTTCGTTTACTGCGGGAAGCCTTTCCCCATCATTGTGTTCGGTTGGACAAAACTCTAAATGCAAGTTTTTGCTAGGACATAGGAATCGGCCCATTGCTCCGGAAGTGTCGGAGTTGTCTGGTTCTTCCCATTTTTTAAAGAGATTTATATGATAAATCTGGGTTTTCTGAGGAGTGTTCGAGATTTCAATTAGGTAAGTGACCGGAGAAACGGCTCGTAGTACCTTATAGGGACCCTGCCATTTTGCAACCAGTTTTTGTTCAGACGTGGGACGCATTATTAGAACCTGATCTCCTGGTTGTAAAACCCTTAACTTACTCCCTTGGTCATAATACTGTTTCTGGTTTTGTTGGGCTTGTTCCATATTTACTCTGACTGTTTCCCATAAACCTTGTAATTGAGACCTTAAGTTGTGGACATATTCTAATAAAGGTCTTCCCCCTTCTTCCGCCTCTTCTTCCCATGTTTCAATGGCCATGTCTAAAAGGGACCGAGGCTGTCTTCTGAACACGAGTTCAAAAGGGCTGTGGCCTGTGGAGGCCTGTTCATGGGTTCGTATAGCGTATAACACTAGTGGTAACTTCTGATCCCAGTCTCTCCCTGAATCCTCTACTACTTTCCTCAGTAGGGTTTTTATTGTTCGGTTGTACCGTTCCACCAGTCCATCCGTCTGTGGATGGTACACCGAAGTTCGAATTTGGGAAATACCTAATGTCTTACAGACCTGCTTCATGAGCGTAGACATAAAAGGGGTTCCCTGGTCGGTGAGTATTTCATGCGGAAACCCAACTCGAGAGAAGACATTTATCATTGCTTGGGCAACCGTTTTGGTTGTCATGCTTTTTAGGGGAACGGCCTCGGGGTATCGGGTGGCATAATCAACCATAACTAGGATATACATGTGACCTTTCGTTGAGGGTACTACAGGACCAATCAGGTCCATTCCCATCCTACTAAAAGGGATGTCTATGATGGGTAGGGGCATTAGAGGGGCTTTCTTAGGTCTACCCGGTTCAGTAAGTTGGCACCTGGGACATTGGGAACAATATTTGCGTATGTGGGCGAAAACCCCCGGCCAATAAAACCGCCTAAGGAGGTACTCTTTGGTTTTTTCCCTCCCATAATGACCCCCACCTGGTTGACAATGAGCCAAAGTTAGGACATGCTCTCTATAATGCTCGGGTACTAATAATTGCTGTTTATGGTCCCCTGTACGTGTAGTGGTTACCCTGTATAAGAGGTTTTTCTTGATTAGGAAGTAGGGACCCACCTCCTCGGTTTCTTCTGATTTTGCTGCCTTCCATGCTTGGGAGAGAGAAGGATCTTCTCTCTGTCGCTGGGGAAAACTGACAGGTACCTCATGTGTTTCGGCAATAAGACCTGGGTTTTGTCTTGGTACCTCTTTTCCCCGGTGATTCGCTCTTTCTGCCCGTTTCTCTCTACGTGACAATTGCCTACGGGTTATAGGGCATTCAATATCACTGTCAGAAAAGGGAGCTTCCCTCCACCAGTCTTGTGTCAGTTTGGGTTTTCTAACGTGGTCCAGGATCTCTTGGAAATGTTCATAATCAGTTCCGATGATACACTCCTCGATCAGATCTGTCATTATTCCCATGGGTAGGACGTCCCGGTAATTTCTCCACTCTACTGTTAGTTTATGTAAGGGGTATTGCTCTTTGTCCCCGTGAATACAGCAAATATTCACCCATCGCTCTACTTCCTTGTCTGCTATGTTTACTATATCTTTCCTCACTACGGATTGGCTACACCCGGAATCAATAAGAGCCCATACTGCGCGTCCATTGATGTTCAGGGTCTGTTTAAACTTCGGGTTACCTCTGCCTGTACACAGTACCCGTCGTCGAGTTACTCCAATCTCCATTGGCTCACTACTATCCTGTTTCCATGGACACATGCGGGCGATGTGTCCCCATTCCCCACAGTTGTAACATTGGGGTCCAGATACTGGTGGATGGTCGGTTAGTCTGCGAGGAACGGGTTCGTCGGGGATGGCTCTGGGAGTGCTTTTAGTGTTGGATAGCCCTGGTTTTATGCTGGGTCGGGGTGGTACACTTCTTATATCCACCGAGCGATGATAAGCACATGCTAAATCGATCGCCATGTCCGTATTCACCTTTGAATGTTGACGGATCCAGTGTTTTGTAGCCGTAGGCAAGGCATCTAGATATTGTTCGAGAACGATCGTTTGGATCACTTCCTCCCTGCTATTCCCGGAAGGACCCAACCACTTCAAAGCCAAATCCTTTACGCGATAGTAAAAGGTTCGGGGGTCCTCATTCGGTCCCCATATGATTTTCCGGAATTTGACCCTATAATATTCAGTGTCATGTCCTACACGTTCTAAGATACTCGTCTTTATTTCTTGGTAGGGTGTGGTTCCACCCGGGTTTGCTGCTTGATACGCTGCCTGTAATATCCCCGTAAGGAGGGGTGCGACATACTGACCCCATCTATCCTCAGGCAGTTGGGCTGATGAAGCCACTCTCTCAAAATTAGTGAAAAAGGATTCGGGGTCTTCACCTTCTTGATATTTCTGCAACACGGAACTTGGGACATTGGGGTGAACCTTACTGACAGCAATAGTCTCGGTTAATTTCTTCATGGCCGTCTCGTGGACCAGTTGATTATTTGCAAGGATTGTTGCCTGACTTTTCAAAGCCGACTGTAAGGCTTCCCTGTCCTCTTTTGCTTCTCGCTGGTGGGCCTCCCACACTAGCTGCAGGTGTCGCTGGCCTTCGGCCAATTGTTTTATCATATCCTCCAACGAGGGAGTGTCACTCATTGCGTATACTGTTCGGTTGTCTGGGAGGGGTCCAAACAAAATATCCCACTTCTGACACCACTGTGACAGATCGAACAGTATAAAGGCAACGGAGAGGTGTGGAATTGATTAGGTAAGTGGTTTATTCTAATTAATTGGTGAAAACAAAATGTTTATAACAAAGGTGGGGTTGGATTTTCCCGGACTTGTGGTCTTGTTCGTCTGCTTTCCCGGATTGGTGATTTCTTCTATTTTTCCTTGGTGTCTCTTTCAGGGTAAATGCGAGCTTGCCCTCTCAGGTGGATCCAGGACGACGCCGGAAACAGAAGGACAAAAACACTCGGGTAAGTATAGGACCTATAACAGGATTTTCACTCTCTCACTATCACCGACTGGGGAAAAGGTAAGAACACAAGGAGGGGGATTGGTGCCAGTGAGGAGTTGGGGAAATGATGTGACCATAAACTAAGATTGGTGGGAAAAAGTGCCTCACATGTGCTGGTCGCGGTGCCCCTTATTAAACCTCCCTCTTCACCCCTCCTCTATACCCCCTCCCCAGTCCTTTTCTTATTTATGCCCTTTTTCTGAGTCCACAAGGACCGTACCTTGGTTAGCCACGACCCTCCAGGGTCGTGGCTGGCGTTGTGGCTGTCCTCCGGTTGCTCTCTCCTTTCAGGATTGTCCAGCTCGAGGTCCTCGTCGTCTTCAGGCTTTCCTCGTCCTTCCTTCCTCGTGGGTTTTTCTTCCAGATGTTCCTCCTCTCTTGCTGTCTCCTCCGATCTCCTACTCTCCTCTCTTCTCACGGGTCGCTCCCCCCGGTTGCGGCGCCGTTTCCTTTTCTCCTCTGCCGTGCCGGAAAACCACCTTGGTTTCCCTGGCAACGGCATTCTCCCAGCCTCGCTCTCGTCGCGTTTCCCCGACAACGGGGAGACGCGGAAGTGACGTATCGGCATCGTCCGATACGTCACAGGTAGCGTTCTGTGCCGGGAACACCCGGTCACAGTGTTTCCGCCAGGTTTTTGATGGCATTGGTACTGCCCCAGAAAACGTAGCGGATTGTTGTGTCTTAATATGGTGGGCGGTACTTTGTCTTCCACCTGGCTGTTGACGGCTACCGCCGTGGTGAGTGATGTGTCCGCTCTGGCGGTTGGTGTGATACATTGGCTGTCTATGGGAGTTATCAACGCCATGGTCATAATTTGGTGGTAATCACTGCCAGCCTGTTGACGGTATTACCGCCACTTTATCACTCATCGCCAGGGTCATAATGAGGGCCATAGTGTTTTGTGGGATGGAAGTCATCTCTCTACTAACTCACTTTAACAGGGTAAGAGATGTCTCTATCAGGGATTGTGAGAAATATATATCTCTGATCATTTCCATTCTCATGGTGACAGGTATGCATAGTAGGCTGTGGGGAGAAACTGCTCTGCTTCCTGAGACAAGCCTCTTGCATGATAAGTCTGCATAGTGTTGTATGTAGAGAGGCTGACCTCTCTCCTGTGATGTGTCCCTTGAATAATACTTCTGTTAATTAGGTTGTGAAAAGTGGCTTACCTTTGTGGTGGCACCGCTCCCCATTATGCAAGAAGTACAAGTAAAGTATGGAGTTGAAATCACCTTTATGCCGTACGTATATCTTACATAATAACTATAGAGACAATAATGTGAAAACACACAGCCCTCTCAGCTGAGACATCTCCACAAAGTAACACGTGCAAAATATGCTATGGGTAGAAACTGTTGTCTCTGCTCATACCTGTCTTCATGATAGTGAACATCATTAGAAGAGAGTAAAATGGAGTATCTTCTCTCTGGTGACAACCATGTCTTCCACACCCAATGTGAAAATGTGAAAGTAGGGACACACTCCCCTTTCTCTCAGACATCTCCTTATGCGGACATGCATGTGTAGTACGGTGTACACAAAGACAAAGCTCTGCCCTGAAACTTCTCTCCAGAGTTACTAGCATAGATAATAAGATGTGCAAAATAACTACCCTCTCCATCAGTAGATAGCAGTTTTTAGTATACTATTAAAATGCATTCACCTCTATACCAAAACATGTCTCTTGTATACACATATTTATTCTACAGTAGGAAGAAGCATTAATCTCTCTATAGGAACTTAAACATACAGATGCATGCAGGGGAACACAAACAGTTCTTGAAAAATGAACAGCCACTTTAAGTCAACGTTAGAAGACTATGGGGGTTATTCTAACTTTGGAGGAGTGTTAATCCGTCCCAAAAGTGACGGTAAAGTGGCGGATATACCACCAGCCGTATTACGAGTTCCATAGGATATAATGGACTCGTAATACGGCTGGTGGTAAATCCGTCACTTTTCCGTCACTTTTGGGACGGATTAACACCTCCTCCAAAATTAGAATAACCCCCTATTTATTTAAAAAAATTTATAAGCTATTAAGGAAAGAAATCAGTAGTGACTTCAAACATTTTATTGAAACAAACAATTTAACAACATAACAAAGAATAACAACATTAATAAACCTCAACAGTAAAAAACAACAAACTTTTCAAATTATTAATTATCTTTGCTGATTTATAAAATATACAAAAACGGGAGAGCTCTGATAAAAATATAACTTCCTATTATACAAAGAAACCAGAATTAGGTAAAGGGAAATCAATTGATAGGAAAGAGAACGACAGCCAGCAAGACGAAAACCCACGCCCTGATATTAGCTTAGTCAGGCATAAAGATGATGCTATACGGGCCTCATGCCATTCCCCAATTCCAACAGGAAGTACTAGGAAGAAGGGCTATGTGCAGTGGAGTGATATTGTGTGTTCCAATAGATACGCAGCCCTGGCAGATCCCGTTGTAAATAAGGTACAGAATGTTTGGGAGGGGAAATCAACGGGCAAGCACAACCAAACTACCCCTTTAGCACAGTCAGCCATAGAGAAGGTAAGATCCAGAAAACTGCCCAAAATGCAAAACTAGGAGTTTAACAGATCTTTATGATCTAATGGTTAGACTAATGCAGGAAGTCAGGGAGCTAAAATTTTAAGTAGGAACCTGTTGGACTTTTGCTTATGCAGGGTCATCCCCAGTCTTTTTCGCCTCCTGCCTCCTATTTTTTTCTGACATGTTGCTGTTGGCTTTTCAACTCTGAGCACTTTACCACTGCTAACCAGTGCTAAAGTGCATATGCTCTCCTGTTTAAATTGTATGTAAGTGGTTTATCCATGATTGGCATATTTGATTTACTAGTAAGTCCCTAGTAAGGTGCACTAGAGGTGCCAGGGCCTGTAAATCAAATGCTACTAGTGGGCCTGCAGCACTGGTTGTGCCACCCACATAAGTAGCTCTGTAATCATGTCTCAGACCTGCCACTGCAGTGTCTGTGTGTGTATTCTTACACTGTAAATTCGACTTGGCAAGTGTACCCACTTGCCAGGCCTAAACCTTCCCTTTTCTTACATGTAAGGCACCCCTAAGGTAGGCCCTAGGTAGCCCCAAGGGCAGGGTGCAGTGTATGGATAAGGTAGGACATATAGTAATGTGGTTTATATGTCCTGACAGTGAAATACTGCCAATTTCGTTTTCACTGTTGCAAGGTCTGTCTCTCTCTCATAGGATAATATGGGGGCTACCTTTAAATATGATTAAAGTGTAGATTCCCCTAGAGAGTAGATGGACATGTGGAGTTTGGGATCCCTGAACTCACAATTTAAAAATACATATTTTAGTAAAGTTGATTTTAAGATTGTGCGTTTGGAAATGCCACTTTTAGAAAGTGAGCATTTTCTTGCTTAAACCATTCTGTGACTCTGCCTGGTTTGTGGATTCCCTGTCTGGGTCAGTTTGACAGTTGGGTTGTTTTTCACCTCACACCAGACAGTGACACAAAGGGAGCTGGGGTGTGATCTGCATTTCCTGATTAGCCATCTCTGCTAGGAGGGAGGGGTGGAGTGGTCACTCTCATCTGAAAGGACTGTGCCTGCCTCTGACAATGCTGTCTCCAGCCCCCTGGTGTGTGTCTGAGGCCTTGCCTGGGCAAGGCAGGATTTCACAAGAAGGTGTGAGTCCCCTTTGAAGAAAGGTGACTTCAAAGACTAAAATGGGTATAAGAAGGGCACCCAAACTTACAAACTTCAGAAACACTTCTGGAACCAAGAGGAACCTCTGCCTGGAGAAGAGCTGATAGCTGAGGAACAAGTGCTGCCCTGCCTGTGACTGTGCTTTGTGGAGCTTTCCTGCAGTGCTGCTTCTGCCAGAGTAAGAGGGCAAAGACTGGACTTTGTGTGCCTTCCATCTTGAAGAAGAAATCTCCAAGGGCTTGATGTAGAGCTTGCCTCCTGTTGTTGAAGTCTCAGGGATAGCAAAGACTTCTTCCTGCCAGCACCTGGAGTCTCTGGAGAGACCCCTACTCTGCTCTGTGGTGCCCTTCCAGTTCCTGGGACCCTGAAAGGAGAGGCTGGCAGCCTAAGGACAAAAATACACGCACCGAGCGCCGTGCGGAGAAAAGATCGACGCGAATCCGATCGCAGCTGAGAAAACGACGCGACGCCGGTTCCGCAGCTGAGAAACGACGCCGCAGGAAACGCGACCGAAAAAACGACGCCCGGAGCAGGAGAAACGACGCGCAGCATCGCTGACGGAGGCTGAGAGATCGCACCCTGCGCCGCGGGACTTTCGGATCGTCGTGTGGCTGGCTTTTTCAACGCGCACCGCCGTGCCGAGTTGTTTTCGACGCACACAGCCGTGCAGGGTTACTTTCGACGCCCACCGCCCGTGCGGGGTTATTTTTGACGCAAACCAGGTACATTTTCACGCTAGCAGCGCTAGTGTGGTGTTACAACTACCTAAAGACTCTTTTTATTTTAAACCTTTAAAAAATCATAACTTGACTTGTGTATGTTGGATTTTTGTCGTTTTGGTCTTGTTTTGTCTAGATAAATATTTCCTATTTTTCTAAACTGGTGTTGTGTCATTTTGTAGTGTTTTCATTAAGTTACTGTGTGTGTTGGTACAAATACTTTACGCCCAGCACTCTGAGGTTAAGCCTACTGCTCTGCCAAGCTACCAAGGGGGTAAGCAGGGGTTAGCTGAGGGTGATTCTCTTTTATCCTAACTAGAGTGAGGGTCCTTGCTTGAACAGGGGGTAACCTGACTGTCAACCAGAGACCCCATTTCTAACAGAACCCTATCAGCTCTTGTGGAAAAAGGGGGTGGTATGGAAACCCGTAGAGACCAGCGTGCAGAAGGGGTCCCAACTGTATCACTGCACTTACAAGGAAGACCCATATCCCCCCAGAGGCCGAATGGCCAGCGCAACTCTACTTTAACCAAAGCTAGTGCTCCCTGTGCACCGTGAGGGTGCGCAAAAGGGGACAATGATTGCAATACTGGGTCACGCAACATCCCAGCAGTTAAGGTAGGAGAGCTACGACAAGAATCTGCGAATTCTGTATGGGAGAGTCGCCCGAAACCAAGGTCACAAGGAGAGAAGGCGGGACGTACACTTAAACCCTATACCTTATCATATAATGATAGCGTGCCCACTACTACATGGGGCAGACACCTTGAAGAAAATCTAAGGTCTTCTAGGGCCGATGTAATTTATTTGTTAAATGTCCCGAAATTGGCCCAAAATAGTATGGAGGACAAGGACTCCCTAAAGAATAAACTTATATATTGGATCAGATACAAACGTCATTGCCTATCCCTAATCCGCTCAGATATTATGAGGGTGGAAAGAATGCGGGGAGAGACTGGGAAGCAAGATGTTGTCGCTGTGACACTGAGGGATGAAAGATTAATTGAAGGCTTGATTACTGTAGAGCAGAGAGCCAGTGCTCCCCAAAAAAATGTCATGAGATTTAGGGGGTGATTCAGACCTTGGCGGACGGCGGACGGCGGAGGCCGTCCGCCAAGGTTCCGCCGCCGAATGACCGCACCGCGGTCAAAAGACCGCGGCGGCCATTCAGACATTTCCGCTGGGCCGGCGGGCGCTCTCCAAAAGAGCGCCCGCCGGCCCAGCAGAAATGCCCCTGCAACGAGGACGCCGGCTCAGAATTGAGCTGGCGTAGTTGCAGGGGTGCGACGGGTGCAGTTGCACACGTCGCGTATTTCAGTGTCTGCAAAGCAGACACTGAAATACTTTGCGGGGCCCTCTTACGGGGGCCCCGCGGCACCCCCTACCGCCATCCTGTTCATGGCGGGTTTCCCGCCATGAACAGGATGGCGGTAGGGGGTGTCTGAATCCCCATCTCCGCCGCCATGGAGGATTCATTGGGGCAGCGGTAAACCGGCGGGAGACCGCCGGTTTACCCTTTCTGACCGCGGCTGAACCGCCGCGGTCAGAATGCCCTCGGGAGCACCGCCAGCCTGTTGGCGGTGCTCCCGTGGTCGGTGACCCTGGCGGTCACCGGCCGCCAGGGTCAGAATGACCCCCTTAGTTTGTATCCGTTTACCAGTAAGCTTATAGCTCAGAGGAGCAACCATAGAAATGGGGAAGCGCAAATGATAAAGGGAGATTCTGACCTTGAAGCAGTTGATTGACTAACTCAACCAGACCAATCATACTTGGGACTGATTAGAGATCCAATAGTAGTAGAGACCCAGGAAGAAAATAACCAACAAGTTACAGGGGTAAGGAGTATTGAGGGGCACTTGCCTGGTAGTAAGGAGACGATTATATCTCAGAGCCCTACTACTAATGCTATGACCTCAATGGGAAGGGGACCAGTTACCATTGTCTCCTGGAACGTAGCAGGCCTGAAAAGTAAGCTTATAGACCCTGACTGGCACGATTATATTGAGCAATTCCATGTTTGTCTCTTCCAAGAGACCTGGTTAAAGGACCCACCATACAAACTGGGTTATAAAACTTTTTTTATTAGTGCCACCTCAGTATCAAGAGGGAGGCCATCTGGGGGGTTGGTTGTATGGGTGAAAATTTCCCTTAATATTGAGATAAACAAACATGATACAGGGTCAGCTGTCATTTTGTGGATGGAACTAGGGGACAAAAACAAGGTGTTATTTCATCTATTCAATGTGTATATAAGGCCAAGAAGACCAAATCAGGAGTCATACGAAATAGAAATATTAGATGGCATGCTTAAGAAAATCGGGGAAGATAGGGGGAGATTGTAATTGCAGCTACGAACCCATAATTGGTCTTGAACACCCAGTAGAAGATCAAGATTTAGCAAGAGCAGTCCCCCTCCTATCTACTGAAGAGGCAGTACCCGGTATGGTTGCTGCCCTGCAACTCATGGTCCTTACACTAAAGTATGGATTGAGGGCTTGTAACGGTAGAGTGGGACAATGTGATCTTAATATGGACACTTTCCAGAGAGGTAACGCAGGTTCAAAACTGGATTATATTATGCATAGCACGATTACATGGGAGAGCATAGTGACCTTTAAAATAGATAAGAGGAAAGAAAGTGATCATTTTCTGTTAGTAATTGAATTGAGGGGCTACCTCCTAGATCTAGACAGCATGAAAAAGGATAAGGTGGAGTTTCAACCTACCCTTAGTAATAATCGTAGGGCAGTAAAATGGCCAGCGATATTGGGCAATTTGGGTGTTATGACAAATATCTATAATATATACTCAGAATTGCTGGAACCCCATGCCCATAAAAATTGTATTGACATTCCTATTATAGATATTCATCAATCATTGAGCACTGCTTTGAGACCCTATCTTACTAAACAGATACAACAAAAACACATGCAGGGCATGGAGCAAACTATTTCTTCTAATCCCTGGTATACCCCTGAATGTAGAGAGGGAAAAACACTACTGGTAGAGGTTCTAAAACAGAAAAATCCAATAGCAGTGCAACAGGCAAGGGCCGGTTATAGGAAAATCATGGTTGCAGCACAGAAAAACTGGGAAGACCAAAAATGGCATGACCTCTTAGAGGCAGCCAAATGCAATGATGTAGTAGCCTTTTGGAAGATAGTTACTCACAGTAGGAAAGAGGGGATATTTAACACCGAACATCATATAGATCCCTGTGCGTGGGTTAATCATTTTACGAACCTCTATTCAGATTCTTCCGAGCATGATTTACATCTTTCCCTGCATATAGAATTACCCTCCTGGGGCAATTTACCTGACATATAATTTAGCCTGGAAGAAACAGTGACTGCCATAAAATAGGCAAAGCCCCGGGTCTGGATAAAATCCCTGGGGATCTGTTTAAACATAATATAGACGTATGGGCACCCTACGTAAATCTACTTAGCAATGCTATAGCAATGGGAGAGCCAGTTCCTGAGACATGGGAAGGAGTGGAAATAATCCCAGTCTATAAAAAAGGATCTAGGGAGGACCCGGGGAATTACAGGCCAATCAGCCTAATTGATGTTATGCAAAAAATATACGCTAGGCAGCTGCTGAATACATTAGCTAGCTGGATAGAGGAAAATAATATTTTGACAGGTTTCAGGCAGAAGACAAGTACAATTGACCAGGCCTTCAGGCTATTATCCATAATGTGGAAATATTGAAAACTAAAGAAGGGTCATCTCTACATCGCGTTTGTGGATTTGCGCGCAGCCTTCGATTTGGTCCCAAGAGACACTCTATGGGCCGCGTTAGGGAAACAGGGTATGCGGGGAATCTTTTGCACCAGATAAAGAGGCTGCACGAAAATACTTCTGCAAAGGTATGGTGGGGCCCAAATGGAGAGCTGACAGATCCAATACCCATTAAGATGGGAGTAAGGCAGGGTTGTGTGCTTGCCCCAACCCTCTTCTCACTATACATCAATGATTTGGTTCAGTACCTTAAACAGAGCAATCATGACTCACCAAGATTAAATGGAGATCCAGTTCCTGCTCTCCTTTTTGCAGATGATACCATCCTATTATCTCAAACTCCCATGGGCCTACAGACTCTTTTGGGAATGTTTAGTAAATATTGCATATTGAAGGGGCTAGAAATAAATACAAACAAGACAAAATATTTGATTGTTAAACCCCACAGAGCACTTAAAAGAAGCATCCTGATCAATGGGCATGAATTGGAACGAATTAAACGTTTTAATTAGCTAGGGATATTGCTGGATATTGCTGGATGCCAAGTTGCCCTGGACGCCGCATATTAACAAAGCTGTAACATCTCTGGTCCACAGCTCCACGGCGATAAGCAATAATTACAAAAACTCAAGAACTGAAATTGTCTCACCAGTGTTCGAGGTCTATAGATATAAAGCGCAGGCCGCTGCTTTATATGGCGCCGAACTCTGGGGAATTGCAATTCTAACCTCACTAGCATCCCAAGAAAACAGTTTCATGAGGGGGGTACTGGGACTGCCACCATCGACTCCATTGGTCCCTCTTTCTTACGACTTAAATATGAAGCAAATAGGTAACATGGCAGTTTTGAGGCCATTGCTTTATTGGTGTAGGCTTTGGTCAACTCCAGATTTGATTCACTATAGGCAAGCACTAATTGAGATAATGGATCTTGATAAATCAGTTTCCCTTCCTTCGCTTCACCATATAAGGTCCTGGTTTTATAACCTAGGGCTTAAATCCTTTTGGGACGAACCCCATACCCTCACGACACAATCTAAAATTTGGTTAAAGCAAGTATTCTGGGATTATTCTTCGATTAGTCTTTTCCATAGTAAGGATCTGGGTAGATTGACCTCGAAATTTTTGGATATAAAGCCAACACCAAGATCTGATGAATGGCTAGATACAATTCAGCCTAGGCGAGCAAAAGCATTATTCATGAAATTTCGATATGGAATCCTCCAGATCAAGGCGTTCACCACCAAATGGGGCCCCCATAGCGAGAATATCCATGATTCTAAGTGTGGATTATGTAATATGGAGACTACTGAAACAGTGGAACATGTTCTATTAATTTGTAAAGCCTATGATAAGCCAAGGAGAAAATGGATTCAACCTATTTGTAGGAAATTAGGAATTAGAAATTATAATGAAGCAGCAAGACTAATAAGGTCTAGTACTACTCCATCTATTGTTTTTGGAATAAGCCGTTTTCTCCTAGCAACATCATATATTAGGGACAGGGAGGGCCTGAGGTTCTAGTGAACCTAGATGTATTAAAAACCCATAGACAAATTTAATGGTGTAACAAATGGATAACGGGCTTCCCTTCCTGTAAGCTAATAGATCACTGGTATTTAATTTGATTAGGATGTAATTTTAGAATTTTCTAATATAAGGAATGTATATAATTATTTCCCAATTTCAGGAATTTTTATTCTACACCATGTAATTGACTTTATCAAATGGCCAAATGGCTTTCTATCTTGAAAGTTAATAGAACAGTGGTATTAACTTTTCAGTATAAGAAATTATTATAATTGATTACTCTTTATTGATTTTAGGAGTATTACTTGTTATTTATGCAACTGATTTTAGTATCTGTAAGATTATTTGTTATTTCATGATGTTTTGATTGTATTATCCTTTTATGGCTAATAGCTGAATAAAGGTTTGTTTGATGATGATAAAATATACAAAAAGAAGTTCAGCGGGGAGCAAGAACAATCAATACAGCATGAGTACCACTGTAATGTGGTGACACTTGAAGGCTATGCACCCTCACCGCCTTGCTGGGTCTGAGGTAGCCCATGCTGCAGAGCTTGATAACTCCTTAGCAATCCACATCTTTTGAATCTGTGCCTGCCCCTTACTCAATGTTCAAGCAGTTAACAACCCTCTGTATATAAATAAAAACCTTTTGGCTGCTTAAGTAAGCTAATCATTTTGTAATCAAAAACAAGTAGAGTAGAGCTATACAGAGCAAGCTTCTCCTAGGATATAAATGTCATTGTAGGCAGTAAGATCAACATCAGTTTTGCAGTTACATTTTCTTCCTGACTTTCCACACAGTTACTTTTCAATCTTTCTTCCAAAGTAAACAATTTTTGTTTTACCCCTCCATATATTGTGTAACTTTGTACTTCTGGTTTTCAGAGCTTCTATTTTCCATTTTCCCACAAAAAAGACAAAATAATCAAAAAATATAAAGTTACATACTGATCAGTAATTGAAAACAATGATTCGTCACTACATTATCTGAAGATTTCTACATTTTTCACCACAATCACATATTTATAGGTACTGCACAACTAACTTCATGTTCCTTTCTGTTAAAAACTTCCATAGCCTCAAACACTGCATTTTTTGTCCACAATTAATTTATAACACACTTTCAAACATTGTTCCATAATAATCTGTAAAGTAACACATTCCTCTTTACACACCTTTCCTGATAATGCACACAGTGGTTTGCTCTAGAAATGACAATATCTCCACTCAAACATCACACAATGATTAAATATATGGGCACTAAGGTTTTTGCATACCTACGCCTCATATTAACAGATTGTAGATGCTTTGTGTTACACTTTCAGAAACACTGCCTCTTTTACTCACAATTTGATACAAATTAAACATTTAATTTTTTACACCACATCCAGTGCTTGGTAATATCTCTCCACATGCTAAAGTCTACCTCTCAAACAATAATACACCTCTACAAACAGCTTTTGACTCACTAAACCTTATATAGAATAATGCTATCTGTATTAGTGCACTTACTGACATTTCTCAACAAAGTTCATAATGTATGTTTCTAATTACATGACCTCAGACCAGTTTATTATATAGTGCTTAAGACACCAGTCTGTCTCAGTTACAAATTCAGTCACTTCTGCTGAGCACAACTCCAACAGGCTTTTTGCTCCTCCAAATCACCAAGAGCAATCCGATCTATCCCTGGTTCTGCACCCAATCAAATCATAGCATTTATTCAACCATGCAATAAGAATGGAAACTATTGGTTGAGCCGTGGCCCTTTTTTTTTTTAACTTCCCCCATACAATTATGTGATAGTCTCACAAAATCATAAAACAGCTTGTAGCAGGCCTAATACGTTTTCGTGCAGGTCTTGTGAGAGGCTTGTGGTATTGTAAAACATCTTGTGGCATGCTCAGTAAGTTCCCCTTGGATCTCGCAAGATTGCATGTGTCCATGCAGCAAGCTGCATTCCTTTGAAGCTTGTGAGCAACTCTTTTGAGAGTCTTGCGCAATCGCAACAAAATAGTTGTGAAATAGTAGTATGTAGGACCTAAGATCCTCTCCACTGAGACGTATATCTTGCATGACAGGTGTGACTAGTAGGGCATGGGGAGAGATTGGCCTCACCACACAGACCTCTATCTTGGAAGACACATGTATGTAGTAATGTGTATGGAGGGACTGGCCTCTCCAGTGAAACCTTCTCTTAGATGTTGGGTGTGCACAGTAGGGTGTAAGGAGAGACTGGCCTCTTCCCTCAGACCTCTCTCTTACATGAAAGGTGTGCATAGTAGGGTGTTTGCAAGGACTGCCCTCTCTTTCCATACCTCTTTTTCAGATAACGGGAGGTTGTAGTAAGGTATGTACATGGACTTCCCTCTCCTTTCAGGCCTCTCTCTCAGATTATGGGTTTGAGTAGTAGGGTGTATGGAGAGAGACTGATTCTCCACTAAGTCCTTGCTCTCAGATGACTGTTGTACCTATTAGGGTATGTACATGGACTGGATTATTTTTTCAAACCTCTCTCTCAGATGATGGCTGTGCATAGCATGGTGTGTACATGGGCTACCCTCTCTTTCCAAACTCCTATCAAATGACAGGTGTGCATAGAAGGTTGTATGGAGAAGGACTGGCCTCTCCAGTGAGACCGCTGTCTCAAATGATGGGTTTGGTTAGCTTGGTGTATTAATGGACTACTCTTTTTCTGTCAGACCTCTGTCTCAGATGATAGCTGTGCATAGTAGTGCCTGTATATGGACCTCTCCTGTCAGACCTCTCTCTCACATGACAGGTGTGCATATTAGGCTATGTACATGGGCTGCCCCCGCACAACTCTGTCTCAGATGACAGGTGTGCATAGTAGAGTGTGTGGAGAGAGGTTGACGTTTCCGCTCAGACCTCTCTCTTGGATAACAGGTGTGCATGGAATGCTCTGTTCAGGGACGGTTCTCCCTGCTAACACCCCTCTCTGTGCATAATAGGGTGTGGGAAGAGATCATACCCTACTTACAACTCCTACAAAGCCAATGGGGGTAAATAGTAGACTCTGACGAACGCCTTCTCCAGTAATACTCATTCCTACAGTAGAAAGTGTACCTACTACAGTGTGTTAAAAGATCACCTACTTCTTTCTACTGTTCTTAATCCCGCGAGATTTTTGCAAGATTGTTACTTTTTTGGAAAATAGGAATTAACCATCTACTCATCACAGTACTTATCTCTTACACACTTCCTCTCAAAAACATTGATCACAATATGCATTCCTTACTAGTGGAGTGTCTTCAGAATCCATCTACCTCTTTTTACTATTCACTATCCTCCTAGAAACCCGAAAGATCATAAAAATTAGTTAAGAACAATAGATATTTATTTTTATCACAGTAGTAATCTCTTAGACACCTCGTCCCTAAATCTACGGGGACAGCATGCTTTTCTGCTGCCCCCTTAAATAGCTTTTTCATTTCATTTCCTCAACTCCTCCAAATTTTCTTAGTAAACAGTAATGGCTGCCATTTCACTTCTAACATTCCAACAGCCAGCCAATCAGTGTGCTCTCAAGACACACAGGAGCACAAAGGGTCACAGGACAAATGGGCCTCTTGACCAATCACAAAGGATGCATTTTTTAATTTGTACTCTAGTGGGACTCCTGCTTAATTATTGCGAGCACAATCCATACAAATATTTTTGACCCTTAATTTCTCAAAAACTATTGAACAGATTTACACCAAATCACAAAAAGTACAATCTGTGGACCAAGATCTTCCTTTCTTCCAAATTTGGTGTAATTTCATTAAACAGTTTTTGCTATTGCAGTGTCTAAAAAAGTCAGTGGAAAATGCATGGAGATTTATGCCTTTCTCAGCCCCCACTTGACTGATCACCCAGAAACTTTACGAGAAGGAGTTGAGATGGATGAACTTCTTTTTTGGAAAGTTTTTGTGAAAATTCAATAAATGGGGCCAAAGGTATTATCAAACCAATAAACGCTCTCTCTAGGGAAAAGCAGACTTAACTATAACTACCTACCAGCGACTGCCAGTAGGGAGAGAACGAGGGTGAGGGGGAGAGAGAGAGAGAGAAAGGAGGAGAGAGAGAGAGAGTGAGAGAGAGGGAGAGAGAGAGAGAGTGAGAGAGAGTGTGTGCATGTGTGTGTGTGTGTGTGTGTGTGTGTGTGTGTGTGTGTGTGTGCACTCTACCTGTAAGCCACATAAATATTGTCATGTCAGGTCATTAATTTCCTTATTCTATTTAAAGCCATTTACTGCAGCATGAGTGCCACCTCCCTGCTAACTAGAACCAGCCCCAATAAATAGAGATTAATTGAAAATGTCAGTCAATACAAAAAGAATGTTCCATAGTTACAATCAAGTCTTATATTACAGTACAAGTTTCCACCAGACAAAAGAATATAACAATATTATAAACTGCGTCTGGAAATTATGGCATAGAAGACAGCTTTTGCGTGATATATTCCAAGATCCATGCTTCGCAGATCCATTCGCAGATGCACATCTTTGTATTTTGTATCTGTCACAGAAAATAAGAATTCTTTGTGTTAACTTAAGCACCACACTGCACCTCCTTTTCCAGGGTTTTCACAGCAGAATCAGCATTTCAAGAGGAGGTTTGTGTAGACAAATTATCCCCAAGGCACGATATGTCAAATATGAATGTAGATATGGGAACGGACCGCTGGGTAAAAATTGAGTGAGGTAATCTGTATTTGTTATAAGTTGAAAAATACAATGATGCTAACAATCAACAATTAGGTTAAAGACTTTGTTTTACATATTGATTAGTCTAGCTGTAGGAGACTCGCTCAGTATCCTGTACTGAGTCCAGTGCAACCCTTAGTGATACTGTAAGAGGTTCTAGATAATCAGAGCTCTCAAAGGGTAGATGTGGAGAGCAGCTAAGGCTTATACATGAGGGTGCAAAGCAGTTGCAGATATCACACAGGTCAGTTAGGTATGTACATACAGGAAAGAAGCACACCAGGGTTAGAGAAAAATGCATTATTTATTATAAGACACACACTAAACTAACTTTGGTATATCTCCTGACCAGAGATATGAACATTCAAAAATATACTCAGAAACAGGTAAGTAAAAGCATAAAATAAAAAGTACCCCTATGGGGGGCCAAACCATATACTTAAAAAATGAAATGTACAAGTCACTACTAACCAAGACTACCACCCAATGATCCTTAGGACAGGGGAAGCACTAAAACCCCAAAGGTAATTAACCCCACAAGTGCCCGTGTGTAGAGTAGTAACCCTGGGTCAGTGTCCATCGGCTAACATGGGGAGGTTGCGGTTACAATTTTTGTGTTCTATGACCCTTCCCAGAGGTCTCTGAGAAAAGCTGTTGGGACAAGGCGGTGAAGGCCGGGGCCCTTTCCCCTGTGACATGTGCCATCTGAGGGACCAGAGTCAGGACGCAGCAGCACACGCAGTGGAATTCTTCCATTGTCATAGTGTAGGAGTCAAGTGTCAAGGGCCTGTCAAAATGGCTGTAGATACTGTGGCGGTGTGCACCGTCACCGCCGGCGGGGATCATGATTGGCCCAGGTTCCCCATAGACAATCATGTTATCCAATGATCAGGTGCACAGTGGTGAACGCCGCCTACCGCCATGACGAGTTACGCCAGCGGAATGAAGTCACTTCCACACTACACTACCAAATGGCAGGAGGTTGCCATTTTGCATCCACCACGCCTCCATAGCCTGGCCGGGGGACTCATCCATGGCCCCATTCCCTCTCCCCTTAGTTGAGTACTGGTCCCCCACATGTAATCATGGTGGGAAGTGTTTCTAAACTGTGATGCCATTATGACTGAGACACCTCACCACACATTAGCCTGACAGGATTTCCTCATTCTTTGTGTTTGTGTGCGTTACATATGTGTTGCATTGAAAACTTGAATTGTGTCACCATGTGATGCAAGTGTATGTCCAAACTCAAGATGTGTTCCTTACTCACCCATAGGTACAGACCCATGTGGCGAGGGAGAGACCCATCTGTTTACAGACCCCTGGTAGATCTGATGGAGGAATGTCACATCATCATAACTTACCAACTCAATCGAGCTACAATCCTTGACCTTTGTGCAGAAATGGATCCTGTTCTGAAGCCGGCTAATAGTAATCACCATGCCATACCTACAACTGTGCAGGTACTGTCTGTGCTCCATGTTTTGGCCACAGGCTCATTCCAAGTGACAGTGGGCATGGTTGCAGGGGTATCTCAACCAATGTTCAGCCACATCCTGTTCAATTTCCTGAATGCATTTGTTCAACTCTTGCAAAGCTATGTCCAGTTTCCCCAAAGGGCTGATCTCACTGCCATCAAATCAGGATTCTATGCCTTTGCAAATATCCCCCATGTGATGGTTGCCATTGATGGTATAACCCTCATACCCCTAAGAGTATGTCTATTTTATCACGTAGCTATTTTTCACTGGATTTTAATGCCTGAATCGCCATGTGGTTGAGGTCAATCTCTTCATTCAGACTCTCAATGTAATTGAAGTCTTTTACCCAGTGCACTACCCAATTACCCCTTCACTTGTCAAGTACATACTCGTTAGCTGTCATTAAAAGAACCAAATATAGTGAGCTCTCATATTTCTTGCTATTATGATCCTGTGACACTTCAAAATTAAGAGCCATTGTATGTATATTTAGTGTTTATATAGTACCTTTAATTGCTTCCTTCTGCAACTGTGATATACTCTAAAGAATGCCTTATATACTATCTGCACATCTAACAATTGGAACATTTTTCTTTTTTGGCGCTATGTCATATTATAATTATTTTTTATGTTCACATTCTATTATATACAAACTCTACTGTTCAATTACAGCATTTATGTTTTCCTGTATATTTTATGTTTTTCTTTTGTATTTTTTTTATTTTCTCTGTGTATTTGTACATTTTATAAAATAACCCATTCAAAATCCATCTCCTCCATATTACCTTGTTACATTCTTTCTTTGAATTATGGTTGTTTCATGCAAAATTCCAATAAAACACATTGAAATCAAAAAAGTATTAATACATAAAAGAGTACAGTTACCTGGATTTAAACGCTTATGTACAGTGCACAATTTATTTATTCAAAAGGCTTCTCTTGCTCTCACTCGTCATTCTGTGTCCTTCCCTCTTCAACATTGTGCAATGTGTTCTGTTTCAAATTTGTATTGAAACTGCATTTATACAGCACTTAGGGCAGAGGTCTTCAAACTGGGGGGCGGGCCCCCCTAGGGGGGCCTCAAGTGATCCCAGGGGGGGTGCCAGACTCTGGCCAAAAGCAGCATTATAAAGATAACAGGCCTTTGCTTTAAGCAGAAGCATGTTATTGCATTTTTAAAAAGGTAACATTACTTACCTGCAATGTTTAAATAGGTCTAGACATATTTAAACATTGCCATCTTTATAAAGTAATTGTGAAAAATTCTGAGGTGGGGCCCAATGATTTTTATTTTTCAACAGGGGGGGCGCGGCATTAAAAAGTTTGGAGACCTCTGACTTAGGGCCTTATTTATACTTTTTGGTGCAAAACTGCACTAACGCAGTTTTGCACCAATAGGTTTTGCACTGGCTTGCACCATGTTTTAGCACCAGCTGGGCAACATATTTATGGAATGGTGCAAGCCGGTGCAAAGGGTAGACTAGCAAAAGAAAATGACGTTAGGCAGGTTAGAGTTAAAATAAATGACTCCAACCAGATTAGCGTCATTTTTTGACGCTAAGGGGCATATTTATACTCTGCACTGAATTAGCATCCTTTTTTTACTCTAATTCGGTGCAAAACACATCCATATTTATACTTTGGTTAAAGTCATTTTTTGGAAGTGGAAACCTACCTTGCCTTAATGAGATGCAAGGTAGGCGTTCCCGTGCAAAAAATGACTCTATTGCCTTAACGCAATATTTATACTCCCATGCAAAAATGGTGCAAGGGAGTGAAGAGGGGTCAAAAAATTGTGCAAATCTTGCTTTGCCCAACTTTTTAAAGCCTGGGCCATGGCAGGTGTTAGGGGACCTGTGGGCCTATTTCCATGGTGGACCACCATGGATTAAGGCCAGAGGTGCCCTCCCCAGGCCCCAGGGGCACCCCACCCACACCAGAGGGAGTGCGGAGGATAGGGGACCCCATCCCAGGTAAGTACAGGTAAGATTGCATTTTATTTTTGAAAGTGCCGTAGGGGGCCCTGAAATGGGCCCCCATACATGGCACAGGGTGCAATAGCCATGCCCAGGGGACCCTTGTCCTCTGTGCTGGCCATTGGGGTGTTGGGCATGACTCCTGCCTTAGAAAAGCATGGTGGCATGGTAGGTTTAGCACCATAAAATGACGCTAATCTGGCTAATCTTAGAGATTTCTTTGTGTCATTTTAATTGCCTTTTTTAACACCTGGGAGGCTCCCATTGTTTTCAATAGGCGTCTGGATGCTTTGCAGGATTAGCGCCAACATTTTTTACTCTAATTCTGCAAAGCGCGGGACTAGCATAAAAAATTATGACGCTAGTACCCCTGACTACCACCATGGTGCGCCATATTTTAAATACAGCGCACACATGGTGGGGTCAGGGGGGCACTAAGGAGCGCAAGAAAAGTGATGCTGCACTAGATGCAGCGCCACTTTTAATAAAGCTGCCCCCATGTGCTTTAATACAGCTAGGCCTCGATGCTGAGATGGAGGTAGGATGTCAGAGACTTGAGACTTATGCCTAGAAATTCCCAGTCAATATGACATATTTGTTAGTGTAACTAGTCCCAAAGCACTTAGGGCCATATTTATACTTTTCGACGCACAACTGCGCCAACGCAGTTGTGCGTCAAAAATTTTTACGCCGGCTAACGCCATTCTGAAGCGCCATTCGGGCGCCGTATTTATTCAATGACGTTAGCCGGCGTTAGCCGGCGGAGCTGCCTGGTGTGCGTAAAAAAAAATGACTTACACCAGGCAGCGCCGGCGTAGGGGAAAATGGAGCTTGGGCGTCAAAAAATGGGGCGTCAGGCTGAGGCAAATTTTTCGCCTCAACCCGATTTGCGCCATTTATTTTTACTCCCAACCCCCATTGAAATGACTCCTGTCTTAGCAAAGACAGGAGTCATGCCCCCTTGCCCAATGGCCATGCCCAGGGGACTTTGGTCCCCTGGGCATGGTCATTGGGCATAGTGGCATGTAGGGGGGCACAAATCAGGCCCCCCTATGCCAATTTTTTTTTTTTTTAAATACTTACCTGAACTTACCTTAATGTCCCAGGGGTGGGTTCCTCCATCCTTGGGCGTCCTCCTGGGGTGGGCAAGGGTGGCAGGGGGTGTCCCTGGGGGCATGGGAGGGCACCTCTGGGCTCCTTCCGAGCCCACAGGTCCCTTAACGCCTGCCCTGACCAGGCGTTAAAAAATGACACAAAAGCGGCTGGACGTCATTTTTTGTGACCCGCCCACTCCCGGGCGTCATTTTTGCCCGGGAGTATAAATACGGCGCACATGCCTCGGAGTCATTTTTTAGACGGGAACGCCTACCTTGCATATCATTAACGCAAGGAAGGTGTCCACGCTAAAAAATGACGCAAACTCCATGAACTTTGGCGCTAGATGCGTCTAACGCCAAAGTATAAAGATGGAGTTCGTTTTGCGTCGAATTTGCGTAAAAAAAACCGACGCAAATCCGGCGCAAACAGAGTATAAATATGGCCCTTAGAGCTTGAGATTGTACAGTCGGCAAACATACCCATTGCTGTTTAACTCACATCCCCTCGTGGAGCACGACTACCCTGCAATGGAAGGCTGCTAGAGGCTATTAGTGCCTCATCTACCCTCCTCGTCCCCTTACTTCCTTATGCATTTAAACTCTGCCTTAAGTATAGTGTACCCCTTTCAAAGCAATAATTCTTCTGTTTTAGTTAACAGGAGTCAACCACCCTTACTAGAAAATTTATCTTTTTGTGTTTTTTCTTTGTGCGCATCCGTGATTCTTTTTCTAAGGATAACATCCTTCCTTACATTGTTATTTTATTTAAAGATACAAAAAAGCAGCAGTCGCTTTGGCCCACTTACAATACTGTGCTTGGGCCCATGTTAGTATTTGGTTGAGTACGGTGCTTGGGTAATGGTTATAGTGTTTTTTTTTTTTTTTTATATAGCGCTTCAGTCAATAGTTTTCTTTTTGTTGGAAAACATTTAAGAGATCACAGTATCCCCCCCCCATTGGTTTGGGCAGGATTGTAACGCAGGCCCATTCAGCCCCTGTGGTGCGGGGTAGGCGGCAACCCTTGGGGGGCCCATAAGAGTGCCCAGACCAATGAATATCTGTGAGATATGGGAGACTCAGGGGCCCCTTATCACCTTCTGACGAGGGTGAGGGGAGGCATCATTGTGCATCATGCCACTGGGATTGGGCTAAGTACAATTGGTGGTGCCTGGGCCTCCTTTAGAGGATCTTCTTAGGGGTATTTAGAGCTTTGGCAATGTGCTGCTACATGGATGATGCATGGTCTGCGTTGGGTAGGACACCGCAATTCCGGTCACAGTGTTGAACCCATGAGGAGTTCACTGGTTACAGTGTTGAACAAATGAGGAGTTCACTGTGAAGCATGTTCCCTGGGGAGCAATGTCAGCAACATGTACAGTTCTAACTGAGTATTAAGCATATGTATGTGATATAGGATTAACTCTGAAATTCTTACCTTACAAGCAACATTTATCTGGCAAGGAGAGGCAATGAAGAAAATATAAATTCTTTATTAAACAAAGGGAATGAATCATGGGCAATTACTTTTAAAATATCTTTATTATGTCAGTATGTGTTTGATAACCATTCATAATCCTTAAATGAGTTTATATTAATTGGATATATGGTGTGTAGGTAAGAGACCAAAGTAATATTTCGGGAACACTTTGATTCCTGATGGCAGCTACATAACAGAGTGGCTTCTGATGCTTATCATTGTGTTGGAGCGAAGCCATGGGGAAACATTCAAAAACGTATACTGCTTTCCACCCCTTGCCACCTCAGGAGAAGGTACATAGGAGTAAAAGGCCAGTAGGGTTGATAACAGACCTAAAGTACTTTCATTGTTTTAGGAAACCATCTATTTCAAGATGGACACATCACATCCAATTCATCCAGTTAGCCCTGGAGGGGAGTTTTGTCAAATCCATAGATCTGCAGGATGCTTACCTGCATATCCCCCATAGCGGAGAACATTGGAAGTAGCTCACATTCACAGTGGGATGAATATATTGCCAATTCCATGTGTTACTGTGTGAACTAAAAATGTCTCACAGAGTGTTCACAAACGTCATGGCTCTAGTGATGGTCAGCCTTCATGAGAAGAAAATTCTGATTCATACACATTTTCATGACTTTCTGATAATAGCATAATCAAGTTGCCAGGAGGTGACACAAACAGCCTTTAAAAAAACACAGGCATATGGTTTCCTGGGAACTTCTCATACATCCCACCTTCGGCCATACCACATTTTTGAATACATGGTAAAATGGTTGCAGATGGACAAGACTTTAGTGTTTCTTCTACAACAAAGAATAACCCAGGTGTTTTGAAAGGATTTTGCATCAGCGAGATGGTGATTGCAGATAATTGGGGCATATGGTGAGTAATCTTGCAAATTTTCTTGGGATATACTATGCATTTCAACAAAATATATCCCTCATGTGATATTTGTATTTTTAGGTGGCTTGCCTCTTTGTGGTTGATGGACATACCTTCACTTGGGTGCACTAGTCCATCTCATTCTACACCACTGGCTTCCATGTTTGCAGATGCCCGAGTCTCTCATTCAAGTGACTGTGGGAATAAGCCAGCAGATGACATTGTGGCTTCACTCATCTAATCTAGTGGTGGAAGTTTCTCTGATAGTCCCAATAAGGAAAACTCTGATAACAGATGCCAGCGAGAAGGGTTGAGGAGATGCTTTGGATTCCCAGACAACCCAAGGTCAGTGGTCCCTAGAAGGGAAGAGGTGATCCTCGAACTAGAGGGAGCTGATGGTGGTGTAGTGTAGTCATTTTTAATGTGGCTTTCTGCGCGTTTGCTTAACGTATTTGGCCTCTGTGCACTTTGCCCTCGATGCATTTTATTTAGCCTCGCACTGTTATTTTGCAATAACCAGTTTCACGGTCTTGTTTTTATTTTACTCTATCACACTGTTTAGCTTACTTTAGCACTGTGTTCTCAAATACATTCTTGCTCGCTCTGTGCTTCAGTCAAGGATACAGTCTGGGACATTGCCGATAGACGTGGTAGAAGTTTAGTCTTTATGATTCATAGAAAGTACACATCCTTACGTAGGGACGTTTCTTAGAACACTGGCGTGTTAGTTATAAAAACACTTTCTAGTCCTGGTACACGTAAGAGGGAGATTCCGACCAGGAACCCACAACTAGATGCTGACTGCCCTGTTGCAGATGCTGATCCAGATCACAGGCTTTTGCTCAGGTATGAGGATTGATGTGCTCCCGGGGGAACCTGAAAGGCAGGCTTAGAGCTTCACATGCTGTACTCGAAATATAACTTAGAGAGAACAGAATTCCGTTGCAATATGATAGCCTTATTCTTATGTTTCACTCTCCTCGTTACTATTTCAATCCTACTGTGTTGTATAGTTCTGATATTGCAGCTCACGCTTTGTTATCTAAAATGCAGTCGTTTTATTAAATCAATCTTTAAAACTCAAACTGCCTTTGTCATTTATATATGAGACCGCACTGTGTACGAGAGAACTGGTTATGACCTGAGTGACCATGACTTCCCTGGGAAGCACTAAGATTCATGCGCTCGGCTGCCCAATTGTCTCTTCCCTTTTGGAGAGATGAGGCACTGCAAGTTAGCCGGAGCAAAAACCGGATTTGGGGCAACAAGGGTCCTTCACCGTGGGTCAGACTTAGTCCCCCACACCGTGAGCGATCTTGCTGCCCAAAAATCCAGTAGTCTCATTAGGATAATGAGAGTCTACGCGACAGTGGCATGGGGAGTTCTACAAGTATTCAAGAAAGACAATGTCAATAGATGAGTTTTAACCAAACCAGACAATATAGTAATAATGTTGTTGACAAAAGATCAGTTTCACTTAATGCCATTTTAGGAAAAGGAAAAATTAGAAAACAAATTGTTACAAGCAGTCATTACAATCAGCCAACACAGTTCATAATCAGGGGAAGACAATGTAATGGCAGATACACTCTGCAGAATATTTCCTTCCTAAGGGTTTTGGGGCAGGTTTTTCAGAATATTTGCACCAGGTTTGAGTGTCCACCAGTGGACTTGTTGGGAGAATGTAATACATCTACAGTTTTCCAGGTTGAAAGATCCAAAGCCAATGGAGATGAATGCTCTAGTGTGCTATGGCCCAAGTCACTACTACATGCTTTTCTCTAAGTAAAAAATCTGAGGCAGAGGGCTGACGTAATTTTGGTATGTCCCTTTTGTCCACAAAGACACTGGTTTGAGATTCAAAGCGACACGTTGTCTTGGAGGTATGAATAGTGCCTCAGAGTCCTTGCCCCGTTCTTCCAATTCGTCCATGTCTCTTCCTTCAAAGTCTAAGACTCTAGGGCCCATATTTATACTTTTTGATGCACAACTGCGCCAACGCAGTTGTGCGTCAAAAATGTTACTGCCAGCTAACGCCATTCCAACGCGCCATGCGGGCGCCTTATTAATGGAATGACGTTAGCCAGCGCTGCGGACTGATGTGCGTTAAAAAAAATGACTCACACCAGGCAGCGCAGGCGTATGGGAAAATGGGGGTTGTGCGTCAAAATATGGTGCAAGTCAGGTCTGAGGCAAAATTCAGGCCTCAAACCGGATTTGCGCCATTTCTTTTTACGCCCAACCTCCATTGACATGACTCCTGTCTTAGCAAAGACAGGAGTCATGCCCCCTTGCCCAATGGCCATGCCCAGGGGACTTATGTCCCCTGGGCATGGTAATTGGGCATAGTGGCATGTAGGAGGGCCCAAATCAGGCCCCCCAATGCCACAAAAAAAATCAGAAAAAAATACTTACCCGAACTTACCTTTACTTCCCTGGGATGGGTCCCTCCATCCTTGGGTGTCCTCCTGGGGTGGGCAAGGGTGGCAGGGGGTGTCCCTGGGGGGAGGGGAGGGCACCTCTAGGCTCCTTCTGAGCCCACAGGTCCCTTAACGCCTGCCCTGACCCAGGCGTTAAAAAACGGCGCACCTCAGGCTATGCGACGTTTTTTAAGGCCCACCCCCTCCTGTGCGTCAAAATGACGCCAGAGTATAAATAAGGGGCACAGACCTTAAAGTCATTTTTTGGAAGGGAACGCCTACCTTGCATATAATTAACGCAAGGCTGGTTCCCCCTTCCAAAAAATGACGCACATGGTGGAATTTTGACGCCCGCGGGGTCGGGCGTCAAAGTATAAATATGGGGCAGGGTTTGCGCCGATTGTGCGTCAAAATTTTTGACGCACATTCGGCGCAAACAGAGTATAAATATGCCCCTAGGTTTGAAAGTTGAGAGGAAAGACCTGACATGCTTAGGGCTATCAGGCCCTGTTTCAACATCTATTCAGGATTCTATAAGGGAACCAGAAGAGCGTATTATCAGCACTGGTTGTCATTTCATATTTGGGGGCATATTTATACTCTGTTTGCGCCGGATTTGCGTCGTTTTTTTTTACGCAAATCCGACGCAAAACTAACTCCATATTTATACTTTGGCATTAGACCCGTCTAGCGCCAAAGATCTTGGAGTTTGCGTCATTTTTTAGCGTGGACACCTTCCTTGCGTTAATGATATGCAAGGTAGGCGTTCCCTTCTAAAAAATGACTCCGAGGCATGTGCGCCATATTTATACTCCCGGGCAAAAATGACGCCCGGGAGTGGGCGGGTCAAAAAAAATTACGTCCAGCCGATTTTGCGTCATTTCTTAACGCCTGGTCAGGGCAGGCGTTAAGGGACCTGTGGGCTCGGATGGAGTCCAGAGGTGCCCTCCCATGCCCCCAGGGACACCCCCTGCCATCATTGCCCACCCCAGGAGGACGCCCAAGGATGGAGGGACCCATCCCAGGGAACTTAAGGTAAGTTCAGGTAAGTATTTTTTTTTTTTTTGTGGCATAGGGGGGCCTGATTTGTGCCCCCCTACATGCCACTATGCCCAATGACCATGCCTAGGGGACAGAAGTCCCCTGGGCATGGCCATTGGGCAAGGGGGCATGACTCCTGTCTTTGCTAAGACAGGAGTCATGTCAATGGAGGGTGGGAGTCAAAAAAAATGGCGCTAATCGGCTTGAGGCAGATTTTTTGCCTCAGACTGACTTGCCCCATTCTTTGATGCCCAAGCTCCATTTTCCCCTACGCCGGCGCTGCCTGGTGTGGGTCATTTTTTTTGACGCACACCAGTCAGCTCCGCCGGCTAACGTCATTCCATAAATAAGGCGCCCGCATGGCGCTTTGGAATGGCGTTAGCCGGCGTTAAATATTTTGACGCACAACTGCGTTGCCGCAGTTGTGCGCCTAAAAGTATAAATACGGCCCTTGGTGTCTTGTGCACAATTGTTACTCCACTGAAGGTCATCCAGGTAAGATATTGCAGTTTTACAAGAAGGTTTTGAATTGGGTCTATCTAGAGCAACACAGGTTGCAGTGGGCATCCATTAACCTTTGGGCCTCCTTGTGAAGCATGAACTGAGGAGAAAGCTGGGTCGCTAATTGTTTAATTGTTTCCTTCATGGGGCTTATATTTAGTTCAAACAGCCTTCTAGTGTGCCTCATTTGAACCGTTGCAGGCAGTTTTGGAAATGGTTTTGTCCATGAATGTTTTGTATTGGTGTCCATTACAACAGCTAAACGTTTTGAGGGATTGAGTGAATTGATGTGCGTTCTACCAAATCTGAACATTTTGAAGATAGGATAGTACTCAGATTAAATCCTAACTTTATTCTCAGGAATAAACACAGCAGTTCATATCAACCAGGGAATTGTTTTGCCTGTATTGCATTCTGATTCGGGATCAGAAAACAATGAATTACCAAAACTGGATGTTGTCAGAGTAGTGAAAATATATCTTCAAAGAGCACAGTTAGGAAGTATGATTTCCTGTTTGTGAACTTTGAGGTTGCTAACAAAGGTTACACACCCTCTTCGTCAACCCTTACCAGACGGATTAAAGATGTGATCATTTCAGCCCATTCTTTGGCAGGCATAACATTGCCTGAAGGCATTTATGGCTTCTTATTCTGCAGCAACTTGAGCTAATGCGTTAAAATGTATTAAGCGTTACAGCCCGAATTTGGCAAAGGGTAGTGAATTAGTATGTGGAAAAAACGGACTGAAAGACAGTTGGTGAAAAGTAAGGTTCTGTGATTATCAACAGGAATATGCCTTCTTTTGCAATACATTTTGTGTAACATGCTATCCTGTAGAATCTGTGTTTTTTTTATTTAAAGGCAGAAGAGTTATCAAAGCTTTGGAGTATCTGCAAATGTAAGTAATGAGGTGGGCAGATAAGGCGTTAATGTCTATATACTTATCAGAAATGGGAAATGGGAGCTTACAACTCACCGGAAGATGGCAGAGCTAGTCCCTTTTCATAGTGAAGGGGTGGCTCCTATTATTTCAAACAGGCGAAAGATTGCTTGGAAATGCGTGCACTGTAATTAAGGCAAAACCAAAATGCAAATGTAAGTAATGGAAGGAAGACTGCAGAATTGGAGTAATGGAGATTAACCGTAAGTAAGCTAGACATTACAGCCAGAGGCTGACATTAACCCCACTCCTAACCCTTATTTGAACAAGTCTTGCATCATCCCCAAATATCCTGGGCATGCATGCCAGGATATTTTCCCAGTGTGCTCCCCGCGAGGCACCTTTTGATAGGCAGTAGCAGCAAATCATCAGAAAAGAGAAAGGATGCTGCATCATGGCGGCTCATAGGCCAGAGCGTCCCTGGTGACATTTCTGCCCTGTTTTAGGTCAGTCACCACCGAAGTTGCCTGCAGCCCTCTCCAGAAGAGTTTGGTGCTAAGGAATAGAAACACCGTATATAATTACATACCTGCAATTGGCTGGTAGTGTTTTGTGAACGGAAGTGGCCTGTTTCTGGATGGAGAAGGCGAAAAACAGAATAGTATGGGCCATGGGTCCGTTTGAATGATGCGAAGCATAAAAGAGAAGTAGGAAAATTAGTTTAATAAAGTTCGAATTGAAGAATATTTATTTTCTTTTGGGGAACAGGGTTGCTTGTCTCGAACAGCCACCCTCATTAAGCATGGAGTGTGACAGGGAAAACCCATGTGGAAGTAATGAAAGATTAGCGAAGATGCTAGGGTTGGCTTTCAGAGTTTTTCGGAAACTAGGCCCCATTCCAGTTCATTTTCCAGAGACTGACCTATGTCCCTGAGGGTGTCCTTGATTACGAAACAACGTGTCAGGCTTTTACACTCCTATCATTTGACACGGTGGATGCCCTGCATTTCTGCAGAGGCATGTACGCGGTTTACCATTTGCAGGTGACCTGAGACTAGGATCAGGCTGGGAAAGGTCACTGCACTGTTTTAAAGCAACTTGGTCGTCCTTCCTTAGCACCACAAGCATATACAAAAAAGCTTGCTTTGCGAATTAGGAACAGGATTGCAGCAGTAACTACATTAAAAACACACGCCAAGACATTGCATTTCTACAAAATGTGAAACAAAAATGAAATTCTACTCCCACCGTTAACTCTTCTTAATTGAGGTTACACTGTTGGCAAAATCTTCTGAAATTGCACTATTTTAATATAACCACTCTTTAGAGGGCAGAGTCCGTAGGAAACCTACGATTCGTCAGTGTAACTAGGTGTCCCAGAGCTACCTGACAAAAATAAGGCATAGGTATTAACTACCTCCACATAGGAAAAATTATAGAATAGCGCCTGCCCAGCAAATTTATTTCACAGACTACAACAATTCCAAGCAAAAACGTAGCATCATTTCATATCCGTACCTTCTTCGCATTTTAAGGTTACAGTGAGCATTTTGTAAATTTGCCTCGCCTGTGACATTGTACGTGATCACAGCACAGACCTACCCTCCCTGAGAGCTTTACGGACACCAACCAGTTTGTAAAAAAAAAAAAAATTAACCAATAGAGCCACCTACTGGGCATGTTTCATAATCGTATGTGTTCATTAAGAAAAGTTAAAAAGACCCTGAAGCAGAGCAGACTGTTAAGTTAATCACAAATGGCTAAGGTATGCAGCGACGTGAGTCAACCAACATAACCGTTATGTTAAAAAATACGACAGAACAATGATTCTTGATTCACGACTGTAAAGTTACCTGTATAAGACTCAGTGCTGGAAATGGAAGAAGTTTAATTTGGGTTTTGGGGATTAAGGTGCAGCAGCAAAAAGAGGTGTAGTCATGAGGAACTGAGGGCCTGATTTATACTTTTTTAGCGACGCATTAGCGTAATTTTTTGACGCAAAAGCGGCGCTAACTTACAAAATATAATTGAATTTTGTAAGTTTGCACAATTTTTGCATCGAAAAATCACGCAAATGTGGCACTACAAAAGTATAAATCAGGCCCTGAGTCTGATAGTCAATATATACATTTAGGGACATAGGGCCTGGCTTAGGTCTCGGCGGAGGGGAATACTCAGCCACAAACGTAACTGATTTCCCGTACACCTTATTACGATTCCATGATATCATATGAAGATCGTAATAAGGCAGACGGGATATCCGTCACATTTGTAACAGCCTATTCCCTCCACCAAGATCTAAATCAGGCCTATCCTTACGAGAGCGTTGTGTCACAAATGCAAAACGCAGTGTGGTACATGCGTGACAAAAGGCTGTATGTCAGATTTATAAAGCCACTCAAAGCCAATTTGTGTGGCTTTAAGTAGCCTCATAAATCTGGAGTAGCGCAATGCAGCGCACTTCTCTGTGTTGTGCTATTTTGCCCTGGGCAGGCATTCCATGGACACTACAGTTTGCAGATGTTCCCACGCAACACCCATGGATTTTGACGCATCCCCAGATTTACAAGACCATGGGACCCTGGGGATGCGCCAAAATCTTACACCTCCCCAGAGTTGGCACAACAAGGAGAAATATCTTTATTTTTCTTCATTTTTTTCTCTTTCAATCTGTGCAGCATTTTGGAGCGCACATAGAAACTGGAACATGCCTCCCAGGATTGTTTTTTTTTGCAGGAAGGTACCCAGTAATGTGCAATATTGCTTAAACACAGTGCATTCCTGCCCTTTCCTTTTGTTACAGGGCAGTGCAGCAAGATGAGTTGCTGCGCTGCTCTGTGCCAAACTCTACTAAATATGGGCCTTATTACTTTTTTTTTTAAACTAGCAACAAGGAAAAATATGATAGAAAATCGTTCTGGCTTATTTAATTGGTCACAAATAGACTGCATTTTAATATTTATATAGGGTTAAGGCACTTGCTGCAGGAATCTTCGTGTACCCAGCAATTCCCAGTGCATAATGATAGTAATGTAACTCGGGAGGGTACTGTGTTCACTTTAGTCATAGGTTTTATTCCTCATGAAATAGTAAAGGAACAAAAAAATGTAAAATTCCTACAATGTGTCTTTTTGTAAAGAAATACCGTAATCGATGAGAAAGGTAGATTATAATTATGCACGTAGTGCTTGTGAATGATTGAAAGAATGGATAGACTGTTGGTTTGATCCAAGTGCATAGAACATTCTCAGCAAATAGTTTCTAAGGTTACAAACCCCATGCTGATGGTACAGCTCAAATTGTCACAAATGTCCTTGATGTCATATCAATGTAATTTTCCAGAAGGTAGGTTCTACCTAAGAAAACATGGATGAAAACTGTCAAACTGTGATAGGTTATTGCAATCAGTCGGTCTATAATGCATTTCTGATTTCAGGGTATCCTTCTGTTAAACCTCTTTCTGATGTACAATTATGCATGTCAAAATATGTGTGTGAATCTCTACTTTTGAGGTTATAAATAGTTGTAACTGGTGATATTGCACTTTAACATACAAAGAAAAATTAATTCAGAAGTCACATTGTCACATTTTCAAGTGAGACACAATTTTTTATGAGAAATGGAAGCTGTTTTCTGGTGTCTTGTTTACCCTGTTCCTGCTCATTCTCAATCATATTCAGAGGTCTGCTGAAAAGTTTCTCTTCTCGCAGGTTGTGCAAACCTCAGTAGGTGTGACGTCAGTGGTGTTACTATTTAGAAAGCATGTATTGTGAATGAAACTTTATTCGTATTCCCTTTGAATATTTTTGAAGGACTTTCTCTGGAAGTTCCGATATGGACTGGCAAAAGACTTTACATTCTAATAGAACCTGTCAAGAAAATATTTCACATTGTATTTCCACATCTCTGGACTACTCTTGCTGAGGGAACGAGGGGAAGATTTACCTTACCTTAAGAAATGGGTTAGTTTTAAAGTTATTTTATGACTGTTAGACCTGTTAGCCTTGGGTGGTCTGCTCCCAAACTTTTTTCCTGGTTGCCTCACATTTTTGCTATATCATTTTATTGGCTTTAGGACTCTGAGCACTTTACCACTACCAGTGCTAAAGTGCATGTGCTTCTCCCCTAAACATGGAGCATCCGTTTATCCACCACTGTCATATTTAAATTACTTGTAAGTCTTATATAAAGTGATGTACCATATACCCAGGGCCTGTAAATTAAATGCTACTAGTGGGCCTGCAGCACTGATTGTGCCACCCCCATAAGTAGCCCTTTAAACACTTCTCGGGCCTGCCACTGCAGAGCCTGTGTGTGCAGTTTCACTGCCACTTTGACTTGGCATTTAAAACCCTTTGCCAAGTGATAGGCTTCCCTTTTATTATATATAAGACACCCCTAAGGTAGGCCCAAGGTAGCCATTGGGCAGGGTGCTATATAACTAAAAGGCAGGATATGTACTTTTAGGTTTTACATGCCCTGTTAGCAAAATACTTCCAAAGCCATTTTACACTACTGTGAGGCCTATTCTTCTTACAGGCCAGCATTGGGAATTCCTTTATATACTTTTAATTCCTGATCAGAAAGGATTAGCTGCATGATAAATCCTCTTTATTGGTAACATTGGATTTAACATTACTATTTTAGAAAGGCCACTTTTAGGAAGTGGGAATTTCTCTGTTCTTACAGCTCTCTGTGCCTGCAGCCTGTCTCCAGTACACACCTGGGGCGGGTGACAGCTACACTTTATGCATTCCGCTAAACAGCCACAAACACAGGAAGGATAGGAGTGTCTGAGCATTCATTTGAATTCATCTGCAATCTGATAGTTCTTCCTCAGCAGGAAGGGTAGAGGACAGCTGACATTTACATCTGAATAGGGAGTGCCTGTTCCCACACAAAAGGTAGATTACCCCCACTGATAGTCTGGAGCCAGGGCTCAGGAAGAAAGTATCTATGTGCATTTTAAAGTCCCTTCTTTGAAGTCAACCCCCCACTTCAAAGGCACATTTAGGTATAAGAACTGGGTCCCTGACCCAACCAAATCAGTACACTACTGGACCTGTCAAGAGCTCTGTCAGGAGTAAGGGCTGCTGTGCTACAAGCAGTGCTACTCTGCTGGCCAGCTTTCCAAGTAGGACTGCTCTCTGCTTTGATGAGCCACCCTACTGCCCGCTGATCTCTGCCCTGCTGAGGAAGAACTGAGCCCCTCTAATCTGAACCCAGAGTGAGTCCATGGGCTTGTTGGCTTGCCCCCTGTTTTCCTGCCTTCTCAGGGACATCAAAAAGTGCCTTCAACCTGCAACCAGTACCTGGACTCTGTCTGCCATGAGTCCTTCTCTGCCAAGAGAGTATCTGTGCTGCAACCTAAGAAAATCCATGCATTGGTGATGTTGTGCCAATCAGAACTGGTGTATTTCCTCTCAATGCTGTTGCATTGCTGCTCCTGCCCGATTTGTGGAGACGGCATTGCTGCCTGAGTGATGCATAGTCCCCAGATTCTGATGCATCTACGACCCTGCGTGGCTTGGCATCAACGCATCACTTCAACCTAGCGGTTGGATGATGATGCACCACCTCAATGCCTAACTACCTGCTCTTCAATGCAGCCTTGACACTGGGTAGCTCGGAGCCAATGCCTCGCTTACATTTTCTTGATCAACAGCAACACATTTCTTCCTCTGCTCCATGCATCGAATCCTCAACGTCGACACTTCTCTTCCTTCCAAGGTACTTTTTCAGCAGACCCTGCATGGGTTCTGTAGCTGGCCTGCCCTCCATCGTGGTTGGTCTGAACTTTAGATTTACCCCAGTTTAGCTTAACCCCAAGTAATCTTTTAGCACTCTTGACTTCTAAGCACTATTTTTGGCTTATTCTTTAAAAATTCATATCTCGACTTCTACTGACTGGATTTTTGTTGTTTTGGTCTTGTTATATTAACAAATGTACAATCTATTTTTCTAAAACTATGTGGGGTAATTTTTATGGTGTTTTCATTGTGTTACTGTGTGTGTGTTGCACAAATACTTTACACATTGCCTCTTTAGATAAACCTGACTGCTCTATGCCAATGCTACCAGGGCTAAGCACAGGTTATCTTTAAGTGTGTATTAGGGATGGGCGGAGCTCTACCTCGCAGAATTCTGCAGAGTTGGTAAACAACTCAGTGGAATTCTGCGCAGTTCCGCGTGCAGGACAGTGCCGCCTGCCCTGGCCTGAATGTGCCAGATCTCAATAGCTCTAAGCAGGGTTGGCCCTGCTTAGCGTTTCGAGATCGGGCGCATTCAGGCCAGGGCATGCAGCACTGTCCTTAATGCAGAACAGTGCCGTCAGTGCCCATGGGGCAGGCCAGTGCACAAGAGGCCTGAAACAGCAGCTTTTGCTGCCTACGGCCCTTGCCTTAGTTCAGGCCAGGGCCGTAGGCAGCAAAAGCTGCCAAATCAGGCCTCATGTGCACCAGTGTGCACGTTAACAATGAAAAAAAAAACAAGGACTTACCTGGGTTTTTCCAGGGGTTCCTTGTTGTCAGTGGCCTGGCTATCTGCTTTGGCGGTCACCGTAGGAGAGAGGCCTGGAAGCAGCTCTGCCGACATCGGGTGAGCGAGTGCGTACAGCAGCCCAGTTATGAGCCACACAATGGAAGCGCAGACTGTCTGCACTTGTGCTGTGTGGCCCAGTGTGAAAACGGTGAGCTCAGCTCCACTCCGCTGTTGGGGCTAGTGGAGTTTTTGGTCAGACTCTGCACTCCAAGCAGATCGCGGAGTGCCAAAAACTCCATTAGCTCTGCCAGCAAAGCAGAGCTCGCCGCCCACCCCTAGTATGTATCAGACAGCGCGTTTTGACTGGGGAGACAGCGGCAGCCAGAATCTCAAGGGCAGGAGCCCTTTAAATTGAACTATCGCGCTCCCGCCCAGCGGGAAGCGCGTTTTGACCGGGGAGACAGCGGCAGCCAGAATCTCAAGGGCAGGAGCCCTTTAAATCGAACTATCGCGCTCCCGCCCAGCGGGATGCGCGTTTTGACCGGGGAGACAGCGGCAGCCAGAATCTCAAGGGCAGAAGCCCTTTAAATTGAACTATCGCGCTCCCGCTCGCGGGACGCGCCCGGGCCAAGGGCGGGCCCGTCCTACGCCCGTCTTCGTCCGGATGAGGCTGGGCTGGGCCTACTCTCTTTCACCTGCTGTCTAAATACACCAAGTAAGCCTTAATTTATATAATTTACTGGTATTCCATAACTTTACAGACTCCATGGGGAAAAGGAAAGCTGCCGATTCTCTAGACCCCCTGTCAGACCGTAAAAAGCAGAGGAAGCGCACTGCTAAATTGGTCACTAAGCCCAAAAAACCCTTCGAGGAGATAGACCTGTTGTTTGAAGAGGTTGAGGCGATATTAAACTGTTCACCCAATCACAATGGTGCCTCCCTCGGAAAAAATGCCCTAGTCCAACCTTGGAAGATACAAGACTACTTTAAGAAAAGGACAAAGGACCAAGGTCTGGATCCAGTTTCGACCAACAATGGTGCAATTTTATTAACAACGCACATGCTACCTACCCCCCCCTCAAATGATCTAATAAACATGACAAACGTATTGGTGCACAGGTGCGGATCTCCCCATGCGGAAACAGAGGGTAATATTTGTAATCCTGTCATACCACGAGTCCTGCGATCAAACTGATCTCGAACATACCATGTAGAAACCGGTTTGAGGCCCTAGCTTTGGATGATGAAACTCCCAGAGTCCTTGATACAGCTACAGATGATATCAACAAAGAGGCTATCCCTTGCACCCCCAAACCAGTTCCCGTCTCCCTCTCAATGCACCCCGCCACTGAGCCTAGCAATGCCCTTATACTTCAGAGAATAGAAGAAGTTAGGTCCATGGTCTTACAACTGGCCAAATGCTTCCGGGAGAGTTTAGAATGCGGATGCAAGTGCAATTTTAGGGATGAAGGGGCGAAAGTAGGTCATACAATGCCTGACCCAACACTATCAATCCGGCTTGTACAGGGGGGCCAGGCTACTGATCACCAAAAGGGGAAGATACATCGGGCTGGCTCAGATGGGAACGCAATACGTCCTGAAACCAACACTACACAGGCGAGCCAACATAGTAAAAGATCATTAGATGAGGCGGATACTATGGAAAACCATAGTGCTAGTAACAAATTTCCCCCAGGGTCTTCAAACTACCTGTCATCAAAGAGCCGTAAACAGATTTACAATCTCCCACTCAGGAGGTCCTATGCCATATCTAATGCCAGCGACCTATTCGCTCCCAAACTCTCCCTCGGTTGCTTTAGTGCCCCTTCTTATCAGAGGACTCCTCACGATCCAGTCCTATTGTCAAACCCCCAATGCCCCAAGCTTGGAACAAATATTCTCTTTTTAAAACAAGTCCCGAAATTGCTACCAGGACTCAGCGAGGATCATGAGTCTAGGGTCAACAAAGTAATCCACTGGCTACAACACCAAAGACATTGTCTATCGGTCATACGTTCAGATATCCGTAACACTAAGCGGTGGTGTCCTTTAGGGTCAACCCATGACGTAATTTCAATCGAGTTTCATAATAGATCCCTGATAGAAAACCTTATTCTGTTCAATGACCAAACTTTCCACCTTATGGAACAAAGAAGGGGACACATCACCTTAGAGACAGCACTGGAGATGGAAGGCCAACCACAAATTTCTGGTTACTCATGTAACAATGTAACTAGTAACCAGTCCAGGTATGCCGACTCTATCCGGCCTAACCCAGTATGACTGGCAACAGCTCTGGGAACAACTCTTGGGACTAGTTTAGCGAAACCCAGTCCGATGATTTCTGATGGACCTACCGACACAGAGTTGATTCCTGAGAGGCCCAACCCACAGCCACTAAGCTCGGTCTTTGAGGAAAAAGGCATATCAATTATGACATGGAATTTAGCTGGCCTTGGGAGGAAATTAGACGATACTGACTGGTGTTCGTACATCAACACCCAAGACATATGTCTTTTTCAAGAAACATGGGCTGAAGAGCTGATTACCCTAGATGGGTTTCTTTCTTTTAATGTGGCTGCTCAACCCTCCACAAAACTGACGGGTCGAGCCAAATGAGGACTTCTGATGTTAATAAACAAAACTGTTCAGTGCACATACAAGACTCTAAAGTTTGATAGCCCAGACCTGATGGGGCTACAAATCACGTTCCAACAGGATTTTACCATAATTTTTGTCAATGTTTATGCCCGTTCGGTTTCACGAGGGGTTGAGTCCCAAGTTATAAAACAGCTTCTTGATTTTCTAGACACCTTACAATCAACCTCCTACGTAATAATAGCCGGGGATGTAAATTGCACCTTTGAACCCTCTGTGATACTAACTGGCCTCACAGAGGATGAAGATCAAACATGGGGAATTGCACAGCTGATTAGTGATAAAAACTGCTCTAATTCCTGTGTAGCTATCCAATTGGCATCCCTTTGTTTGAAACATGGTCTCAGGGCATGTAATGACCGCATGCCCTCTGACCTGGATACTGCACCCACTTTCAAACGTGGTTCAATTACAAGCGTAATCGATTATTTTCTAGTGGATGTGAGATTGTGGCCCTTTTTGAATGATATGAAGGTGGATGTTAGAACCGAAAGCGACCATTATCCTTTGCTACTCTCTATGTCAGGCGATGTTTTTGGTAGGACCTTGAACAAACAAACTACTTTGGTCCCTATTCCTACCATGAACATCACATCTACGAAGGTCAAGTGGCCAAAGGTCCAGTCAAACCCTTATCTGCTACGCGAGATTTATCAGGCTTTCATAGACATCTTTGCTCCATACAGTGACTATGATTCCAATGATACCCCCTTCTTATCCATACATGAAAATATGATCATAAGATTACATCGTATATTCTATAGGAAGGTTGGGGCAAGACACCAAGGAGCTACTTCTAGCTCATGGTTTGACGAGTCCTGCCATACGGCCAAGAAAGGATTAAAAGGTGCCCTCATGGAAGGAACCCATGGGGAAATACTACTAGCTAGACATACTTACAAAGAATCCATCACCCGAGCAAAAAAAACTTGGGAAGACACAACCTGGCAGGAGTTGTTGGATGCTACTCAATCCAACAACAATAAATTGTTTTGGGAATTGTTAGGTAAGCGAGAGAAAGAGGGCAGGATTGGTGTGAGAAGCCATATACAGCCAGAAAGATGGGTCGAGCATTTTTCGGGCCTATATGGAAAAATTGAGACCCCCTCAATCTCAGTTACAGGGGAAGCAAGCCAAGATTTTCTCTCTACTCCTGATGAGCATCACAGGCCAGCTCCCCTTGTAGGGGGCCCACAGGATTCTAAGAGCCATATCTGCTTTACTACCAAAGAAACAGCCAATGCTATTAGTTCTTTAAAACTTGGGAAAGCTCCGGGTCCAGACAAAATTCCAGGGGATCTTTATTCGTCAGAACCAATAGTCTGGACCTGGTACATCAACACACTCTCCAATAAAATTGCCGAAGGGGGGCAGATTCCCACGACATGGAAGGGTACAGAAATTATCCCCATCCATAAAAAGGGTAACGTAAACCTCCCGACAAACTATAGACCAATCAGTTTAATTGATAACATTCAAAAAATATTTGCCAAGCAACTCCTAGGTAGATTAACCCATTGGGCCAAAGATCAGCACATTCTTTCCCCTCTTCAAGCTGGATTTCGACTAAGGATCAGTACAGTAGACCAGGCCTTTCGACTGGCCATTCTGTACTGGAAATATACAGCCCTGGCAAATCAACCATTATACATCGCTTTTGTTGATTTGAGATCAGCATTTGATCTAGTCCCGAGGGAAAAGTTGTGGGAGGTGCTACAAAAAATAGGGACTCCGGCCAACTTAATCCAACTTTTGAAGCAGTTGCATGAGGATACATATGCGCAGGTGAGATGGGGAAACCTAGGCGAACTAACGGACAAAATCCCCATAAATAGGGGTGTTCACCAGGGTTGTGTGCTGGCACCATTTTTATTCTCTATTTTTATCAATGAGGTTGTACACGTTTTAATGACGTGCCAGAATGATGCCCCCACCTTATGCGCCCAAAAAATTCCAATCCTTCTTTTCGCTGACGAATCTCTTCTTATTTCTAAATCTCCCATGGGCCTCCAAACTCTTATCAATAGATTTAACTCCTTTTGTCAAGATTACGGCCTAGAGCTGAACCATAAAAAAACCAAGTTAATGGAGTTCCGTTCAGGAGTGCGAAAGAAATGTACTATCCATTTAGAAGGGAACCTCCTGGATAAGGTTTCTTCCATCAATTATTTGGGTGTAAGGTTCACTGATAATCTGAACTGGGCAGAACAGATCAATAAAAGTGTGGGTCGCCTGCAGCACGGTGCGGCATCAATCCTGCGTTTTTATAGGGGTACAACAGCAAAAACTGTCTCCCCGGCAATTAAGATCTACATTGCCAGAGCACAGGGTGCCGCCGCATACGGAGCAGAGGTCTGGGGTTTTTCTGACTGTAACAGGCTCACTATCAGTGAGAATAGTTTTGCGAGGTCCTTGTGTGCCTGTCCTCCTAGTACTCCATTGATACCACTGTTCTTAGATCTGGGCCTGAGACGCATAGCCGATCTAATTACTTTAAGACCATTATTATACTGGATAAGACTATGGACTGTCCCTGAATTAGATGTTTATAAGACCTCACTCCACGACCTGCTAATGTGTTCCAACTCAACCTCTATTCCTTGGGTTAAACATGTATCCAGTTGGTTTAATAAACTTGGCCTCAGCCACTTTTGGGAGGAACCCCATAAACTAGAAAAGGCTCACTCCATTGTACTGAAACGCATACATTGGTCATATGTATGCAACGATTATATCACCCACAGAACCTATGGCACCTTAACAAATCACTTTACAGATTTTAAGTGGTATCTGCAATTTGAACCATATTTAGACAATATTCCTGACATTCTCGGTAAAAGCTTATATGCCAGATTCCGTTTTGGGTCGTTGCCGTTGAAGTCATTGATGTGTAAATGGGGTACAAAAACAGATATAAGTACATGCCCAGTTTGTGGTGCAAAATCGGAAACGGTTGAACATTTTATGTTTTTTTGCCCTGCTTACTACCTTCCTAGGTCTAAGTGGATCCGTCACATTTGTCGCGAAATGGGGATAAGAGACTGTGCCTCTGCTTTGAGGATCTTAAAAAGTCACCACTCTACGGTTTTAATACTTGCTGTCAGTAAATACTTATTAGTAGCATGGCGAATACGCAATTCCATTGCTAGGACTGTGTTTTAATTCAGAGCCCTACTTTTTACTCTTATAAGAACTGCAGGAGGTGGGTTGAAACTGTATTATGTGTATTATGTGTACTGAGAATTTTAATTGAATCATGCTCTTAGGCACCCATGTTTTATGTTTTTATCTATGTATTATTATTATTGGTTTTATCCTTATTCTTATTATTATTGTATATTCGCTTTGATGATCGACTGATCGAATAAAGCATGTGTTAAACAAGGATCAGACTTACCCTCGCTAGAGTGGTGGTTCCTGCTTGTACCTGGTGCATACTCTGACACCCAGAAACACCAGTTCTAACATTGATGATCAGCGGTTAGGATAGGAATTGTGCTTGTGCAATACTATATGGTAGCTCAGTGTTCACTACAACACTACACTAAGACTATTTCAATTGTTTTCAATTCTTCATGATTGGCTTTTTGATTTTTCTGCTAAATTATGTTTCACTCCGGGGAAGCAGCAATGGCACCTGCAGGAACTGAGTTTGAGCTAGCCAGGTTTGAGTCTTACACTGTGCCTCAGCTGTAAGATTTCTGTAAGGGTTTTCAAGTTTCTACAAAAGCCTTTACTAGGAAGGTGTAGCTTCAGAAAGCCTTGAGAGCCTGGGTAGAGACCCAGGTTACAGAGGATGACATCAAAGAGGAGGAGCAGGAAATTCCTGAGGAGGAGGATGACCTGATTCTGGATTCAAATGTGGATTTGGAAATACCTGTGGAGAGGGCCAACAGCTTGCCAGGAGCAGTGGTGGATCCCAGACCAGGGAGCAGTGTTTCCTCCAAGAACCTGCCCACAGGAGAGCTGGCAGACAACAGGTAGGGAAGGAAGCTTAAATCAGAGCTTACAAAGTTGAAACTGGCCCTTGAGGAGAATAAATTAGCCCATGAGCTCAGTTTAAAGGAGCTAGACATAAGAGACCTGGAAGTAGAGTCCAGCAGTGGTAATGGTGGCAGCATATCTGAAGTGTCAGTGGTGAGTCCAGAGTCCGGATACCAAAAGATTTGGTGCCCAGTTATGTGGTGGAGGATGACGTAGACAATTGATTTGCAGTCCATGAAATGGCTCTAAGAGTGCACAAGGTCCCAAAGGAGTTCTGTGGTAGTTGCTTATGAAAGTATATGCCCATGGTGGGGGTAAAGAAAGGACACATTCCTTACACTAGAGGTAGAAGACCAGACATGCTTCACTGCAATGAAGGAGATCATAGTCAGCAAGTTTGGACTGACCCCTGAGAGGTATAGGCTCAGATTCAGGGGCAGTCACAAGATCTCATCACAAACATGGGTGGGTTTCCTGGATAATGCCAGCAAGGCACTGAAGAGGTGAGTGAGGAGCAGCAATGTTGATGATTATTCAGGGCTGTACAACTTGATTGTAAAGGAGAGCATGCTTGATATTTGTTTTCCAGAGCTGCACCAACACCTGGTTGATAGCAAGCTTACTGACCCCAGGAAGCTTACTGAGGAGGTGGACATCTGGGCCAGCCCCAAGTGTCCAAGAAGGCATCTGGGGGGGACTCCCAAAAGGGTAGTCAGGGTTCCCAGCAGAAGAAGGAGGGGGAAATAAAAATACAGAGTTTTTTAAAGGCCCCAAAAACATCTCAAAGGGGAAAGGGTCTGGATCTCATTCCCAATCTGGCCACCAGAAGAAAAACTATCCTGACAAAAGTCAGCAGCCCAAAACTCACAAGAACTATGAGTGCTCCAAGTATGAACACTATAAGGGGGATTCCAAGTGCCCAAAAAGAGCACCACCTCCCACTGGAGAGTAAAACCCAGTGGTGGCTTGTGTAGCGATGGGGGAGGGGTTTGTCCCAGTTACTGGGGAGGGGGGTAGTGGGGTTACCCTAGTGTCCCTGGGTGACAGTGAGATTATTCCTAAGATCCATCTGCCATCAAATACTACAAATTATATGCAATAGATCACCATCAATGGGCATAGTATTGAGGCTCTGAGGGATACGGGTGCCAGTATGACTATGGTAGGGAGTCAGCTGGTGTCACAAGAGCAGGTCTTTCCCTGTGCTTTCTACCAAGTTGTGGTGCCTGACAACAGAGAGGGTCAACATTCCATGGCCCCTGTTCCATTTGCGTGTGGGGTGGGGGAGTTAGGACTTCTCAAGGTTGCTGTGAGCCCTTCCAATGTCTTTGGACTGTTTACTTGGTAATGACCTGGATCACACTACCTGGAAGGAAGTGGAGCTCAAGGCGCATGTGGAGATGTTGCGGTTACCTGTTTGGATCTGTGTTACGATAAGGTCCATGGCTGCCCGGAAAAGGAGACAGAAAGGGATGACCCCTGGAGCAATGACCTATCCAGCAACTAATAAAAGGGAAGTGCAGAGAGCGTGCTAAACCAGCCCCTGCGTGTACCCATAGTAACATGGATGGGGCACCTGTGGTGGCCTCCTCAGAGTTCACTGAGGAGGACATTGCTTCCCTTGGTGACCTGCCTACACTTGCATGCAGAAGGAGGCCCCACCGAGGAGGAGTTCTGTAAGGCACAAATGGAGTGTCCAACCCCTGAAGGCATGAGTTGCCAGGTTGTAGACCAAGCAGCAGGTGATGTCTCTGGGAGCAATCACATTTATTTGGAGGACAAACTCCTTTACAGTGAGCCCAAGGCTCCTGTGCATGCAACAATAAGAGCCTTGGTGATTCCCAAGTGCTTTAGGGCCTTCCAGCTGGAGCTAGCTCATGCTGGGGAATCACTGGGGAATTCTCCTGGCATGGCATTTGGACTAACACAAGACCTTTGCTAGGCTTGCCCTCAACTTTATTGGCCCAAAATCATAACTTCCTGAGATACATTCTATAGGTCGTGTGTTACCTGACAGGCCAGTGGAAAGACAGGGCAGAGGCTGAAAGCCCCCCTGTCATTGGCATACCCTTTCAGTGGGTGGGTGTCATGAACTCACCTGGTTCCTACCAGGGAGATGACACTGAAGCTGATGGTTAGCCTCCTATCCCTCTCAGGACTGTGCCAGATCCAGGGACCAAACTCCTAGATCACACACTCCCAATGTTACACTTGGAACATAGGTTGGAGTTTCTGGCACTCCCAAGGTTGCACTTGGAACATAGGCTGGAGTTACGGACACTCCCAAGGTTACACTCTGTCAACATCAGGGCAGTGCGCGCTCTACGGGCGACTAGAATGCACAAACCTAACAATTTCAAGCTAACATAATTTATGCATTGTGCTGATATGATGTTGTTTAACATTTTGCATTGCAGAGTTTAATCTTGAAGACTTATGTTCAACATGCATATAAATACTGTTCACATGTAATGTACTGCTGCAGGCTTTCAGACTGTGTCAGGGTGTGGTCCCCTTCCAGGGCCTTCTAGAAGCTTTCCCTGCAGCATGCCTGGGTGTGGTTTGTGGTCTGGGCCAAGACTCTATATAAAGGAGCCAGCCCAGCTCCACGTGCTCACTATTCAGAGGTCCCGGTGCAGAGCAGCAGCAACTTCCTGAGCTCCTGTTCCGGTGGCCACCTTTGATCCTCCAGGCCTTGCCCTTTTCACTTAGTTGGTGATCCTTGATCAGGGAGGTAAGACGGAGGTCGGGATGGGCCCCCGATCCCGTTATCGAAGACTTTCGAGTTCTTGGGCCTAATTTTGCATGATAAACAACTTTACTCTTGTGCGTGTGAATGTGCGCTTAATGCCATTTACATGCTGATACTCGAATCGGCAAGACGCGCGATTCTTTGCTTGTGTGTAACTCTTGATATTCATTGTGTGCTACAATTTTCTGTCATTTACAAGGTAGCATTCAAATCGGCAAGACGTGTGATTCTTTTTCTCGTGCTTAATTCATGTTATTCATTGTGCGCTACCATTTCTTGGCAGTTACATGGTGGCATTCGAATCGGCAAGACGTGCAATTCGTTTTCTTGTGCTTTAACCCTTGATATTCATTGTGCGCTACCATTTCTTGGCATTTACATGGTGGCATTCGAATCAGCAAGACGTGCGATTCGTTTCTCGTGCTTTAACCCTTGATATTCATTGTGTGCTACCATTCCTTGGCAGTTACATGGTGGCATTCGAATCGGCAAGACGCGCGATTCTTTTCTCGTGCTTTAACCCTTGATATTCATTGTGCGCTACCATTTCTTGGCAGTTACATGGTGGCATTCGAATCGGCAAGACGCGCTATTCATTTCCTGTGTGTAATTCATGTTATTCATTGTACGCTACCATTTCTTGACATTCATATGGTGACATTCGAATCGGCAAGCCGCGCGATTCATTTTCTGTGTTTAAAATCACGGTGTTCATTATGCGCTACCATTTTAAGGCATTTACTTGGTGGCTTTCGAGTTGGCAAGACGCGTGATTTTTTTCTCAAGTCTAATTTGTGTTATTCATGGTGCACAATCATTTTATGATATTTACAACCCATGTAAAGATCTACAATGTGCGCAATTCATGTTCCGGCAATTTGAGAGAACAATATAGCTAGAGTTCTAGATGTAATGTTGTGTTGTACATAATATGTTTCTCAAACACGATTCATGTGATGGTTTACAGATCATTTGGATTGTTTCCTATTTCTCATGCAAAGGATAATACTTGAATTTGAAAGTTGCATTTAACCTTTCTTGATTCCCTCACAGGTATCCAGTCATCTTGAAGCCTAGTCATTTTAAGTCTATGCTTGAGTTGTCCATGTTTTCAGAATGACAATGCTTAGAGTCATAGCCTAGTATTGATTCATATGATATATTCTTGATATTGTGTGTTTTAACCTTTTTGCTTCCTACAGGTCTCCTTCCCAGCTGTTCCCTTCCTAATCCCCTTTTCCCCGCTTGGACTCTCTTACACTCTGTGACAATTCTAATCAGAGTATTGGAGCTGTCTTGTGGTGGAAGTGTTGGGAACGTGCACAGACCCCGAGGATCTGGTGACTCTGACACACTCAGAATATAGGATAGAGTTCCTGACACTCCCAAGGTTACACTTGCAACATAGATTGGGGTTTCTGGCACTCCCAAGGTTATACTCGGAACATATGTTGGAGTTACTGATACTCCTAAGGTTACACTTGGATCACCTGTTGGAGTTAGTGAAACTCCCAAGGTATACTGGGAACTCAGCTTTCATTACAAGGTTCATACAAATATCTATTGCTCTAAAGAGCATACTTCTTGGTGCTACTGTTCATCAAAGAAAGACAGAGCTAAGCCTCTAGCCTTTGTGTAATAACAGTTCAAGAGCCAAGGTTGTAGAGGGGGGGAGTCCAGAGACCGAACAGGCACAGAGAGCTGGAGTAAAGTCATGAAGAAGGAACTGGATACAAGTCTATAGTCTTGAAGATGCTGATACTCCGGCTGGCTTACTACTATAAGAGGATTAGTGCGCATTAACCTGATATCAAGTACTTATCCTAGTTCTTGAACTTGTCCAAACTGCGAAGAAGGTCTCAAGGATTTGACTCAGGGAGTCACAGGTGAACAAGAGTAGCTGTGCAGGAGATGGAGACGAAGGATGAGTTGAGGGAGCTGGAGCCAAGGGAATCATTATCGGAGGACCTTGAACTGTAAAAGACTAGAGCACTGGAAGTTCCCAGCAGCTCAGGAGGTGAGTGCAGGGACGATGCTTCCACAGGACTGGAACAAGGCCAAGCACCGATGCAGGTTCTGAGGAGGTATGCTGGAAGAAAAGATTGTTTCGAAAGGCACTTGTCCCACTTGCAAGTGCAGAATATTCTAATGAACCAGGGTAAAATCATGTGTTACATACAACTGATATAAGGCCTTGCAGGTGCAAACAGTAATTGGAAACAATTAACAAGTATGACGTAACCCCAAGTGCATGATGGTACAGTTCAGTGGGTCACAGTGGATAGCATAACTTGTCCTAAAGACACGTGATAATCTGCGGGTGCAAATCAGACTAAGCTTGCTTAGCAACAGAACAGGAGGTTTAATGGTTCAAGCTTCCTGGAAGGGGGGGTCATTAAGTACTCAAGATAGGAAGGCGCCACAATGGAAGGATGACATGGAGTGCTCTGGACAGAGAGGTGCCACAAGGGAAGGATGACATAAGCCCGGCGAGTAAAACCCACAGCACATAGGGCACAAAATTAAGTAATGGCAGTCGGCATTGACATTGTTGGGCCTATAGATCCCCAGACTGCATCAGGCTACAGGTTTATCCTGGTTCTGGTGGATCATGCCACTGGGTACCAGAAGCCATCCCTCTAAGGACCACGACTGCACATGCAGTGACAAAGGCCCTGATAGGGATTTTTACCCGAGTGGGTTTCCTGACGGAAGTTGTATCTGACAGGGGAACAAGCTTCACATCTGTATACATTCAGTCAATAGGGAAGGAGTGTGAGGTGACATACAAATTCTCCACTCCTTACCACACACAAACAAATGGGCTTGTTGGGAGGTTCAAGAAGACCTTCAATGACATAATCAGAGGATTCCCTAAGGCCTTGAGGAAAAAGTGGGATATCCCCTTGCCATGCCTGGTGTTTGCCTACAGGGAGGTACCCCAGGAGGGAGTGGGCTTTAGCCCCTTCGAGCTTCTATATAGGCACCCTGTCAGATGACCTCTGAGGTTGATCAAGGAAAGATGGAAGCAACCTCCCAGGAAGTTTTCCCAGGATGTAGAAAGCTATATGCTTGCCTTCAGGAGCCAAATGGCTACGTTGGGCAAGCAAGCTTCCAACAACTTAGAAGCCAGACAAGCTGTGAAGAAAGAGTGGTATGACCAGAATTCGACCACTGTGGAATTCTAGAGTGAGCAGAAAGTATGGGTTATAGAACCTGTGGATCCTGGAGCCCTCCAGGACTGTTGTCATGGGCCCTATGAGGTGATTAAGAGGAAGGGTAAGAACACCTACCTGGTGGACCTTAAGACCCCGAGGCAACCCCACCATGTGCTCCAGATCAATCCCCTCAAACCTCATTTTGAGAGGTCTGAGCTCACAATACTGATGGTGACAAATGGAGAAGAGGAAGAAGAGAGTGACCCTCTCCCTGACCGTTTTGACTCGAAGGAGAAGGATTGGTCTGTGGATGGAGTAATCCTTTCAGCAAGTCTAACTCCTGAAAAAACAGCAAGACTGCTACCAAATGTTGGGACAGTTTGCCTCTCTGTTCTCCCTTAATCCTGGGATTACCCACCTGTATACCCATGAAGTAGACACAGGGGACAACCTCCCTGTCAAGATTAAGGCCCTCATTACAACCCTGGCGGTCGGTGTTAAAGCGGCGGTACTACCGTAAACATGCCGGCAAAAAAAAAAATGGGATTACGACCGTGGAGGAAACCGCCAACATAGACAGCCACTTTAACACTCTGACCTCCACGGCAGTAGAAACAAACAGCGCGGCGGACACCGCCAACAGACAGGCGGAAGACAAAGTACCGCCCACTGTATTGCAAGAGGCCTATCCGCCACCTTTTCCGGGGCAGAACCAACGCTATCAAAAGCATGGCGGAAACAGTACACAGAAGGGAAAACACTCACCTCTCGACACCCAATGAGGAACCAGGATGCCATGGAGCCCGAACTTCAGGTGTTACCCATGTTGGTTTACCTCCTCTTCTACCAGGAGTACAAACGGCGGCGGCGACCACGGTGAGTATTGCACCTACAACACAGGTGAGGGGGAGGAAAGAGAGTGACACACACACGCAACGCCCTCACCCACAATAACATACACACAAATACATGCAGCAACATTACATATACACCCCTCACCCGCTGGAAGAACGCAAGGACAAAAGGAAATGATTGTAACGATTGTAATCATGAAAAATCCATTAATCAAAACTCAAAATTCGGTATATACAAATATGTACACCAACTACACAGGTCCGGATAGTGTACTAATCATTGTCCGTGGACCACTGGGCCCAAAATGTATGGGCGAAGCCCACACATGATACCTGACTCGAAACGGAGGGAATCAGATCGAAAATACACAGGCACCTCAGGGGGAGGGGGAGGGGTGCACCTCAGCCTGATGAGCGCACATCTCCACTGCTGCACGAGGGGGGTCCATGCCCATTGCTGTATCCTGGGGAGTGCAAAGCCACAGTCTCTCAATTCTCTCCAGTGGGTGGTTTGCCCACTGCTTTATCCTGGGGAGTGCAAAGCCACAGTCTCTCAAGTCTCTCCAGTGGGTGGTCTGCCCACTGCTGTATCCTGGGGAGTGCAAAGCCACAGTCTCTCAAGTCTCTCCAGTGGGTGGTCTGCCCACTGCTTTATCCTGGGGAGTGCAAAGCCACAGTCTCTCAAGTCTCTCCAGTGGGTGGGTTGCCCACTGCTTTATCCTGGAGAGTGCAAAGCCACAGTCTCTCAAGTGGATAACAGTCTCCACTGGTTCTGGAGAGGGCCTGGTGCCCTGAGTGCTTCATCCTGCCAAGGACTGAGGTAGTGGATGTATCTCTCCACTGGTTCTGGAGGGGGCATGGTGCCCAGAGTGTTCCACGTGCAGTGTGGCCGGTATGATTCCCTCATCTGGGTGTGCGTGCCACGAGATTGGCGAGGTTCAGGTAGCATGATACGCCATGGAGGCAGCAACATACCCTACACTGCTGCAGCTGCGCCTTTCACTTGCAGGTGCAAACAGTGATGGATGTCATGCCTCATGGAAGCTGCCCAGGGTCCAGACACTCTCCTCCAGCCTCAGATGACTGACCACTGGGGATGGTAGCCATGTCAGCGGTGGTGCCTGTGTCCGAGGACGCCGTGGGGCCGGTGGCGTTGCTTGCAGCGGTGTCTGTGGCGGCGATGCTTGCGGCTGTGCTGGCGGCGGTGCATGGGTCAGTGCCTGCTGAGGGACACAGAAGGACGTCTCCTGCAGCCTTGGACGGCTGCCCACTGGGGAAGAGGCTGGGGACTGTCGCTGAGGCTGTAGACGTGCCAGGGGCGGTGCAGGTGGCGGTTGTGGTGGCGGGGAAGCTAGCGGTGTTCGCTGCCGTACAGGTTGGCGTGGTTGTGGACAGAAAGTGTGACACTGGTCCCTCAGTCGGTGCCACCATGCCCTCTCCTGACCTGCTCTTCTGCTTTTGGGCCTTCCCCAGCCTTGATGGTGCCGCAGTTGTCTTGCCACTATCCCCTTTGGTTTTTGCTGAGCCCTTGGTGGCTGGTAGTTTCGGCTTCTCCCTCTGGGATGTGGGCACCTTTTTCACCTTGGCAGGTGGCGGAATGTCCTTGCCCTCGCTACGTGGCACACTGGCAGCCCTGATGGGTGGCGCACTCGATGACCCCGCAGTTTCTGGCACCACTGTGCTTGGGGATGTGGTGGCTGAGGTGCTTGGCTGGGACCTGGAAAGCCTGGCCCCAGGGGAAGGACGGGGGGGGGAGGTGTAGGGAAGAGGTCAATGTTAGCCAGGAAGAGTTTTTTAGATCCACTGGGACAGGAAGATGGAGGGGGTTTGGGAGTGGAGGTAGAGGTAGTGGTTGTAGGAGGTGTACGTCTGCTGAATTTGGGTGAAGGTGCATGGCCCGGAGGCTGTTGTGAGGTGGATGGCTGTTGGGTGGGTGTGTTCCTGCGTTTGTGTACTTTGGGAGGAGGGCTCACTGACACACTGGAAGAGGACATAGGAGAAGTGTGAATGGTAGTGACGGTGGTGAGTGCACGTGAGCGGTGTGTGGTGTTGGGCGTGCTGGTGATGGAGCTAGTGGCTGAGGATGTAGTGCAGTGCAACCTCGTGAGTGGAGACGAGGGGGACACAGTGGAGGAAGTGGATGTTGGTGTGTCTGCATGGGTCTGGTGCTTGTGTGAGTGCCTGTGGGATGTGTGGTGCTTATGTTTGCCATATCCACTCTTGTGTGTTGATGAGTGTGCATGCTGGTCTGATGGTGTGCTTGGGATAAGCTGAGGTACAGGGGGTTGGGTGTGGGTGGAGGAAGTTGGAGGGGGGAGGCTGGGTACAGGGACAATGGCTGCCATCAGTGCTGAGGCCAGAGCCTGAAATGCTCTCTGTTGGGCCGCCTGCCCAGAATGAATGCCCTCCAGGTATGCATATGTTTGTTGCAAATGCCTCTCAACACCCTGGATGGCATTCACAATGGTAGATTGCCCAACAGTGAGGGATCTCAGGAGGTCAATAGCCTCATCAGTGAGGGCAGCAGGGCTGACTGGGGCAGGGCCTGAGGTGCCTGGGGTGAAGGAGATGCCCACCTTCCTGGGTGAGCGGGCATGGGACACACGCTGAGGGGCTGCTGGGAGGGCAGTGCTGGTAGGGGGGGGTGGCGGCTGTACCTGTTGATGCGGTGGGCACAGAGGTCCCCGCCATCGCAAGGCAGCTCCCGTCAGAGGAGGAGTTGCTGTCACCGCTGCCTGCTCCTGTCCCTGCCGTGGAGCTCCCATCGCCCTCTGTCCCACTGGTGGCTTCAGACTCCATTGCTTTGCCCTCCAGGGCCAAATGGGTTGCAGCTCCCTCCTGCTCCGGTGCCAATGTTCCTCCGCCTGATGATGCTATTGCACACAAGGACAGGGAGACCACAAAAAGGGGGGGGGGGAAGAAAGAAGAAAGACATGTTCAGTGCATGCAACATCACTACCATTGGCAGACATAACACACAGGGAGCAGCCCTCTGCATACGCCATGCACTGATAGTTCCTAGAAATTTCATCTGACCATGGGGTACGAGGCCTAAGACAAATTGCTGCACACCTGGAAGTCACAGGAGCCTGAGTAGGTGTAGATGGCTCTTACCACTGGTGGGTTTGGGGTGCCACATGGCCTGCCTCACAAGGGACCTTGCCTACCAAGTTCGTCCTGGCCTAGGGGAACCCACTGCCCACCTCCCCCACCCAGACACCTCGTAATGCGCGCTGAGTCTTCTGAATGAGAGTGTACTCACCCCCTTGTGGCTGCTGTGATGCCCTCAAGCACCCATCCAACTCCGGATAGGCCACCACCAGGACCTGGAACATCAGGGGGGGTCATGGTGTGACGGGCACCCCTCCCACGTTGGGAGTCCATCCCCAGCTGGGCCTCCGCCGTCTTCTTGCTCCAGCGGTGCAGGTCCTCCCATATTTTACGGCAGTGGGTGCTCCGTCTGTGGTAGACCCACAGGGTCCGGACGTCCTTGGCGATGGCACTCCAAATACCCTTCTTCTGGTGGGCGCTGACCTAGAGGAATGATACAGGGGGGAAGGAAATTCATTACCCGTCCGGACCGTCATACTCATTGCCCCCCAGTTCTCACCGATGCCCTGACACACATACACTCCCCATCCGCACATGCAGGCCTCAGCCCCCCCCATGTATCTTCCATCCACACCACTCAAAACAGGCATTGCCCATGCAGCATGCTCACAGTGTACTCACCTGTTTGTCTGGAGGACCGTACAGTTGCGTGAACTGGGGGAGGACCCCCTCCACTAGTTTCACCAACTCCTCTGAAGTGAAGGCAGGGGCCCTTTCCCCAGACACATGAGCCATTGTAGCTTCCAGACACAGGTCACAGCAGCACTTGCAGTGTAGGTCCTCTCCTGTTGAAGGTCAGGTATCAAGTGAGTGAACAGACAGAAAATGGCGGTCACGTCCGCGGCGGTGCATACCGTCATCGCCAGCGTACATCATCATTGGCTCCTGGGACCCATAGGGCCCAATGTTAACCAATGCAGAATTGCGCTGCGGTCTTCGACCGTGACGGTGTACAACGCCAGCGCAGTTACCTCATATCCCCTTGTCCCACCTTACAGGTCAGGCAGCCGCCATTTCAGGAGGCCACATAGGATGGATGTTAACTGCGTCACACCTATCTAGGCCATGAATATAGTCAGATACCGGCAAATTGCGGATTGATAATGTTTCTGAAAATAACACATTGTGATACCTCAGTGTTGGCTTGACTCTCTGCTTGCTCTTCTCCTCCATAGGTCCGCTGGGGCAGGTGATGAGATGGCGGCATCCTACGGTGTACAGACCCCTGGTGGACCTGTCGACAATGGAAGAGAGACACATCCTAGTCACATACAGACTTGATCGTGCAACAATCCAGGAACTGTGTGCCCAGTTGGAGCCAGACCTGATGTCAGCTATCCGCCATCCCACAGGAATCCCCCCTCTAGTGCAGGTCCTGTCTGTAGTCCATTTCCTGGCCATTGGGTCTTTTCAAACAACAGTGGCCATGGCATCAAGGATGTCCCAGCCAATGTTCTCTAACGTGTTGTCCAGAGTGTTGTCTGCCCTGCTGAAACACATGCGCAGCTACCTCGTGTTCCCTCAGGTGGAGGATTTGCCCACAGTGAAAGGCGACTTCTGTGCCGTGGGACATATCCCCAGCATCATTGGTGCAATTGATGGTACACATGTGGCATTTGTACCCCCCGCAGGAATGAACAGGTCTATAGTAACTGGAAGAGCTACCATTCGATGAATGTGCAGGTGGTGTGTTTGGCAGACCAGTGTATCTCCCATGTGAATGCCAAGTATCCTGGCTCTGTGCATGACGCTTACATTTTGAGGAATAGCAGCATCCCTTATGCGATGGGGCAACTCCAGAGGCACCGTGTGTGGCTAATAGGTGAGGCCAAGGTCCCAATACAGTTGATATAGGTGTCTGGGTATGGGGCTGTCCCTAAGGGTTAGTGTGTGTCTAACAGTTGGCCCTTGACATTTGCAGGTGACTCTGGTTATCCCAACCTATCATGGCTACTGACCCCAGTGAGGAATCCCCGGACAAGGGCAGAGGAACGCTACAATGATGCACATGGGCGAACTAGGAGGGTGATCGAACACACCTTCGGCCTCCTGAAGGCCAGATTCCGGTGCCTCCATCTGACAGGCGTCTCCCTATACTACTCACCGAAGAAGGTGTGCCAGATAATCGTGGCCTGCTGTATGCTGCACAACCTGGCTTTGCGATGGCAGGTGCCTTTTCTGCAGGAGGATGGGCCAGATGGTGGTCTTGTGGCAGCTGTGGAGCCTGTGGATAGTGAAGAAGAGGAGGCAGAAGAGGAGGATATCGACAACCGAAACAACATCATCATGCAGTACTTCCAGTGAGACACAGGTAAGAAGACATCACTGCTTCCCACATCTCATACTATTGTTTGAGCTAGCTTAAGTCTGTCATTTTCATTTAGTGTATGGAACCTGACTTGTCACTTTGACTTTCCATTTCACAGATCTGGGTCCCACTTGGTGTACTCTGCTATGTTTACTGCTGGCCTACAACTGTGTTACATTGGTATGGTACATTGACATTGCTATATTCCATAGTTATTGCAATTACACATTTGTGAAAGCACAGACTGACTCCAGATTGTTTTGTGATTGAAGTGTGTTTATTCCTGTGCTAATAAATGGAGGGGGTTGTAAAATGGTCTGGGGTGATGATGGAGGAATGTCCATGGCAGAGTCCAGTCTATTTGTTTCACAGCTGCATTGTCCAAAGGGGCATAGGAAGTGGAGCAATGGCAGTTTAAGGATGGACAGGGTGACATAGTGGGACAGAAGGGTGACATTCAGAGGGATCTCATTTTCCTGGCGGGGGTCTTGGCAGTGTTCTCTGTCTTGTTCCTGGATCTCAGGGACTGTTTGCGGGGTGGTTCTCCATCTGAAGGGGGTGGGGTGCTGGTGTCCTGTTGTTCCTGTGGCAGTGGCTCCTGTCCACTAGCGCCGGCAGAGGTGGAGGGCTGTTCATCGTCCAGGCTAGTGTCAGGGACCCCTTGTTGTGCCACTGTGTCCCTCCTGGGGTTGAGAAGGTCTGCCAGCACCCTGCAATGGTGACCAGGGTGGTGTTAATGGACTTCAAGTCCTCCCTGATCCCAAGGTACTGTTCCTCCTGCAGCCGCTGGGTCTCCTGAAACTTGGCAGTACCATTGCCATCGTCTCCTGGGAATGATGGTAAGCTCCCATGATGTTGGAGAGTGCCTCGTGGAGAGTGGGTTCCCTGGGCCTGTCCTCCCCCTGTCGCACAGCAGTCCTCCCAGTTTCCCTGTTATCCTGTGCCTCTGTCCCCTGAACCATGTGCCCACTGCCACTGCCCCCAGGTCCCTGATCGTCCTGTGTTAGTGGGGTTGCCTGGGTTCCCTGTAGTGGTGGACACACTGCTGATTGACGTGTCCTGGGGACAGAGGGATGGGCCCACTGGGTGGGTGCTGTGGTGGTGTTTCCTGAGGGGGGAGGCTTTGTGGTGGCTTGTGCCAGTGGCAGGGGAACCGACTGTCCGGAGGTCCCAGAGGGGCTGGGCTGGTCATCTTGATCCAGGCGTACATCACTGTGGGCCTCTTCTGTGGGGGGGACTGGATATGTCTGGCACCTCCTGTCCGGTGACGTTGGGTAGGGGTCCTGTTTGGGTGTAAGTGCATAATTTTTCTATCTGCGTGTGCCATTGTGTGCAATGGGTGAGTGACCCTCTACTCCAGTGCTTGCATTATTGGCTTGGTCCTTGTGTGATTGGTGATTATGGGGCATGGGTGAGTCTCTGTACTGTCCATGCATTGGTGTTACATGAAGGGCTTGGTTTTGGGATGTGTGGGTTGTGTTGGTGGGGTATCTGTGGGTTGTTGGGGTGATGGGTGTGAGGGTAAGGGTGGGAGTATGTGATGGTATGCAGGTGGGGTGGAGGGGATAAGGTAGTAAAGATTTGCCTTACCAGAGTCCAGTCCTCCTGCTACTCCTGCGAGGCCCTCAGGATGCAGTATTGCCAAGACTTGCTCCTCCCATGTTGTTAGTTGTGGCAGAGGAGGTGGGGGTCCACCGCCAGTCCTCTGTACAGCAATCTGGTGTCTAGAGACCACGGAACGCACCTTCCCCCGTAGGTCGTTCCACCTCTTCCTGATGTCATCCCCAGTTCTTAGGCGCTGTACCACTGCGTTGACCATGTCGACGATTCTGCGCCATAGCTCCATCTTCCTTGCAATGGATGTCTGCTGCACCTGTGATCCGAATAGCTGTGGCTCTACCCGGACGATTTCCTCCACCATGACCCTGAGCTCTTCCTCAGAGAACCTGGGGTGTCGTTGAGGTGCCATGATGTGGTGTGGGTGATGTGTGAGGTGGTGTCTGTTGTGATGTGTGAGGGGATGTGTTGGTGTGTGTTGTTTGAAGTGCGTGGATGTTGTGTAAGTGATGGTGTTGTTTGTCTGTGGATGCTGGTGTTGCTTTAGGTAGTGTCTCTCTCTGGCCTGCTTTCAAATTTCTGGTAGTAAGGGTTTGTGGGTAATGTGGGTGTGTGTTTTATACTGGATTGGGTGTGTGGGTGTGTGTATGTGTATCAGGTGTGTGTATTTCGAATTGTCCAATGTGGTTGTGTTTTGTATATGTGTGTGTATTTTGAGCGCAGCGGTGTGTACTGCCAATGGATTACCGCGGTTGAAAGACCGCCGCGTTGATTCGTGGGTCGTGATAGTGTGGGCGTATTCTTGTTGGCGTGACGGTGTTGGTTTGGGTATCGCCAGTTTATCGCTGACCTTTTGTGTGGCTGACTTGTGTGGGTGTCTGTATTGTGGTGGATTCCGGGCTGTGGGTCGTAATACCTGTAGCGGAATTCCGCGGCCTCAGCGGTATGTTGGCGGTCTTCTGCACGGCGGTAAGCAGGATTTACCAACAGGGTTGTAATGAGGGCCTAAGTCTTACACAATGTCGGATAAGGTGAGGGCCAACATTAAGAGTGAAGTCTCTAAAATGCTAGAGTTGGGGGTGATAGAATCCTCCAGTAGACCCTGGACTAGTCCTTTGGTTCCGGTACCAAAAACTGCCCCACCAGGCACTGCACCTGAACTGAAGTTCTGTGTGGATTACAGAGGGCTATATTCAGTACCTGAGACCAATCCCCATCCCGTGCCCCAGGCGGATGAGCTGAATGACCTGTTAGGGGCTGCCCAGTACTTGAGTAGCTTTGACCTCAAGTCAGGATCGCTCTAAAATAGGGTGCCAAAAAGAGGTCAGCCTTCTGAACTTCAGAGGGCCATTACCAATTTTGTGTAATGCCCTTTGGACTCAAGAATACTCCTGCTACCTTCGAGAGGTTGGTGAACCAGGTCCTGGCTGGTATGAGGACTTCCGAACTGTCAATCTGGATGACATAGCCATCTTCAGTAGCAGCTAGAAGAACCATCTCTCTTTTACCTCTAGGAAGTGCTTTAGGCTCTGTGATAGGAAGAACTGTCTATCAAGGGTAGTAAGTTCCAGATAGGGCAGGGGTCTGTGGTGTACTTGGGACAACTGGGGGGTATGGGTAAGGTGCAGTCACTCCAGGCCAGGATAGAGACTATCATGGCCAGGGAGAACCACAAAACCCAGACTGAGGTCAGAACGTTCTTGGGCCTCACTTGTTACTACAGGAGGTTTGTCAAGGGATATGGCATTTTTGTTGCACCCTTGATAGAGCTGACATCTGAGAAGCAGCCCAGAAATGGAATTTGAACAGAGGCATGCCAAAAAACATTTGACTCCCTGAAGCAAGCCATATGCACAGCCCCTGTGCTCACGCCCTTGACTTTTCCAAGGAATTTATTATTCAAACAGATGCCTCCACATGGCATAGGGGCAGTTTTATCACAGCTAAATAAAAAGGCCCTGAACCAACCTGTAGCTTTCAACTCTAGGAGGTTACTCCCCAAGGAACCAAGGTGGAGTGCCATAGAAAAAGAAGCTTTCACTGTGGTTTTGTCATGGTGTCATTTCCTTGGGATCTGTAGCAGAGAACAGCAGGGAGAGAGATCTGAAAAGGAAAGGTTTAAATAATTTACGTTTTTCTATGAATGAGTAAATGCATATTGTTCTTAGACTCTTGACTGAATGTGTCTCCGAGATATCAGGTGGAGACCTCTTCTAAAATGGGGGTGAAGCCCCTTGTGAAAACACGACCTCCGATTCAAGAGATGGCAAGAACGCTGAACTATGATTTTAAACAGAATATCAATCCTGTAACATTTATGTATTCACATCATAAACCTTTGATCATGACTTAGAAAATCTAAAAGACTTAAATGTTTTTTCTTATCTTAAGTTATTCAAAGATCAATCAAAACTTTGATTAGTTTTATCTCCAAAATACTTTCACATAATAATAACTGACAAAAGGTTTTACTAATCAAAACCTAAAGTGCCTTCCTTAATAACACCAGGAAGCGCTTTATATCTAGGAACTGAAACACGTTGAATTACTTGTGCACATAACACGTTTTCTCTGTGAACTGAAACGCTTTGAATTACTAAGCCAAAAGAGCGTTGTACATCTGTGAACAGAAAACACCATGAATTACATGTGCACTAAGCGTGTTATCTCTGTGAACTGAAACGCTTTGAATCACGGAGACAAAAAAGCGCTTTACACCTGTGAACGGGAGCACCATGAATTACATGTGCACTAAGCGCGTTATCTCTGTGAACTGAATCGCTTTGAATCACTGAGCCAAAAGAGCGCTTTACATCTGTGAACGGAAACACCATGAATTACATGTGCACTAAGCACGTTATCTCTGTGAACTGAATCGCTTTGAATCACTGAGCCAAAAGAGCACTTTACATCTGTGAACGGAAACACCATGAATTACATGTGCACTAAGCATGTTATCTCTGTGAACTGAATCACTTTGAATCACTGAGTCAAAAGAGCACTTTACATCTGTGAACGACAACACCATGAATCATATGTTCACTATGCGCGTTATCTCTGTGAACTGAAACGCTTTGAATTCACTGAGCCAAAAGAGCGCTTTACATCTATGAACGGAAACACCATGAATTACATGTTCACTATGCGCGTTATCTCTGTGAACTGTAACGCTTTGAATTCACTGAGACAAAAGAGCGCTTTACATCTATGAACGGAAACACTATGAATTACATGTTCACTATGCGCGTTATCTCTGTGAACTGAAACGCTTTGAATTCACTGAGACAAAAGAGCGCTTTACATCTATGAATGGAAAAATCATGAATCACGTGCACACAAAGCGCATTACCTCTTGGAATTATTAACTTCCTCCAAACTTGGATTCAGCAAGGCCTTACCGCTACGAGTATGACCTACTCGTTTTGGATGCACCATGGACTCTGGTTAGATGATACTCTGCCATTCAGAAACTCTGCCCTTTTTTCAGAGAAACCTCCACGAGGTCTGGCTGCATCGAAGTTTTTAAAATAGTGCGCAACGTGCTTGGATGTGGCTGGGCTTTATAGGCCTGCCACACCCCAAGATGGCCGCTGCCTCTAAAAACATGGGAAATGTAGTCCTTTCATAGGATAACACTGATAAGTGCATCTTGACCACCAATGCCCAGAACCTGCAGCTACGTGAGGTTTACAACAGGGCAGACGACGCTGATGGCCATTCTTGGAACAAGCGGGGAAGACCAGTGGTGCGCATAAAGTGCAGCAGAGTTGCGCAGCGGAATTCTGGGTGAGACCTGGAACGCGCCTTTCCTTATTCCTGCCAGGTTTGGACACTGAAGAAGCTGGGGGCTTTACCTCTTTGGCAATCATTTACTGATTTAGACTGACCACAGGCCCCTCAGGTGGCTCATGCAAAGGAAGGGTGGGAATCCAAAATTTGTTGAGGTAGTCCATTTCCCTACAGGTTATGGATTTTAGGGTGGAAGACAGATCAGAGGTAGACCATGCCAGTGCTGATGATCTATCCAAGTTTTTCCACCATAGTGCAGAGAACTCCCATGAGTTTGGGTGGGTCACCGCATGTTCAGCTGGAGGGGACATGTATTAGTCCTGTCAGTCCTAGGGTTGGCCTCCCTCAAATGTTTTGCCTGGTTGCCTCATATTTTTGCTGAATCTTTTTGTTGGCTTTAGGAGTCTGAGCACCCTACCACTGCCTAACAGTGCTAAAGTGCATGTGCTTCTCCCCTAAACATGGTAATGTTGGTGTATCCACAAATGGGCATATTTAATTTACTTGTGTGTCTGTCAATTAAATGCTGTTAGTGGGCCTGCAGCACTGATTGTGCCACCCACTTAACTAGCCATCTAAACTTGTCTCAGGCCTGCCTCTGCAAAGCCTTTTTGTGCAGTACCATTGCCACTTTGACTTGGCATTTAAAACCCTTTGCCAAGTCTTAAACCCCCCTTTTAGTAGATACTTCTCACCTAAAATAGGCCCTAGGTAGTCCATCAAACACTATGTAACTAAAAGGCAGGACATGTACTTTTAAGGTTTACATGACCTCGAAGTGAAAAAACCCCAAAGTCATTTTTTCTTACTGCGAGGCCTACTCCTCTCATAGGCTAGCATTGAGAATTGCTTAAAATAACTTGAAGCTGTAATTCCTGATTAGAAAGGATGAGCTGCATCATGTTTTGTTTCATTGGAATGGTAATGATAAATCCTCTTTACTGGTAAAGTGGGATTTAACATTACTTGTTTAGAAATGTCACTTTTAGAAAGTGGGAATTTCTCTGCTATTACAGATCTGTGTGCCTGCAGCCTGTCTCCAGTGCGCATCTGGGGTGGGTGGCAGCTACACTTTGTGCATTCCCTTCAGACAGCCACAAGGGTTAGGTGTGTCTCAGTATTCATCTGCATTTATCTCGATTCTGATGGCACTTCCTGGGCAGGAAGGGTGGAGGGAAGCTGACACTTACACCTCAATAGGAAGTGCCTGTCCCCACACAAAGTGGGTAGTGGATAGTGTAGGAAGGTACCCTCTTTTTGGCATGTTATACCCAATTTCCCTAGTATATGGTACCTAGGTACTCTGGGCACTGGGGTTCCAGGGGATCCTTATGGGCTACAGCATTTCTTTTGCCACCGATAAGGAGCTCATACAAAGGCTTCTACAGGACTGCCATTGCAGCCTGTGTGAAATAGTGCATGCACTATTTTACAGCCATTTTCACTGCACCAGGTTACTTATAAGTCACCTATATATCAGGTCTTCCAACCCGGAAGGCTGGCTGCAACGCACCTGTGTGTGAGGGCATCCCTGCACCAGCAGAGATGTCCCCATGTCATTCAGGCCCATTTTTCTGGACTTTGTGAGTGCGTGGACCCCATTTTAAGTGCGCACTGCACATAGGTCAATATCTATGTACAGCTTCACAATGGTAACTCAGAATATGGCCAAGTAAGATGTCTAACAACTGGGAATTGTACCCCAATACTGATTCCAGGATTGGTTGAACAATCCCATGCACTCTGGGAGCCCCACAGTGGACCCCAAGTACTGCCATACCAGCCTTCTGAGGTTTTCAGTGCAGCACCAGCTGCTACCACCTCATAGATAGGTTTCTGCCCTCCTGGGGCTTGAGCAGCTCAACCCAAGAAGGACAGAACAATGCACTTCCTTTAGTAGAGGAGTGTTACACACTCTCCCTTTGGAAATAGGTGTTACAGGCATGAAGGGGTATCCACCCAGAGAATGCTTCGAAGGGCACATATGGTGCCCCCTTTGCATAATCCCGTCTATACCAGTTCAGGGACCCCCAGTCCCTGCTTTGGCACAAAACTGGACAAAGGAAAGGGGAGTGACCACTCCCCTGACCATCACCACCCCAGGGGTGGTGCCCAGCTCTCCTCCAGAGTGTCCCTGGTTTTTGCCATCTTGGATTCCAAGGTGATAGGGCACTCTGGGAGCATTTGAGTGGCCAGTGCCAGCAGGTGGTGTCAGAGACCCACCCTGATAGGTGCCTACCTGGTTAGGTGACCAATTCCCCTCTCAGGGCTTTTTAGGGTCTCTCCTCTGGGTGTTTCTTCAGATTCGGATTTCAAGACTCCAGCAGGATTCCTCTGCATCCTTTACTTCATTTTCTACCGACAGATCAACCTCTGACGGCTCCAGGAGCTCTAGAAAATTGCAACAAAGAAGCTAAGATGACTTCTGCAGCATTGTATCTTCAGCTCCTGCCAGCAACTGCAACAGTTTCCAGGTTGTGCATCCGCCGAGGACTGCTGTCTTCAGCCTGCACCAGAAGAACCAAAGGAATCTCCAGTGGAGTGACAGAGTCACTTCCCTGCTTCAGTAGGCACCTCTCTGCAGCGCTAACCGGTGGCTTGGGTCCCCTTTCCAGATGACAGGCGTGTATCCAGCAACATGGGTGGTGGACTAAAGTGACTCTGACAGTCCCCACGTCCAGCTGTCCAAATTTTGAGTAGGTAAGAGCGTGCCTCCCCACGCAAGGCAGTACCCCCTTGTAATGCGTGACTTGCAGTTGCTAAGACTTGTGTGAGTCACAGCTTAGGCCCCCAGCACTCCATCCGGTGATGCACAGCTTCCTGAGTGGTTCTCTGGCAGCATGGGAGTCCTTTGTGTCATGCTGTGTGGGCCTCCATTTGCACCTCCTTTGTTCCCATGCTGTGGGACTCCTGTGCAGGTTGCCTGGTCTTCTGAGGGCTATCTGAGTTGCTGAGAGCACCATCTGTCTCCCCCTCTTGGGTATAGGCAACCAGGTCCCTCCTGGTCCAGGGCAGCACCATTCTTTGCCCACCGCGTGTTTTGCGTTAGCCACGGCTTGTTGGCAGAATCCAGTGATGCAAACTAGACTGCATTCATCCATCTGGCGTGGGACATCTTCTGCACCAACCAGAAACCCACATCTGTATTCTTTGGTGCAATACTGACTTTGTCTTCTAACCGGTGGTTCTTCTCTTTCACCATTATCCGGGTTAGCAGGGGTTCCTGTTCTCCCTGGACTCTTCAGTGCTTCTTGGACTTGGTCCCCTTCTTCCACAGGTCTTCAGGTCCAGGAATCCATTGTTGGTGTCTTGCAATCTCTTCTGGTTCTTGCATTAGCTTCTATCACAACTTCTAGTGTGTTTTAGGAAACTTGTTGTGTTTTACTCCTGCTTTCCTGGGCCCTGGGATGGGGTATTTTACTTACCTTTGATGTTTTCTTACACTCCCAGTGCCCCTCTACACACTACACTTGCCTAGGTGGGAAACCGACTTTCGCATTCCACTATTTTAGTATATGGTTTGTGTTCCCCTTAGTCCCATTGCAACCTATTGTGATTTTCACTATTTGCACTGCTTTCCTACTGTGTACGTACGTGTTTTTGGTTACTAGTGTATATATTGTGTAATTTACTTACCTCCTAAGGGAGTATAGTCTCCAAAGTATTTTTGGCATTGTGTCACTAAAATAAAGTACCTTTTCTTTTGTCACACTGAGTATTGTCTTTCATGTGTGTGAGTACTGTGTGACTACAGTGGTATTGCAAGAGCTTTGCATTTTGCCTAGACCAGCCTTGGCTGCTCTGCCTACAGATACTTCTAGACAGCCTGGCTTCTAGACACTGACTACATTTCACTAATAAGGGATAACTGGACCTGGTATAAGGTGTAAGTACCTTTGGTACCCACTACAAACCAGGCCAGGCTCCTACATATAGTCTAGAGTCAGGGCTGAGTAAGAAAGGATCTCTGTGCACTTCAAAGACCCTTCTTTGAAGTCACCCCCACTTCAAAGGCAGATTTGGGTATAACAACAGTGCCTGAGCCTACCAAATCAGTACACTACTGGACCTGTGAAGAACTCTGCCAGGAGTAAGAACTGCTGTGCTATAAGGAGTGCCAGTCTGCTGGGACTGCTCTTCGAGAAGGACTGCTCTCTGCTTTGATGAGTTACCTCGCTGCCTGCTGATCTCTGCCCTGCTGAAGAAGAACTGGACCTCTCTAATCTGAACCCAGAGGGACTCCCAGGTCTTATTGGGTTTTCCCCATTCTTCATTCTCCAAGTCTCTGGGACATCAAAGAGTGTCTGCAACCAGCACCTGGACTCTGACTACTGTGCATACTTCTCTGACAACTGGTGCCAATCTAGGGCCAGATGTAGCAAATGTTTGCGAGTCACAAACAGCTCGCAGCGCTATTTGCGACCCCACAAAATGCAAAATGGGATGTTCAAATCCCATTTTGGAGTACCAAATAGCGATGCAACCCATTACCGACTAGCAAAAATTGAGACCTGATTTTGCGACCCGCAATTAGGAAGTCACAAATTGCGAGTTGCAAACCGTATGCAAAAGCCAGTCGCAAATTGCGACTAGTCGCAAAAATCCCATTTTGCACACCCAGATTACCACTGATTCAGAGCAGGTGGTAACCAGAACCAAAGTATAAAACGAGACCCAGAAGGCATCTGGGCTACTCAAAATGGCTGCACTATACGTGATTGCACGGAGGAGGAGAGTCCAGGCTGCCCAGCAGAGGAGGAGGAGGCAGAGACAGGAGAGGATATACCAAACCAGGCAGACACTGTTTCAACAAACTGAGGAGGAGATATATGATAAATACAGACTGAGCAGCACTGTTATCTTAGAGATAATTGAACTGCTGAAACCTCAGCTTGAACGCTAGACAGTGCGCGGCAGCGCCACCCCCACACATGTGCAAGTGCTATGCTCACTGCACCTCTTGGCCTCGGGTAGCTATCAGGGGGTAATTGCTGTGGCAGGTGGGGTATCCCAAAGTGCACTCTCATGATTCTTCAGACGTTTCCTAGATGCCATACTCGCACACATGTCCAGATATATATACCTTCCCAGAAATGAGGCAGAAATGAACAGCACCAAGTTGGACTTCTACAGAATTGCCAACTTTCCACATGTAATAGGGTGTGTGGACGGGACACATACACCTTTGCCCACCAGCAAATCTGGAATATGTGTTCCGCAATAGGAAATGTACGCACTCACTAAACATCCAGGTGGTATATGACGCCCATAATGTCATTAATGACATCCTGGCTAAATATCCAGGGAGTACACATGATGCATACATAATCAGGCACAGAGGGATACACCAACGCCTAGAACGTGGGAAGTTTGGAGAAGGATATTTATTAGGTACTGGTGAGTACACTCTGAAGCCTTACATACAGGTCACTGTATAACCCTGTAATGCCCAGCTAAATTTGCCTCTTTTGTAAAACAGGTGACAGTGCATATGCCCTGAGACCATGGATACTCACCCCGTACCTAACACCTGGCAATCAGAATGAGAGACGATACAACATTGCACATCGGTGGACCAGAACTGTAGTCGAGAGGACGTTTGGCTTGTTGAAGTCAAGATTCCGATGCCTCCACAAAAGTGGAGAAGCACTTCAGTATGCCCCAGAAACAGCATGCAAGATAGTTGCCACCCTACACAACATTGCCACCAGACGTGGGCTATATCTCAGCCCTGAAGACACAGATACGGAGGATGAGGAGCAAGAGCTACCACACTGACAGCCTGGGGATAGAAGCATCGCAATGGAAGGCAGATAGAGACGAAACCACATTGCAACCCACTACTTTGGCAGGTACGTAGCAACCGTGACAACACTCACAAATGGAAGACACACATAGCCCAGTTGTGTAGTCAAACACACTAACCCTTTTATTGCAGGACCATAATGTTGAAATCATTGTGAACTATGCTACAGTATGGAAAAAAACAGTCAAATCGGACACATTATGTCCATGTGCCTCTGTGTCAGTAGCTCACAGCCTCCTACGACTGCGGCCACCATGGCTCACTCCAGCTTGGTCCCCTGAGCCCTGCCGTGCACTGCTACTCTGCAACACACGTGCATCAGTGGCAGGCACACTACTCACAGTGGAGCCCTCTTCACTGTCCTGCGGGGTATCCCCAATGCCCCTTGCAGCCTGTCTGGTCTCCAGCAGATCCACCACATGGCTGATGCGGCCAAGTCCATGTGCCACATCTCCTGCAAAATGCCCCAGTTCCACTTGCAAGCTGACAGTGCGCCTTGACAGGAAGGTTGTATTTGTTGCCAGGCGCCCTATGGACACACCAAGCCTGCCTAAACGGGCAGCATTGTTGCGCTCCCTGCGCCATGCTTGTGCCCTGTCAGCCACCAGTTCCCTGACCAAATTGTCTATGGAGGTAGTCAGGTTACCCAAGTGAGTGTTCATTGTTGTGAACTGGTTGTCCACATTTGCCAGCCCATGCGGGATAGTTGTCTGCAGTCTTGAGAGGTTACGGTTCATTAACCTCATTTGTCTATTTTGCAGGCGCTGACTCTGCAGTAAGGATGCCTCAATTTCCACAAAATCTACATCGGACACTTCCTCCCTATGCAAAGACTGCATTGTGCATCGTCGTCTACGTACCACGCCTGATGATCCATGTGTTTGCCTTTCCATAGGCATTGGCCCTGGTGTCTCACTGGCTGCCTCCAAACCCAGAGCAGGATCGTCCATGGTCTCCTGTGCCAATTCCACGTGTGGTGTTGTCCTGCACTCCCCTGCGGTGTCTGTGGCAGCCTCCTCCTGTGTGTCTGTGCCATGTTCCTCTCCTTGCACAGTGGCGCTGACGGGGGGCCTCGTGGGAGACCTGTGGGACATAGGGGATACACTGTCAGTCTCGCACATATGTTTGATGCCACAAAATAAACATTTGCCTATATTTTGACTACTGTACTACATTGCCCGTAATGCACTATTCTATAGGTTGCAAAACTGTGAATGGAGCTACTCTGGAGGTGCCTGCTGATATGTACTGGGATTGTGTGCATAGTGCATATGCGGGTGTGAATGCATATATTTTGGTACTTACTTTTTGATGTTCCTGGTGCAAAACTGTCTACATCTCCGATGCCCAGTACAGCCTCTGGCTCCAGAGTTGTCTCCAGCATGCTTTCAATTGCTGTAGGGGGTGGAACAGTAGATGGCCCTCCTCCAGTGCCATGCATCTCCCTCATGCGCTCCGCCACCCTCTCCTTGGTCCTGGAGCGAAGGTCATGCCACCTTTTGCGGATTTCATCCAGGGTGCAGTGGCTTACACCAATGGCATTGATCTTGTTCTGGATGCCCTGCCAGATCTTCTCTTTTTTGGGTGTCAGGGACACTCATTGCTGCCTTGCCATATAATTCTTCATGGTGCAGGCAGCACTCCTCTGTCAGCACCTCCAACTCCTTGTCAGAAAACTTGATTTTGCGTTTTCTGCCTCCACTGGGTGTCTCCTTGTCCTGAGTAACCATTGTTGCTGAAGCTCCTCTCACCTGGGTGTGGCTCTGCAGTTTGGGCTGGGTGGGCTCCTCCCTCCTCCCTGTTCCATGTGGTTACTTCCTGGTTCTGATGTCATCACTCAGAACCAGGAAGTGGGTATTTCAAAAATGTAATTGCACCTGCATGCAATTTGCGAGTCAGTCGCAATTTGCGACACCGTACCACACCCTTCATGCAATTTGCGACCTCGCTTTTTGCGAGGTCGCAAAATGCGGTGCGACTCCGCTGCGACTCGCTATTTGGAATAGCGATTTTTACTAGAATATCGTTTTGCAAGTCAGAGATAGCGAGTCGCATTGAATCGTAATTTCCGACTCGCAATTATTTTCGTTCCTACATCTGGCCCCAAGTCCTGGGCCTATGGAAGTGTCTGTGCTGCTAGCCAAGGAAATCCACGCATTGACGGCATTGTGCCAATCGAAACTGGTGCATTTCCTCTTGATGCCCATGCTGACGCATTGCCACTGCTGCCCAAATCACAGACACAGCATTGGTGCCTGAGCGAGGCAACCTCCGCAGATTCTGATGCATCTTTGACCATGCACTGTTCAGTGGCAACGCATTGCTCCAACCCATTGGTTCAACGACGACACATCTCCTCGATGACTAGTGCTACCTGATCTTTGATGCGGCCAAAGCGTTGTGCAGCTTGGAATCAACACATCGCCTACATTTCCTCGATCAACAGCAGCGCATCTTCTCCTCTGCTCCATGCATTGAGTCCTCGACGTCGACGCTTTTTCCATCTAAGGTACTTTCTTAGCAGACCCTGCGTGGGTCTGTGGCTGACCTGCCCTCCATCTCAGTAGGCCTAAACTTTGGATTTACTCTGGTATAGCGTGCCTTCAAGTGGCCTTTTAGTGCTACTGACTTCTAAGCACTATTTTTGGTTTATTCTTTAAAAATATCTCGACAAAATCGATTGGGATTTTGTCATTTTGGTCTTGTTTTACTCATAAAAATATGATCTATTTCCAACCCTGTGTAGAGTAGTTTTTGTGGTGTTTTCATTGTGTTACTGTGTGTGTGTTGCCATATACTTTACACATTGCCTCTTTAGATAGGCCTGACTGCTCTATTCCAAGCTAAGAGCGGGTGAGCACAGGTTATCTCTAGGTATGTATCTGACTTACCCTGACTAGGGTGGTGGTTCTTGCTTCTACAGAGTGCATACTCTGACAACCCAGTTCTAACAGTGACCCTGTTTCTTCTGATTTACCCAGAATGAGCTAACCATAATCGTGCTATGCTGAATTTGCAGTTTTTCTAATAATTTAGGCTTCAAAGGTGTATAAAAAAACTGCAGTTTTGAAACATATGGGGAGGCTTCTCATTTTTCTTCTGAGACATTTTGTCCAATTTTATTGAGATTTTCCTTACTTAGTAAGCTGTCAGTACTCTTTATGAGTTTGACATTTAACTTGGGGTTTTAACTACTTAACTAGGAATAATATTCTGTCTCTGATTCTATACTCTGTATCTCTGCCTTCATGACATTTTACTACGTTCTCTATAATGCAATAAGTTTTCCTGCAAAAATCCTTTAAGCTTACTTCTTGATCTAGAGCTCAATTATTCAGTCGCCCCAGCCACTATAACAATTATATAATTTGGTACTTTTTTAATTTGATAAGTTTGATGGAAAAGGGTGGTGTCTGTAGCAGTTAGAGCAACTGGAAACATGGTGCTGAATCCCCAAGTTAAAACCTGAGGTGTCTGAAAATATTGGGGTTCAATTGATTATTGGGGTTCAGTGCTGTTAGACCGGATAGACATAGGGTGGTTTTCCCTTAAACTTTTTGTCTTACTTCTCCATATTTTTCTGAACTCATTTATGTTGTCCTTAGGACTCTGCACACTTTACCAATGTTAACCAGTGCTAAAAAATATGTACTCACTCCTTAAAACATGGCAATATTGGCTTATCTCCAAATGGCATATTCAATTTACTTATAAATCCCTAGTACAGTGTCATTGCATGTACCTGGGGATAAAAATTAAATGCTAGTGGGTCTGCAGCACTTTTTGTGCCACCTGTAGGAGGCTGGCTTGGTGTGTGGTGGGTACCTATGGTACTTACACCTTGTACCAGGTCCAGTTATCCCTTATTAGTGTAGTGTAGTCAGTGTCTAGAAGCCAGGCTCTCTAGAGGTAGCTGTGGATCAGCAGCCAAGGCTTATCTAGGAGACATGCAAAGCTCATACAATACACTGTAGTCACATTTAGGCCAATATTTATACCCTGTTTGCGCTGAATTAGCGTCATTTATTTTGACGCTAATTCAGCGCAAACTTAACTCCACATTTATGTTCTGACACTACACCCATAAAGCGTCAACATTTTGGAGTTAACGTCAGTTTTTGGATGCGTGAGACCTCCTTGCGTCAATGAGATGCAAGGTAGGTGTTCCCTTCCAAAAAATGACTCTGAACCCCTAGCGCCATATTTACCCACCCAGGCAAAAAAGACCCACGGATGGGAGGCAGAGGCAAAAAATGGTGTTAACTCCGATTTGTGTCAAATTTTAACACCTGGGTCAGACCAGGTGTTAAAATGAGGCAAACAAATCACTACTTAAGGAAAACACACAGAAGCAACATCACAAACCCAAAGGACAAGGTGGAAGTGCTACTGCTCCAGCTTGCGAGACGATGCAGAGGACAGCAACAACCACAGCAACCACCACCACCACAACGTGGCACCCGAAGGCATTGCAGGAGAGGGTATTCAGAAACAGGACAACCCTCCATGGCCTCAGGGAACAAGACATCATAAGGACATACAGACTCAACTGGCAAGACATATTTCACCTGCTGCACCACATTGAGCCACCAGTCACAGCCAGCCTGCAGCCCCACATAACATACCACCTGTGACACAGCTGCTAGCTGTCCTGCACATGCTGGCAAGTGGCTCATTTCAATCAACAGGTGCCCTGGTTGTTGGTGAGTCTCAGCCGTCATTCTCTGCATTCCTGCCAAAGGTGTTAGACACAATAATCTCCCTGATGCCACATCAGCTTCCACAGCATCCAGCAAAAGCAGCAGGAGATTAAACATGGGTTCTACCAATTTTATGGCTTCCCGCATGTGCTTGGTGCAATTGACTGCACCCATGTCCGACTTGTGCCACCTATAGCAACTGAGCACATATACCATAATCACAAGCACATGTATTCCATCAATGTGCAGCCCATAGTGGACCACCGGGGTTTATTCACAAACATTTTGGCCAAGTATCCTGGAAGTGTGCATGACACAGACGTATTCCGGCACAGCAGGATCAACGAACACTTCCAGGATGGACAATATGGAAATGGCCTATTTGTGGGTAAGTCAACAAATCTAGCAATATACACACACAACACACCAACCCTGGAGGACACACAAGACACACATCACTACAAAAATACACGGCCAGGGTAACACAGATGTGCAGCTAACATCACATATGCACCATGCTGCAGTAAAGCACAATCAGTGCACACCAAAAACACATACACCCACATATACGTAACACCCCCACAACTTGTCAGACACACGACATGAAGGAAAGGTGCAGATGTACCCTTTGCCAACAGTAGAAACACACAAACCACTACAAGTGCCCACGGGTTGCCTACTATGTACTCTTCACACACAGTACACCAAACAAAGAATAGCACAGCAATGTCAATGGCATACACCATGCTCATGTTACGTAAGTCTCACGTAGGCACAGATCCCTCAGGTCATGCCGTGCAAGTCACTGCCAGAACAAACATCAAATGCCAGACAACTGCTGCCAATACCAACTACATCTCATCAACACATACCTGGCTTACCTGTAATGTGCATATACATCTGCCTGAAGTATTGGCGCACACACATAGGAATACAAAGTTAATGCCCATCACACACCATGTGCCAGATTTGTGAGAAGTGGCACCACACCTAGGGGCATATTTATACTCTGTTTGCGCCGGAATTGCGTAGTTTTTTTTACGCAAATCCGACGCAAAGCTAACTCCATATTTATACTTTGGCATTAAACCCGTCTAGCGCCAAAGATCTTGGAGTTAGCGTCATTTTTTAGCGTGGACACCTACCTTGCGTTAATGATATGCAAGGTAGGCGTTCCCGTCTAAAAAATGACTCCAAGGCATGTGCGCCTTATTTAAACTCCCGTGCAAAAATGGCGCACGGGAGTGGGCGGGTAAAAAAAAATGACGTCCAGCCGCTTTTGCGTCATTTCTTAACGCCTGGTCAGGGCAGGCGTTAAGGGACCTGTGGGCTCGGAAGGAGCCCAGAGGTGCCCTCCCATGCCCCCAGGGACACCCCCTGCCACCCTTGCCCACCCCAGGAGGACGCCCAAGGATGGAGGGACCCATCCCAGGGAATTTAAGGTAAGTTCAGGTAAGTATTGTTTTAAAAAATTTATTGTGGCATAGGGGGGCCTGATTTGTGCCCCCCTACATGCCACTATGCCCAATGACCATGCCCAGGGGACAGAAGTCTCCTGGGCATGTCCATTGGGCAAGGGGGCATGACTCCTGTCTTTGCTAAGGTAGGAGTCATGTCAATGGAGGGTGGGAGTCAAATAAAATGGCGCTAATCGGGTTGAGGCAGATTTTTTGCCTCAGACCGACTTGCCCCATTTTTTGACGCCCAAGCTCCATTTTCCCCTACGCCGGCGCTGCCTGGTGTTGGTCATTTTTTTTTACGCACATCAGTCAGCTCCGCCGGCTAACGTAATTCCATAAATAAGGCGCCCGCATGGCGCTTTGGAATGGCGTTAGCCGGCGTTAACATTTTTGACGCACAACTGCGTTGGCGCAGTTGTGCGTCAAAAAGTATAAATATGGCCCCTACTGTGGTGCCTCCTCACATGCACCACTTACTGATCCATAACACCACCATGTCTGTACCATAAAAAATAAATGACCCACCATGCAGCAGAGTCATTGTTAGACAGTGCAGATCATGGATGCCATAGTGGAACCCTGTAGGTGTATAGAGGACATCACTCTCCTTACATGCACTGTGCCAAGGGACACATTAGCTAAGTAGCTGAGCACCATCCCATAGCCTGCATTGTGCATGTGTTGACAGTACAAATGCTGAATCATGTTTTGGAAGCTAGGAGAGACACTGGTAGTAACGTTGATCATCCTGAAACAATGGGTGTTAGAAATGGGGTCTTTGGTTGAAAGTCAGGTTACCCCCTGTTCAAGCAAGGACCCTCACTCTAGTCAGGGTAAAAGAGAATCACCCTCAGCTAACCCCTGCTTACCCCCTTGGTAGCTTGGCAGAGCAGTAGGCTTAACTTCAGAGTGCTAGGTGTAAAGTAGTTGTACCAACACACACAGTAACTCAATGAAAACACTACAAAATGACGCAACACAGGTTTAGAAAAATAGGAAATATTTATCTAAACAAAACAAGACCAAAACGACAAAAATCCGACATACACAAGTCAAGTTATGAATTTTTATAGCTTAAACTCAAAAATAGCGCTTAGAAACACAAAATGCTTTGATGAGGTGTTAACACAGCGTTGTGACGGGGTCGTTCCCAACAATGCAACACCAGCGGCGCTGGACACAGAGTCGCGTAGACACCCAGGTACAGTGCCTTGGTGAAGAAATGAAAAGGAGCCGATGCGCGAAGTCGGGGATCGGGGTGCCTGTGCGAAACATTGAATCCACGCACTTTGAGCGGCGTCGGTCACGATGTGGTGCGGCGACTTCCACGGAGTCGCAGACTTCGGCGGGGCTCCAGCGATGTCGGGCATGCGAAGGTCGTCGCGTTCCAGCGAAGATCACGGAGTCGGGTGCAGGCAGCGTCACCGGATTCAGCAGCGGCGTCAGTCCAAAGTCGATTTCCTTGAATTTCCACCAGCTTTCCTTCCAAGGGCCCAGGGACTGGATAGGGCACCACATGTCAGAGCAGGAGTCTCTCCAGAGACTCCAGGTGCTGGCAGAGAGAAGTCTTTGCTGTCCCTGAGACTTCAAACAACAGGAGGCAAGCTCTAAATCAAGCCCTTGGAGATTTCTTCACAAGATGGAAGGCACACAAAGGCCCTCATTCTGACCCTGGCGGTCGGCGGAGAGACGGCGGTCGGACCGCGAACAGACCGGCGGTATTAAAAATGGCATTCTGACCGCGGCGGTCCCCGCCGCGACCGACCGCTACTTCTCCACTCCGACCGCCGCGGCGGTCATGACCGCGGGGCTGGAGTTTGCGCACTCCGGCCCGGCGGTCGTCCCAAGACCGCCAAGGGTATTATGACCCTGCCTACCGCCGCGGTTTCTTGCGGGCGGGAACCGCCGTGCGAACCATGGCGGTAAGCACTATCGGGGCCAGGGAATTCCTTCCCTGGCACTGATAGGGGTCTCCCCCACCCCCCACTACCCACCCGAGTCCTCCCCCCACACCCTCCACCCCCCTGCCACCCCCCAGAGGTGGTACGAACCCCCTCCCCACCCCCACCCCGACATGCACATACATGTACCCCGACATGCACACACCCCCAACATGCACATATACACGCCCCCTACACACACATACACAACGGGGACACATACCCGCACACATACATGCCGACATGCGCACCTGCCGAACAGCACACATTACCCATAGACACAGCAGCACCCCCCGCCCGCATACACGCACTCACACACCCACTCTACACACTCACACGCACACCCCCATGCACGCCCACATCACACAACACCCCCCCACCCCCTCCCCTCACGGACGATCAACTTACCTTGTGCGTTGGTCCTCCGGGAGGCGACGGGAGCCATAGGGACGTGACCGCCAACAGAAGACCGCCAACAGAAGACCGCCACACAGAAATGTGGGTCGTAATTCTGTGGGCGGTGTTCTGCTGGCGTGGCGGTGGAGGTTGACCAGTCTCCACTTTCCCGCCGACCGCCAGTGTGGCTGCTGGCGGTTTTCCGGCGGAACGCTCCCAGCGGTCAGAATGCGCACAGCGGCACACCGCCGCGGTCGGCGGTCTTCACCGCGGCGGTAACTCAGCGGTCTTGCGAAAAGACCGCCAAGGTCAGAATGAGGGCCAAAGTCTAGTCTTTGCCCTCTAACTCTGGCAGAAGCAGCAACTGCAGGATAGCTCCACAAAGCACAGTCACAGGCAGCGCAGCTCTTCTTCCTCAGATCTTCAGCTCTTCTCCAGGCAGAGGTTCCTCTTGTTTCCAGAAGTGTTCTAAAGTCTGTGGTTTTGGGTGCCCTTCTAATACCCAATATCTCATTTGAAGTAGGCCTTCTTCAAAGTAAAGTCTCTTTTGAATGTGAAATCCTGCCTTGCCCAGGCCAGGCCCCAGACACTCACCAAGGGGTCAGAGACTGCATAGTGTGAGGTGAGGCACAGCCCTTTCAGGTGTAAGTGACCACTCCTCCCCTCCCTCCTAGCACAGATGGCTCATCAGGAAATGCAGACTACACCCCAGCTCCTTTTGTGTCACTGTCTAGTGTGAGGTGCAACCAGCTCAACTGTCAAACTGACCCAGACAGGGAATCCACAAACAGGCAGAGTCACAGAAATGGTATAAGCAAGAAAATGCTCACTTTCTAAAAGTGGCATTTTCAAACACACAATCTTAAAATCAACTTTACTAAAAGATGTATTTTTAAATTTTGAGCTCAGAGACCCCAAACTCCACATGTCCATCCGCTCCCAAAGGGAATCTACACTTTAATCAGATTTAAAGGTAGCCCCCGTGTTAACCTATGAGAGGGACAGGCCTTGCAACAGTGAAAAACGAATTTAGCAATATTTCACTGTCTGGACATATAAAACACATTACTATATGTCCCACCTTAACCATACACTGCACCCTGCCCTTGGGGCTACCTAGGGCCTACCTTAGAGGTGGCTTACATGTAAGAAAAGGGAAGGTTTAGGCCTGGCGAGTGGGTACACTTGCCAAGTCGAATTTACAGTTAAAACTGCACACACAGGCACTGCAATGGCAGGTCTGAGACATGATTACAGAGCTACTATGTGGGTGGCACAACCAGTGCTGCAGGCCCACTAGTAGCATTTGATTTACAGGCCCTGGCACCTCTAGTGCACTTTACTAGTGACTTACTAGTAAATCAAATCTGCCAATCATGGATAAACCAATCACATACAATTTTACACAGAGAGCATATGCACTTTAGCACTGGTTAGCAGTGGTAAAGTGATCAGAGTTCAAAAGCCAACAGCAACAGGTCAGAAAAAATAGGAGGCAGGAGGCAAAAAGATTGGGGATGACCCTGCATACAAAAAAAAAGTCCAACACAACCCCCTACCAGCCTAAAGCCAGGGGAGAACAATCAATACCTTGATGTACTTTCCTGATTGGGGCGATAGAACAGGGACCCAGGCCCACAACAGCAGGGGCATGTTCCAGTTCTACGCCTTCCTGACTCCAGTTGAATCCCTCTGTCCATACTCTCAGGGCCCACTAAGCTAACCCATGGGGAATCCTTCTCCACATCTTCAGATACCATCTGTGCAGCACCTAACTTTACTTTGCTCACAGATGTATCCCAATGGGCAGGTAGTACTACCAGGGTCAACACAGTGGTGTTGCCCACTCCACCCCCGGGGTGTGACTCTCATCCCCCACCCAGGGGCAACTCGGTCCACCAGGACAGCAAGCCACAGGGACCCCTGACAACAGTCAGGGATGAGAGCCTGACCGCAGGCCTCTCCAACCACTGTGACTGTGGAGAGTGGGGGGCGGTAGCCCCAGGTGCCTGGCACCCTTTGACCACTCTCTCTTCCACCAGGACAGGGATGACAACCTGACCCTGGTCCTCCCCTCTGGGGCTCTGTACCCTCCCTCCATGAGTGGCACCCCCAGAATAAGAAATTGTCAGGGTGTTTGTAGAAGCAGTCCTGCACAATTCTCCTACCAGTGCAGGGCTGTTAACCTGAAACTGGTCCTCCAACCTGGGGTCTGTACCTTCAGGTTGGGCCAGGGGTGAGGCTTCCCTCCCCCCTGCCCTCCCTTCTGGGGTCCTGCACTCCCTAACTAGGAGTGGCCCCCCCAGAAGACAACATGATAGGGGCATGGTAGTAGTAGCCCCTCCCTCCAGACCACCGCCTGGAAACCCAGAACTTCCTGGGGGGCATACCTACCCCCCACCAGGTCAGAGTTTACCCTCTGAACCTGGTCATCCAACCCAGAGTCACCACCCTGCGGTTGAACCACTGCCTGGCGCACCAGGACTTCCTTGAGAGCACACCTACCCCCCAGCAGGTCAGAGTTTACCCCCTGAACCTGATCATTCAACCCAGAGTCACCACCCTGCGGTTGAACCATTGCCTGGCACACCAGGACTTCCAGGGGGGGACACTTACCCCCCTCAGGGGACACACCGTCCCCAAGGGCCACACAAGAGTCTGGCTGGCACAGGTCTCCTGACCCCTGCCCATCTGGCAGAGTCTAGATTCCCCCCAACCCAGAAATGGTCTCACCAAGGTCATTCCTGGGGGACTATGCTCTCAGAGCTGACCCCTGACCCTCCAGTTTCTCCACTGGGGTCCGCAACTCCCTCTCAACCCTCTGTCTGGACTTCTACACCCCCTCACTAGGAGTGGTACTGCCAGATACCAGAACTGGTGGGACGCTGGCTACAGCCGCTCCCCCAAGTTCTCCTGACACTGTGGGGTCTCCCTCAACAGATGGCCCTATGGTACAGACTAGACTCCCCTCCTGGTGTTCCCTCATGGAACCCTCCAGGATCTGGGACCAGATCTCGGGCACCTTGGGCCTCAACCAATCCCCATTCCCTCTACTCTGAGACTGGACATGGGGTCCCTCACCCATCCCACTACACTGGGACCTACCTGGGACACTACAATCCTTCCCTACCTCACCTGGTTGGGAAATACCTAGACCACTCCTTTCAGGATCACCCCCAAATGCCTCTTTAGACTCTCTGGTACTCACCCAGATGTCTGCCTCCAGCGTAAGTTCCCTGGGGTCAGAGAACTCACACTCCACCTGGTGTTGGTGTAGCTCTAGAAAATAAGGACTAGACATATGCTCTCCAGCAATTACATTACTCAGCCCCTCACATGAATTAACCAAAGTACCCTTCACCCAACCGTCCAGTGACTCTGCTTTGAAAAAGCATCCCACATCACCCTCCTGAGACTGGTGAGACAGTACCTGACTGTCCCTGACACTCAACCCACACTCTTCTGGGATGTCTTCACATTCCATAACCAGGACTTCTACCTGGGGGGAACCCCTCTCCTTGTCACTCTCACCTAGAGTCAGTAGAGTGTCCCTCCCACCAGTAGGAATATGACTCCCCATGCCAGTTCCCCATGCCAGTTCCCCAATCCACCTCAGGGACCCTGTGCATCACTGGAGCTATCTCATACCTCTGAACCTCCTGGCATGTGTTAACTTCCTCCTTCAAGTAGGGCACCACATCTCTGGGCATGTGTACTTCTTCAGCAGCACTGGATATAAAATTGTTACTGACACCATTCCAGCTGGACTCAGCCCTCCTGACTTCCAGCTCTTCCAGTTTTAGCTCATAAGCCAAAATCATAGTTTCTATCTCTAAGTCCCTTTTCCACTCGTCAAACTCCCTTTGCATCCTCAACTTTTCTGCCTCCAACCGGCGAGCCCTTTCTGCCTGTCTGTCCTGCACATCTCTAGGAGTCAGACCCTTAGAGGACCTACTGCTACCACTCCTGGAGACCCTCCCCCAGTTGTAACAGGTACCTCTACCACACCACGGTGTAGACTATGCTCTTTCCCGTCCATATATTCTGTGTGCCTCCCAGCTTCCTTGGCTGTCACCCAGGCCCTCAATGCTTCTTGCAGCTCCCCCTTCCTGGCAGAGCTCTTAACGGGACAGGCAAGATCTTCACAGAACTGTATCAATTGAGTAACTGAGTACCTCTTCAGTTTCCCTAATTCAAACATAGCTCCAGCTGTTGCATCTCTAGATTGAGACATGATGGCAACAAGTGCAAAGTTCCAACGGCAGAAAACAAGTTCCCAATGAAGTAAAAAGAATCAGTCAAGGGATCACCAAAATCATGGAAGTAGAACAAAAAGGAGTCCCAAAGAGAAAAAGCAAAATCACAAGACAAGTAGTATGTGGTCACGTAGTGGTCTGAGATCAAAACAGTAGTGTACACTTAATCACTGTATGTCAAGTACAAATACAAGTCCAAATCCCAACCACTGATCACCAATGTTAGAAATGGGGTATTTGGTTGACAGTCAGGTTACCCCCTGTTCAAGCAAGGACCCTCACTCTAGTCAGGGTGAAAATGAATCACCCTCAGCTAACCCCTCCTTACCCCCTTGGTAGCTTGGCAGAGCAGTAGGCTTACCTTCAGAGTGCTAGGTGTAAAGTATTTGTACCAACACAAAAAAGTAACTCAATGAAAACACTACAAAATGACACAACACAGGTTTAGAAAAATAGGAAATATTTATCTTAACAAAACAAGACCAAAATGACAAAAATACGACAATACACAAGTCAAGTTATGAATTTTTAAAGCTTAAACTCCAAAATAGCACTTAGAAACACAAAATGCTTCGATGAGGTGTTAACACGGCGGCGTGACGGAGTCGTTCCCAACAATGCGATACCAGCGGTGCCGGACACAGAGTCGCGTAGACCCCCAGGTACAGTACCTTGGTGAAGAAATGAAAAGGAGCTGATGCGTGAAGTCGGGGATCGCGATGTCTGTGCGAAACGTTAAATCTGCGCACTTCAAGCGGCGTCGGTCACGATGTGGTGCGGCGAATTCCACAGAGTCGCGGACTTTGGTGGGTCTGCAGCGATGTCGGGCATGCGAAGGTCATCGCGTTCCAGCGAAGATCACCGAGTCGGGTGCAGGCAGCGTCACTGGATTTGGCAGCGCTGTTGGTCTGAAGTCATCCGAAGTCGATTTCCTTGAATTTCCACCAGCTTTCCTTTCAAGGGCCCCGGGACTGTAAAGGGCACCACTTGTCAGAGCAGGAGTCTCTCCAGAGACTCCAGGTGCTGGCAGAGAGAAGTCTTTGCTGTCCCTGAGACTTCAAACAACAGGAGGCAAGCTCTAAATCAAGCCCTTGGAGAGTTCTTCACAAGATGGAAGGCACACAAAGTCCAGTCTTTGCCCTCTTACTCTGGCAGAAGCAGCAACTGCAGGATAGCTCAACAAAGCACAGTCACAGGCAGGGCAGCTCTTCCTCCTCAGCTCTTCAGCTCTTCTCCAGGCAGAGGTTCCTCTTGTTTCCAGAAGTGTTCTAAAGTCTGTGGTTTTGGGTGCCCTTCTTATACCCAATTTCTCCTTTGAAGAAGGCCGACTTCAAAGTAAAGTCTCTTTTGAGTGTGAAATCCTGCCTTGCCCAGGCCAGGCCCCAGACACTCACCAGGGGGTCAGAGACTGCATAGTGTGAGGTGAGGCACAGCCCTTTCAGGTGTAAGTGACCACTCCTCCCCTCCCTCCCAGCACAGATGGCTCATCAGGAAATGCAGACTACACCCCAGCTCCTTTTGTGTCACTGTCTAGTGTGAGGTGCAACCAGCCCAACTGTCAAACTGACCCAGACAGCGAATCCACAAACAGGCAGAGTCACAGAAATGGTATAAGCAAGAAAATGCTCACTTTCTAAAAGTGGCATTTTCAAACACACAACAGGCCCTCATTCTGACCCTGGCGGTCGGTGATAATGCGGCGGCCAAGCCGCCAACAGGCCGGCGGTCCAAAATATGCAATTCTGACCCTGGCGGGAACCGCCAACACAGCCCGCCGCATTAACACTCCGCCCGCCATGGCGGAACAAACAAACAGCGCGGCGGTCCCCGCCAACAGCCAGGCGGCAGACAATGTACCGCCCACCCTATCACGACCCACCAATCCGCCACCTTTTCCGGGGCGGGAGCACCGCCGATAAAAACACGGCGGAAACAGACTACGAACGGGAAAACGCTCACCTCTACGCACTCCACGCGAGATTCCGGCAGTATGGAACCCGAGTTGCAGGTCATCCCCGCACTCCTATACCTGCTCCTGTACCAGGAGCACGCCCGGCGGCGCGGAAGACATCGGTGAGTACTGCACCTACGACACAGGGGAGGGAAAAGAGTACCGGCACACACCCACCCACCCACACCCACTACAACACACACATCAATGCATTCCCACAGATCACTGTCACAACCCACAACCCCCCCTCCGAAATAATGCAAAGACCAAAAGAAGAGATCATAAACGGGCAGATATATTGAAATATGGACACCAGTAATCCCAATAAATAAATAAACTATGTACAAAATATATACAGCTACTAAATGTAGTCCAACCACTGTCCGTGGACCACAGGGGTCCTGTGCAAAGGGGCAAGGCCCAGTCCCACGACAAGAACTCCACGGAGAGAACACTGCAGGGGCATCAGAAAGAAAATAGGACAGGCACCTCAGGGGGAAGGGAAGGGGGGGCACCTCAGCCACTTGAGTACACGACGCCAGATCCACGAGGGGACTCCATGACCACTGGCCCATCCTGGGGAGAGCAAAGCCACAGTCCATACAGTCCATACAGTGGGTGGCCTGCCCACTGGGCCATCCTGGGGAGTGCAAAGCCACAGTCCATACAGTCCAAACAGTGGGTGGCCTGCCAACTGGGCCATCCTGGGGAGAGCAAAGCCACAGTCCATACAGTCCATACAGTGGGTGGCCTGCCCACTGGGCCATCCTGGGGAGAGCAAAGCCACAGTCCATACAGTCCATACAGTGGGTGGCCTGCCCACTGGGCCATCCTGGGGAGTGCAAAGCCACAGTCCATACAGTCCATACAGTGGGTGGCCTGCCCACTGGGCCATCCTGGGGAGAGCAAAGCCACAGTCCATACAGTCCATACAGTGGGTGGCCTGCCCACTGGGCCATCCTGGGGAGAGCAAAGCCACAGTCCATACAGTCCATACAGTGGGTGGCCTGCCCACTGGGCCATCCTGGGGAGAGCAAAGCCACAGTCCATACAGTCCATACAGTGGGTGGCCTGCCCACTGGGCCATCCTGGGGAGTGCAAAGCCACAGTCCATACAGTCCATACAGTGGGTGGCCTGCCCACTGGGCCATCCTGGGGAGAGCAAAGCCACAGTCCAAACAGTCCATAACAGACTCCACTGCCACTGGAGGAGGCATGTTGGCCAGAGGACATCCTGCAGCCCTGCCCGAGACAGATCCTGCCCTGCCACGTCTGCCAAAGGGCCAGCGGTTCTTGCCTTGAAGGGCCCAGTTCAGCGCTTCTTGCCTTGAAGGGCCCAGTTCAGCGGGTCTTGCCTTGAAGGGCCCAGTTCAGCGGTTCTTGAGACGGCGGGGCCCAGTTCAGCGGTTCTTGAGACGGCGGGGCCCAGTTCAGCGGTGCTTGAGACGGCGGTCCCCAGCGGAGCGGTGCTGGAGACGGCGGGGCCCAGTTCAGCGGTTCTTGAGACGGCGGGGCCCAGTTCAGCGGTTCTTGAGACGGCGGGGCCCAGTTCAGCGGTGCTTGAGACGGCGGTCCCCAGCGGAGCGGTGCTGGAGACGGCGGGGCCCAGTTCAGCGGTTCTTGAGACGGCGGGGCCCAGTTCAGCGGTTCTTGAGACGGCGGGCCCAGTTCAGCGGTTCTTGAGACGGCGGTCCCCAGCGGAGCGGTGCTGGAGACGGCGGGGCCCAGTTCAGCGGTTCTTGAGACGGCGGGGCCCAGTTCAGCGGTTCTTGAGACGGCGGGGCCCAGTTCAGCGGTGCTTGAGACGGCGGTCCCCAGCGGAGCGGTGCTGGAGACGGCGGGGCCCAGTTCAGCAGTTCTTGAGACGGCGGGCCCAGTTCAGCGGTTCTTGAGACGGCGGGGCCCAGTTCAGCGGTTCTTGAGACGGCGGGGCCCAGTTCAGCGGTTCTTGAGACGGCGGGGCCCAGTTCAGCGGTTCTTGAGACGGCGGGGCCCAGTTCAGCGGTTCTTGAGACGGCGGGGCCCAGTTCAGCGGTGCTTGAGACGGCGGGGCCCAGTTCAGCGGTTCTTGAGACGGCGGGGCCCAGTTCAGCGGTGCTTGAGACGGCGGTCCCCAGCGGAGCGGTGCTGGAGACGGCGGGGCCCAGTTCAGCGGTTCTTGAGACGGCGGCCGGTCTATGGCCAACTGCTCATTGCCTGGTGGTGCCCTCCTGGGCAGCGGGGATGGTGCTCCTTCAATGCCCACCTGGGCTGTGGGTGGTGGGGCCCTCCTGCCCAGCTGGGCTGGGTCCTCCCTGGCCAGCGGCTATGGGGGTGGTGGGCTCCTCCTGGGCAGCAGGCCTGCAGCCTGACCTCTCCGACTTGCTGCCCTTGCCCTCCTTAGTCGGGAGTCTGTGGCCCTTTCCTCCCTTTGGAGCTGTGGCTGGTGACTGTGTCTGGGTGGTGTCCGGGGGGGATGTAGAAGCCGGGCTCCTGCGGCGCCCCTTCCGCCTTCTGCTCCTCTTCCCAGGGGGTGGGCTGGCTGTCCCCTTGCTGCTGGGCGAAGATCCAGACATGCGGGCTGGTGGGCTCCAATACCCCTGCACCCTTGTCAAGGGGGCTGCAGGGCTGGTGGTGGCTGAGGTGCTCTTCTTACCCCGACGAGAAGGAGGGTGGGGCTCAGGGTCAGGAAAGAAGTTAGCAGTGGCGAGGAAGAGTTTCTTGGGACAATGGAGAGTGGTAGGTACAGTGGGAATGGGAGTGGAGGGAGAGGATGTGGTTGTAGGTGAGTCACGTTTGCTGTCTTTGGGTGCAGGTGCAGGAGGGATAGGCTGTCGTGAGGTGGATGGCTGTCTTGCGTTTGTGTGGTGTGGAAGAGGGGGTGACAGACACAGTGGGAGAGGACACAGGGGACGTGTAAATGGCAGTGGGGGTGGTGACTGCACGTGTGCGGACTGGAGTGGAGGGTGTGCTGGTGATGGAAACACTGGCTGATGGTGAGGTGAATGGAGGTGTGAGTGTAGACGTCACAGGGAGGGAGGAGGGAGACGAGGAGGTGGGGGTCACAGAGGTGGTAGTGACTGTTGGCATGTCTGCATCGGAATGTTGCGTGTGTGAATGTCTGCGTGATCTGTGGTGCTTATGTTTGGATGAGCTTCTCTTGGGTGTTGAGGTGTGTGCAGGCTGGTCTGATGGTGTGGGTGGGACAGGCAGAGGAACAGGAGACTGGGAGGAGGGAGTTAGTAGAGGGAGGCAGGAGACAGGGACAATGGCTGCCGTCAGTGCTGAGGCCAGAGCCTGGAACGATCGCTGATGGGCAGCCTGACCCGAATGAATGCCCTCCAGGTACGCATTGCTGCGATGAACCTCCCTCTCCACCCCCTGGATGGCATTCAAAAGGGTAGTCTGCCCAACAATGAGTGTTCGGAGGAGGTCAATGACCTCCTCACTGAGGGCAGCGGGGGTAACAGGGGCAGGGCCTGAGGTGCCTGGGGCGAAGGAGATGCCCGGCTTCCTGGCAGAGCGGGCACGGGGCGAACGCTGAGGGGTTGCTGGGAGGGCGGAGATGGTGCGCTGGGTGGCGGCTGTACCTGTAATTGCGGGGGGCACGGATGGTGCCACCCCCGCAAGGGAGCTCCCTTCCGAGGACGTGTCCGTGTCGCTGCAGGGTCCAGTCGTCCCCGTTGTGGAGCTCCCCTCGCCCTCCGTCTCACTGGTCCAGTCAGACTCTGTGGCATGGCCCTCCTGGGCCATGTGAGATGCAGCTCCCTCCTGCCCCGATGCCACTTCTCCTCCGCCTGATGATGCTGATGCACACAAGCACAGAAAGACAAACAAAAAGGGGGGGGGAGAGAGAAATAAAGGGATATTGAGTACATGGATCTCCGGTACAGTTAGCGGACATGACAGACACAGATGCCCCCTGCACTAAGTTGCGCACTTGGGGTCCGCTACGCATTCCGTGGAACATGCCCTACACGCCTAGAGTTGACAACTGCACCCATGGATGACACGGCCCAGGGATGGCTGTACTGACAAACTACTGAGGGTGGTGGCTGGGGACACAGGGGCTTACGGGGGTGCCCAGCCTACAGATATCGCCCTGGCCTAGGGGGACCCACAGCCCTCCTCCCCCACCCAGACACCTCCACTGCGCGACAACAGAGTAGATAATGCTTGTACTCACCCCCTTGTGTCTGCTGTGCTGCCCTCACGCGCCCATCCAAATCAGGGTAGGCCACCGCCAGGATCCGGAACATCAGGGGGGTCAGTTGACGGCAGGCACCCCGCCTACGTTGGGAGGCCATCCCCAGCAGAGACTCGGCGGTCTTCTTGGTCCCGCGGCGGATGTCCTCCCACCTCTTGCGGCAGTGGGTGCCCCGTCGATGGTGGACCCCCAGGGTCCGGACTTCCTTGGCGATGGCACGCCAAATCCCGATCTTCTCATGGGCGCGGACCTATGTGACACGTACAGGGAGGGAGAAATACCACGTTCAAGTTTGTCTGCATTTTCATTGCCAGTGGCCCAACGCCCCCCGCCAGGCCCCCCGCCATGCCCCCCACCAGGCCCAACATGCCCCCCCATCCCCGCCAGGCCCCCCGCCATGCCCCCGCCAGCCCCAACATGCCCCCCATCCCCGCCAGGCCCCCCGCCAGCCCCAACATGCCCCCCCATCCCCGCCAGGCCCCCCGCCATGCCCCCCGCCAGGCCCAACATGCCCCCCATCCCCGCCAGGCCCCCCGCCAGCCCCAACATGCCCCCCCATCCCCGCCAGGCCCCCAAGCCAGCCAGTGGCCCCAAATCCATATTGAATTAAACTCACTTGTTGGTCTGGAGGACCGTAGAGTAGCGCATACTGGGGGAGGACCCCATCCACAAGTTTCTCCAACTCCTCTCCAGTGAAGGCAGGGGCCCTTTCCCCAGTCGCAGCAGCCATTGTCCCTTCCAGACCGAGGTCACAGCAACACTTGCAGTATAGGTCCTCTCCTGTGAAAGTTCAAGTCGCAAGTGGATAAGTAGATAGAAAATGGCGGTCACGTCCGCGGCGGTGCGTACCGCGGCGGTGCGTACCGCCGCCGCCGGCGCCCTTCGCCATTGGCTCCTGAAACCCATAGGCTTCAATGTTAACCAATGCGGCTTCGCGCCGCGGTCTTCGACCGCTGACCGCCGCGGTGTGCCACGCCAGCGCATTGACCTCACATCCCATTGTCACACTTCACAGGTCAGGCAGCCGCCATTTCGAGGGTCCACATGGCTCAATTTCAACTGCGTCACACAGGCCTAGGCCTTGCATAGCCACTCAGACACGCCATTCACTGCATAGAGAATCGTTTACTGTGCTAGCTGTGAGTACGTACCTGTGGGTTGCTTGACTGTGTGCTCCATGTTGTCCTTCCTAGGCACCGTCCGCTGGGTTTGGCGAGGAGACGGATGAATCCTCCCGTGTACCAACCGCTTGTGGACCTGTCGACAATGGAAGAACCCCACATTATCCTGACCTACCGTCTTGACCGTCCCACTATACATGAACTGTGTGCCCAGCTGGAGCCCGACCTGATGTCCCCCATCCGCCAACCCACAGGGATTCCCCCTCTGGTGCAGGTCCTGTCAGTACTCCATTTCTTGGCAAGTGGCTCATTTCAGACAACAGTGGGAATTGCATCTGGGATGTCTCAGCCCATGTTTTCGAAGGTGTTATCCAGAGTGTTGTCTGCCCTGATGAAATACGTGAGGAGCTACATCATTTTCCCTGAGGTGGGCGAATTGGCTACAGTGAAGGGTGATTTCTACGCCCTTGGACATATTCCCAACGTCATTGGTGCCATTGATGGGACCCATGTGGCTTTGGTTCCCCCAAGAGACAGGGAGCAGGTGTACAGGAACAGAAAAAGTTACCATTCCATGAACATCCAGGTGGTGTGTTTGGCTGACCAGTACATCTCGCATGTATATGCCAAATTCCCAGGGTCAGTGCATGACGCCTACATCCTGAGGAATAGCAGCATCCCTTACGTGATGGAACAGCTAGAGAGACACCGTGTATGGCTATTGGGGGACTCTGGGTACCCCAACCTGTCGTGGCTACTGACCCCAGTAAGGAATCCCCGGACCAGGGCAGAGGAACGGTACAATGAGGCCCATGGGCGTACTAGGAGGGTGATCGAACGCACCTTTGGCCTCCTAAAGGCCAGGTTTAGGTGCCTGCATATGACAGGTGGATCCCTAATGTACTCACCTAAGAAGGTGTGTCACATCATCGTGGCCTGCTGCATGCTTCACAACCTGGCTTTGCGCCGCCAGGTGCCTTTCCTGCAGGAGGATGGTCGAGACGGTGGTGTTGTGGCAGCGGTGGAACCTGTGGAGAGTGACGAGGAGGAAGACGACGGGGCTGAAACAGACAACAGGGACAGAATCATTGAACAGTACTTCCAATAGGACACAGGTAACAATTCAAAGATAATTTAGTAAATCTGAACTACTCTCCTGCATCTCTGCTGCCTGTTTATTTGCCCCAGTGTATGATGACTGAGTTGTGGCTTTTCCCTCCCTATTTCAGATCTGGGGTCCCCACTACGAGTCCTGTGCTTCGTTTCCCCATGGACTACAGCTTTGTGGCAGCTGTTTGTTGACTTCACTATGTACAAGGACATATTTGCACTGTCATGTCAATTACAATATTTTGAAATCACAGCCAGACTCCAGATAGTTTTGTGCAAAATAGGTGTTTATTTCAGTGCTCAAAATGGGATGGGTGGTTTCAAGTGGGTGGGGGCTATGGTGAAGGAATGTCCATGGCAGAGTCCAGAGTAACAGTCACACAGGTGCATTGTCCAGAGGCCTGTGGAGAGATGGAGCATGGGCAGTTCAAGGACGGACAGGGTGACAATGTGGGACAGTGGGATGACATCAGGTGGTATCCTTTGCTGGCGGGGGTCTTGACATCCTACTCTGTCTTCTTGCGAGATCTCAGGGCCCTCTTGCGGGGTGGTTCTTCTCCTGCAGGAGGTGGGGGTCTGGTGGGCTGCTGTTGTGCGGGGGCCTCCTGTCCACTAGCGCCGGCGGAGGTGGTTGGCTGTTCTTGGTCCAGGCTAGTGGCAGGGGCCCTTTGTTGGTGTTGAGTGTCCGTCCTGGTGTTGATGAGGTCCTGCAGCAGCCCGACCATGGTAACCAGGGTGGAGGTGAGGGCTCTGATGTCCTCCCTGTACCCCCGATAGTGTTCCTCCTGCAGTACCTGGATCTCCTGGAACCGGGCCAGTACCGTCGCCATCGTCTCCTGGGAGCGGTTGTATGCTCCCATGATGGTGGTGAGGGCCTCGTGGAGAGTGGGTTCCCTGGGCCCGTCCCCCCCCGTCGCACAGCTGCCCTCCGAGTTGCCCTGTTTCCCTGGGCCTCTGCCCCCTGGCCGGTGTGCCCACTACCACTGCCCCCAGGTCCCTGTTGTTGTTGGGGTGGTGGGTTATCCTGGGTGCCCTGTAGTGGTAGACACACCGCAGATTGACGCGCCCTGGAGACAGAGGCATGGGCCCGCTGGGTGGGAGCTGTGCTGGTGTTCCCAGAGGGGTTTGGGTCTGTAGTGGCCTGTGCCTGTGTGAGGGGAACCGACTGTCCAGAGGTCCCCGATGGTCCGGGCTGGTCATCGGTGTCCAGGTCGACAGAGCTGCTGTCATCGCTGACGGCCTCTTGGGTGGGGGGTGTGGAGAATTCTGGGCCCTCCGCGGCGGTGTGTTGACGGTCGGGTCCTGCAGGGGTATAGAGGTATGGTTATAGTTTCAATGTGTGGCATATGGGTGTATCTGTGGGTTCCCGTGTCCCCAAGTGCTGGCATTCGTGTGTGGGGGCTTTGGTGAGGGTGGCTTGTGGGGGGGATGTGTATATGCATTGGGCATGCTTTGGTGAGGGGTGTCCATGCTTAGTGGACGCATGCAGGCCTAGGTTTTGGGATGTGTGGGTTGTGATGGTGAGACATTGGCAGGGAATAGGTGTGCTGGGGGTGGGGGTGAGGATGGTGGTGGGGGTGAGGATGGTGGTGGGGGTGAGGGTGGGGGTGGGGGTGAGGGTGGGGGTGAGGATGGGGGTGGGGGTGAGGGTGGGGTTCGAGGATGGGGTTGAGGGTTGCGGTATGATTTGGCATGCAGGTGGGGGGGAAGCAGTAGTGAAGCTTCAACTTACCAGTATCCATTCCTCCGCCGACTCCTGCGAGGCCGTCAGGATGCAGGATGTTCAAGACTTCCTCCTCCCATGTTGTAAATTGTGGGGGTTGAGGTGGGGGTCCTCCGCCAGTCTTCTGCACGGCGATGTTGTGCCTGGATACCATGGAACGCACCTTCCCCCGTAGGTCGTTCCATCGCTTCCTGATGTCTTCCCGATTTCTGGGGTGCTGTCCCACAGCGTTGACCCTGTCGACAATCCTCTGCCATAGCTCCGTCCTCCGGGCAATGCTGGTGTATTGGATCTGTGTGCCGAACAGCTGGGGCTCTACCCGAACGATTTCCTCCACCATGACCCTGAGTTCTTCGTCTGAGAAGCGGGGGTGTCTTTGGGGTGCCATGGGGTGGTGTGTATGATGTGTGGGGTGGAGTATGTGTAAAGTGTGTTGAGTGTGGTGGTGTGTGTTGTTTTGTGTGTGGATATTGTGTGGGTGATGGTGTTGAGTGGCTGTGGCTGCTAGTTTGTGGATGGTGGTGTCTCGCTCTGGCCTTCTTTCTGAATTTTTGGTCGTAGGGGTTTGTGGGTGATGTGGGTGTGTGTTTTATATTGTATTGTGTGTGTGGGAGTGGTGTGTGTATGTGTATCAGGTGTGTGGAATTCAATTCGGCCAATGTGGCTGAGTTTTGTTCGTTTGTGTGTATTCTGACCGCGGCGGTGTGTCCCGCCAATGGAAAACCGCGTTTGAAAGACCGCCGCGTGGATTCGTGGGTCGTAATGGCATGGGCGTATTTCTGTTGGCGTGACGGTGGAGGTTTTGTCACCTCCACTTTTCCGCCGACCGCTGGTCTGGCGGTCTGTTGTGGCTGTCGGATTTTCAGAGGTTTGGCTGCTGCGGGTCAGAATGACCGTGGCGGGTTTCCGCGACCGCGGCGGGATTATGGAGGATTTCTGACCGGCAGTAGGCGCCTTTTACCGCCGAGGTCAGAATGACCACCACAATCTTAAAATCAATTTTACTAAAAGATGTATTTTTAAATTGTGAGCTCAGAGACCCCAAACTCCACATGTTAATCCGCTTCCAAAGGGAATCTACACTTGAAAGGTAGCCCCCATGTTGACCTATGAGAGGGACAGGCCTTGCAACAGTGAAAAACGAATTTAGCAATATTTCACTGTCAGGACATATAAAACACATTACAATATGTCCCACCTTAACCATACACTGCACCCTGCCCTTGGGGCTACCTAGGGCCTACCTTAGGGGTGCCTTACATGTAAGAAAAGGGAAAGTTTAGGCCTGCAATTGGGTACACTTGCCAAGTCGAATTTACAGTTAAAACTGCACACACAGACACTGCAATGGCAGGTCTGAGACATGATTACAGAGCTACTATGTGGGTGGCACAAACAGTGCTGCAGGCCCACTAGTAGCATTTGATTTACAGGCCTTGGCACCTCTAGTGCACTTTACTAGGGACTTACTAGTAAATCAAATCTGCCAATCATTAAAAGCCAACAGCAACAGGTCAGAAAAAATAGGATGCAGGATGCAGGAGGCAAAAAGATTGGGGATGACCCTGCAGAAGAAAAAAAGTCCAACAATGGGATACCCACCCTTGGACACATGATGGCTCGCACACACATCAGCTGTCACTCAGGATCACTAAGGGACTTATGCAAGAGCCCCCAATGCTATTGTTATGGCCTGGACAGTATGTACGAGTTTGCGGATGACCACTCTTATGTGACATGAAGTCAAATTGGAAATCGGCCACCCTCCTACGCAGCACTTCACGTGGAAGGGGCGTGCATTGTGAGTTGCTGCAGGTCTGTCACCACAAGATACATAGCATGATGATGCTGACTCAGATGTAGGTGTCACCTAAAACCTGAGGCAGTGCCAACATCAAACCCCACCCCAGGAAGGCCGTTTGTAGGTTGCATTAAGGAAATAGACTTTGATTTGAACCTATATGAATGTGGTAAACAATGCATGTTGCATACTGTCGCACACACAGATAGAGACAATTGTCCATCAAAACAGCATAGGTTATAGGAGGTGTCCCTTCCTGCACAGACACATCCACCTCCACAGGGCAGCTAGCCAAGCACCCTAGTGCAAGGTTGGTAGTGTCGGTGCACGGCTGCATGTAAGCCACTGGCACAGGGGACAACAAAGGTTTGCCTAGTAACATGTCACACATGGTGCATTCCTAAACAGTGCTGCCTATGTTGGAGCTGCGTTGTGCATTGTCACTTACTCATTGAAATGGGCCTAAGTGTTGCACTTCATCTTTAATGACATATGTCAAAAAGGGTGGGATGTCCAGAATCTGTAGTGCTACCATGTTGCCACTACATCTGACCACATTGTATTGTGAGGATGTGTCATGTCCCCTCTAGTGGTTGCACACTGATACAAAGGTGCACAACACAAAGCATGGTACATACATACTGACCATCAGTTAGAATACCAAGTCATATGTCCCAAGTCCTTGAACAAATACTCAAGATGGTCATGTCCAACAACACAGTGCTAAGAAAACTTTGCCTAAGGCCAGGACCTCACACCATACCACAAACACATATGAGTCACAACCACCTCAAAATTATAACTGCCATGCTACATGAAGAACCTGTTGCAAGCCTTACCAACAACTTACCCCTATTATCTTTTGCAGCAGATCAGGGTTATGGCATGCAGCCATGGATTATGACCCCATTTGCAAACCCAAGCACAGCAGCAGAGCGTGCATACAATGAGGGACATCGTAGGACATGGAGTATTGTGGAGAGGACATTTGTCAAGATTCAGGTGCCTGGACATCACAGGAGGCAGCCTCCTATATGCCTCATGGATTGTCTGCAAAATCATCATGACGTGCTATCCTGCACAACATATGTGTGCGGATGAACATCCCCATGTATGACCAGGTTGATGACCTGCCTGAGGAGGAGGATGGTGGTGTAGAAATGGAGGGGGAACAGCACAACACAGCTGCTGGGATTTGCCGCAGACAGCACATAGTTGAAAACCTTTTCACTTAAGCACCACTTAAATCACCTTGTCAATTTTGTAAATAAACACTGCACTTATACAGTCAATCCTACTTTGGTCTCTCAATCTCCACTACATATACCATAGGATTATGATTCACACCTCAGGGAGCGTGTTACAAATATGAATCTGACAAGTACTGTGCATCATGATATGTGATGTGTAAGATTGTTCTGCCACCATCACAAACATCACTAATAGCCTTATCACTGGTATGTGACAACTGAAGGACACAATCCATGTACCACAATATATCTTGTACAACCATGTTGCCAACTTGTTCATCAATAGCTCATCACACACAACTACATCATGTCCAAATAGAAAGTATGCAAGGGGTCCACACATGAGGTAGTGGATGACCAAAATTAGAAAGTTAGTCATGTTGGAACAAACACTGTCACAACTCAGTGTGTGAGTTGCAATGGCTGCATGGAACATGTGTGACAATGGGGGGAAATAATTGGTAACAATGGTTATTATGATTTGTCCAGGTATAACAAGAAATGGAAGAAGTTGGGCCTGTGCAGTACATCCATGGTAATCAGTCCTGCCACTCCCATGGGGCCCAATCCTGACACAGGGTACACATGACCTCACACATTGCACGGACACGTCTGTGGAATGCACTTTAGTATGGATGAGAACATATGCAGAAAGGGTTGCAGGTCCACCACACAAAACCAACAAACATTGCTAAATGCAATGAGTTTAATCAAACATTTGTGGTCAAAACATAATCTGGGTGGAATGTAGGCAGAGTGTGTCATACACAGTATGTACTAAAGATGTACACGTCAGACATATGTGTAGGCCACACACAAGTCACCATAAACTCCAATTCTACATATGGAGACAGTTGTCGGGTAACATTTCCTCGGTAGCATTGGTTCAGTCATCATCAACAATGTCTGAGCTGTGTATGTCGTCTTAATTTTTATGCTCTGTATGACAAAATCACACAACACATACAAAAACAAAATCCACAATCACAAACCAGAACTATTGCATTGTACTGACTGCCATACATATGTGGAAACACTATTGTCACACATGCATACATATGCACAACGTGCAACTATTTGTATGCTGTTGACTCTGTAACACACACATCGGTGTAACAGACCAATCACACCTACATCACATTGTTGCATGGACTACCACATGTGGCAATACACAATATGCCACACTGCAGCACAGCCCATGTCATTTGTATGTTGATACAGGGTGCATCTAAAGATAATGGAACAAAAACACGCAATCAGTAATTGAGTCTAAACAATTGACACGAATGCGTCTAAAGCACCCGCAAACGCAAAGTATATGACACATGGGCCTTTGCATGAATTCCTCCTTTGCACTCCTCTCAATGCTGATTTTCAGTGAATTTGACGCATAACGGTAATGCGTCAATAAAAATGACACACATGCATCATGTGTCTAAAATACCCATGCAAATGTCGAATGCGTCAGAAAAATACACACATAACAGAAAACGTGACTCACGGTGACAATAAGTGATGTAATAGGAAATCCTGTTTACAAGCATGGTGGGTGTATTTTCACTTTCTCTTTACAGTCTGTGCCTCGTTTGACTGTGTGGTTGTGTTCTGGAGTTGGTGGTTGTGGTTTCCTTGTGTATCGTATCTTGTGGTGTCCCTTCTGTTGTGTTTTAATAATTATTGTATGTATTTTGTCCCAGTGTTTGTAAATTTGTGTGTTTTTTGTGTATATTTGTATTTGTACTGTGGGGTGTCTGTCCGGGATGACTGTTAAATTGGGATAGTTAGGATTAGTTATTGGGCTTAAGTTTCCGTTATTTTCATTTTTTTTCCAAAGTAGTTGTGGTCAAACTTTCCAGTTATAAGATGTCTGGTAGGGGGAGGTTGACCAGGATGGGAGAGGAAGAGTTGAGTGGCTTTGTGTGGCTTGTAGCCCACTACCTGCCCATGATGTTGGAGATGGGGGACTGGGTCATACAGGGTTACCAGGTCGAGGCAAGGCAGCTGCGGTGGGACATGGTGCTCCACCACCTGAAGAGGGTCTTTAGGAGCACCAGAAATGAGCATCAGTTCAAGCATCGCTGGGCAGATCTGGTGGCCAGGGAGCAGGATCTGCTCGATCATCTTGGTGACGAGATCGGTGGCCCTGTTGGTAAGTCTCCCATTGGAATACTATTTACTGTTCACCGCTCTTGAATGACAGTAGCAGATGTGTTGGAGTGCTGCATGCAATGTTTGTGGACAGGTTGCATGCAACCAGAATGAAGTGTAACTGCGCCAGTCTAGACATGGATTTCACATGTCCTACCATTATACCAATGCAGGTCAGATGTCTGGGGAGTCATGCACAACCATCACTAAGTCACACATTTCAGGGGCCATGGCAACACCTGTGCCCTAGCACCGCCAGCCTCCCATATTTACCTGGATTGTGTCAACAAAGTAGGGCAATGCATGAATAGGGCTTCTTTGTCATCATTTCACACATATGATCCCTGCCATTATGTCAGCAAAGGGGGCTTACCCGACTTAGGGGGCAATGTAAATGGGGCATTTGATACCATCAGACAACTTTGCCTCATCAGTCATGGATTACTCAATGCATGATCATTGCAGACTTATAATTGAGCTGCATGTCCATCACAATTTGCCTGTAGGTGCCTTGCCGGACAAGCTTGAGTATCTGAATCAATTGTCTTGCAAACCACCAGGGTAGTGCCATGTATTTGTTATACAACTCACCCTTATACCATGGAGTTCCATCTTCTATAGATTGCCCACATATGGTTGTTGCAGGGTGTAGCACTACACGAGTCTCAGGCCCAGTGTATGTGTGCAGATGTGTGGTTCTCACTCACCTGAATGTCTATGTCATTGTGTGTTTGTAGTGATGTGTTTCTTGCACTGTTTTACACTAGGATAACTAGCTCACTGCTCTAAAATAGTACACACTGAAATTTGTTGTCCACTAGTAGTGACACTAAGCATGGTTTTCCATTCAAATCTTACAGGTGGACCTGCTCCCTACATAATCGGCGAAGTTGCGTGATTTGAGGACCCGGCTGTATCCAGTAAGTGCGATAATGTGTATCCTGTGAAGTAATCCAGAGTTTGCTGTGGGTGAGTCATGCTAGATGTGATAAGCTGTCAAATGATCAGATATCAAAGTAGGCTGGATGGTGACATTGTGTCCCATTGAAAGGTTCCCCAGGCACCACCAGAGGGTCATATCTTGTGAGTCTTGTGGTGCTCAATAGGCAACATTGTGTAAACAAGGTGATGACAAGCCACATGTAGGGCCATTTGTAACTAAGAAGTGCAACGCTGTGAGAATATTGGCAGTAGGGCACTCCGTCATTCTTACAAGACAGGGATGCACCATTTTGAACCCATTTTGGTGCATCTCTGTATTGTCATGAATATGGAGGACTGGGCTTGCAATTGTCCCCCAGCTTGGCGCTTCTTATTTTGCATTCCATGTATGTAACACTTATGTGGAATGTAATAGGCGTGCATGCAGGTCAAGGCCAAATGTGTGCTGGCATGGAAATGGGTGGATAAGGTATACTATTGGCAGATCAGGTATTGATGGGTGTCTACACCTGGGCACATTAATGTAGATGTGATAGACCTATGGATACCAGCTTCCTAGTTGGCAGCCTTCCTAAAATACGGTAAACTCCCTGACTCCATGTATGAGTGGGCATGCCTTGGTGGATGACCAGGACAGATGAGATGATGGATTGCATGGCCATCCCCCCAGTGGGAGAGGAATACCAAATTTGTAGGTATATGTGATGCTCACAGTGTAGGTGACAGTCATATTGATCAGGCTTGCATGTGTACCTATCAGCACTGTCACCTTATGGTCACCAACTGCATCCCATCCTCCCAATAACATGTTCAAGTTACTGGTGATGTATGGTTGAAAATTGACACAGATGATGAGGAAATTTGGGCCTGATCTATGAGAAGTTTACGCTGCCTTTGCATCATTACATTTTTCACAAAAGCAATGCACACCTCATTTTATTTGGTTCCTAATCCTTTTGTGCGTCGCTTTGGTGTCAATGAAATGATGCTAAAGCAGAATTGTCATTGCATTTATCAGGGCCATTGTCTTTTCCGGAGTGTGAGTTGGAGTGCATGTGTAATTAGATGTAGAGTGTAAGCCAATAATCTGTACATACTCCACACAATGCTGAACCTGATGTTTGTCTGTCTCAATTTAACAGCTGCCAATATGAGCAATGAAGAACTGCGAGCATTCCAAAAGAGGGCAGTCCGCTACCGACATATCCTGGCAGTGAAATCTGGATTCCGGAAGATGGCTCGCCGCTATCACACTGAGAGATCAACCGGGGAATGGCGGGCATTCACCCAAGGGGGCCCCACACTGGCAGTGGCCACACAGAGGAGACCCAGCTCCACAGCAGTGCAGGGGGCACAGCTGCCACCACGGCTTCAGCCACAGCTGCAACACCTTTGACATCCGTGCTTCAGCCCACACCACCTGCTGCCATGGACCAGAAAGTGCTGCAGGATCTGCAGAGGGACGTAACACTTGTATTGAAAAGGTTGGACAGTTTGGAGAAGGAGGTGGCAGCCAATACGAAGAGAATCAAGTACATCATGAAAAACCTCAAGAAGGCAAAGCTGTGATTGTCTTTGGTACTCTCTCCTCCCAGTTCTGTCCCCTCCCTCCTCATTTGTATTCATGTTTTATAGTGGGTTTTACGGGGTTAGTGTTAGGTTAGAGTAGGTATGTAGTTTAGTTAGGATAAGTGGATTTGGGGGGTGGGTTTTCTACTTTTTACATGTTACTTTGTGGGTGGATGGGGGTAATGTTGGGGTATATATGTGTTTTAAAAAGAAAAAATAATAATAATTTAAAATATATATATATATTTGTTTATAGTTAGTATACGCGTAGTTTAGTATATGTTGTCCTCATGTGTCTCGTAACAGAAGGGGTGTGGGGGGCCAATGTTTAGAGTTTGTTGTTAAATGTGTTAGGTAAGTTTAGCATAGGGCAGTTAGGTTTAGTTGTTGGTTAAGTATAGTTAGAATAGGTTAGGTTAGGATAGGTTTTCTTGATTTTTTTAGCTTAGTTTCATTGTTAATAAAAGAAACTGGGTACTCCCTTACTTTATGTGTCATATGCTTGTGTCTCAGGGTCTTCCCATGAGTGCACATTGAAAATTGTGTGTTGGCTAGGGATTCCGTCCTGCCTCCAAATCTCTCTCTTGACATGTTTATCAATTGTTTACAACTGAGCTGTCACATTGGCAGCAACAACACATCTACGTGTCTATGCATCCGCCATCCAGTGTACCCACCACTCAAGGTGACTATGTTTACTTTGTATTGGACAGGTAGGTGTGGTAATTCAGCTGTCAGTGTTAGGGTCCTGTGTAGGAATATTGGGCATTGTGGCACATCTGACAACAGCCTACATTTAATATCTATCCTGCAAAACTGACCAGTGGCAATTACAGATCAGGTTAAGTACCTCCGTTTCACACCAATGTGTTCTACTCGTACTCCCAGCTGACAATATTGCCTGAGAACTGTTTCACAGCCATTCCTGCCGTATGTAGTGGGTGAAGCATGCATGTGTTCTACATTTTTTACATACTCAGTGAATTGCTTGTGGGGGATGAGACCAGCATTGTCGTTCATCATGTATGAACCTTGTGCGTAGATATGTGGCCCATATTCCTGCACTCTTGTACTGACACTCTGTGACTAAGGACATAGTTAGACACATCACAATTCCTAAGCATAGTAGATGTGTCACAATACACAAAGACATGCTGGTTGTGTAGGAGGTGTTTATTTACAAGTGTCGTAGTGCAATATTTACAATGTCCAGTCTGTGACCCCATTAGTGAAATCCATACAATCGTGACACAACACAGGTCCAGGGTTGAGGGACATGTTATGGGACATGCTTGGGTGAAGTGTCGTTAAGTGCGGAGGAACATTATTTGTAAATTTGTAGGTGAGAGACAATGACATTCCATAGCAGACAGGTCAACAGTGTGTCCTTGAAAAGTGCACATATCCAACTGTGCTAACACTGGCATGAGCACAGGACAAAGGAAAACACCTCCCATGCGGCATGCGCTGGTGCTACCTGGAACTCTTATGGGTGAAGACGATCTGTTCCACATCTTCATCCTCTGATGTGTGTGGTGTCGCCTCTGCCCTTGATGGTGGTGGTGGGGAGATAGAGGGGGCCACACACACTTCAGTGGTTGGAGATTTGGACTTCCAATTCCTGGCAGCTGCCATTTGTGGAACAATATGGCAAGGAGGAACTGCTGATTTTTTAGAATTGCAGCAACATCCCTGTGGTAGGCAGCCATGTTTGCCCTGAGGGAGGCCAATTCCCAGTGCATGGAATCCATCTTGTTCTCAAGCACACTGCTGCCAGTTTGGAAGGGCAGTTGTTGTGGCCTCTTCCTCGTGGCAGCAGCTATGTCCCTCAGACACTGCTTGACTCCATGCATTGGGAAGTGTGTGCCTCGTTTGGCTGTAGTCTGTTTATTGGCCGAAACAAGCCACATGCATATACCCTGTAGGCTGGCTTCCATAGTCTGCATCCCCACCGGCACCTCCTTGGCCAGCTCCCGCTGGACTCCTACCACTATCCTCTCAAAGCTGGCCTCTGGGTCCTCTGAGTCCTCAGCTGTGTTGGTGCTGGCAGGTTGTACTATTCGGGTGTTGGGTGGGGCATCTGGGATGGGTGCTACATTATTACTCCCCCTTGCGACTGGAAGTGGTGTCTGGAGGGATACGAGGACTTCTTGGAGGGTCTCTTGGCTGATGGTTGTCAGCTGGTCATCGAGGCCATCGGGGTACTCCAGGACAGGCAGATCAGCAGGTGAGCCATCATCCTCTGCAATGAGATTGTGTAAAATCAATCTTTCGTTGTTGTGGCAGTTGATGTCACGTCCCCGACTTACTATTTGAGGCTCATTGTTATCTTAGTTTCCAAACCTTGTTCCTGAACATCATGCAGTCTATCAGCCCTTTGTCCCATCTGAGTGTCACATGAGGGAAAGCTTGGGTGGGGCAATTTGCTGCGTCATATCAACTAGGTGTGATGTATATCCTTTCTGTGGCTTGACACCATCTTATCATTGTCAGACCTCCCTATGCATTCATTTGCATGGTGAGGCCTTGCAATGGGTGTTGCAGTGCTCAAGCCACAGCACCACACATGTCAATATGTTGCTGTCCCAGTCTTACATGTTTCACTTACACCCATGAGGTACTGTAACCTTGCACCACGCCAGGGTTGGCACTGCCAGGACACTATGCTCTTGCTACCATTGATAGCTCCTCATGTTGATGTATGTGTGCTACATTGCACAGCACACATGTTCCTCGCAGAGTTCAATTTAATCTTCTGTCTGTGCAGGTAGGTGCGCCTTCCTACACACCTATTATCTCCCCCTCAATGCAGCCATCCTTGCACCATGATACATGAGATGCAGCATGGTGACAGTGCAGCTAATTTGACACAGGCACAGGGGTAGACCCAGGGATGGCCAGCATGGGTATACTATTTTTGCTGTGTACATCATTATGTATGTGACAGTACCTGATGGTAAATCAGTTTATGTACATGGCCAGTTAACTGGAGTTAAACTTAGGTCAGGACCTCAAGCTAGTTTGATGGTGATTCTGCAGGTATCATACTGGTCCCTCATTTCAAGTGCGGCAGTCCTATGACCCCCTGACTGCCATTGTCTATATGACCCTCCCCAACAGCGCAGGTGGTAGTGGCAACTGTTGTCAATCGGGAATGCCTCATGGGCCAATGAGCAATCACTGGCAGGTTTCCAGCATCTTACAGACTGGCAATGGCACCTATGTTGTGACACCAGACCAGTATTACGTTCAACGCTACACTCCAGGTCTGTTCCCGCGTTTTCAACAGCCTTTGCATGGCAGTGACACCCCCATGCAAAGGTTGTTGATGATGTGGTGTGCCCCTGGGTGCCCCTGCACAGCCCATGTACCTGGCATGGGCAGTGCAGGGGGTTCCATGCCCTGCCCCTTTGCCCCTTCCACTGCCTGATTTGCAGAGCTGAGTGCAGCGTGTCCTGTCACACCCAATGCACCTCAAAAATGGCACTGACTCTATTTGATCCATCAACAATGTTGTGCTAAGTGCCCCAGAGAACTACCATGAGCAGACAGATTTCCACCCGCCATCCCAACGTGTGACTAATCATGCCAACCGCAAAGGATACACTGCACTGGCAGTCTTACCAAAACCAGACTTAGCCATGCACCATCCCCCGCCAGTCAATGTGGAAATATACACCATTATGTTCACAGTCCTACCCCATGTGTTGCATGTGTGTGTTTATTTCCCCATTAGTATGTGCCTCACATAGTTGTGTCAGAGTAGTTGTGGGCTCAGCCTGTAACTGTTGTGACCTACAGTCTGCTATCTGTGGCACATATTTTCTGTAGTGGCACATTTCTGTTCAGCATCAAGATGTGTGGGTCCACACTAAACCGGTTTAATTGGTCTGGGTGGTGGCATGTTTTCAGTGATACAGGACCACCCTGCTATTCCCCCAGCGATTGCTCAGATTATTGTACCTGCACCCAGGGGGCATCCTCACTGCATGATGGAGTGGTGGCTGCCTTATGTGTTGTCAATGTGCTGGGTGATGGTGCTACTGTCGGGGACAGTTGCAATGAATTGTGTGCTGTAAGATGCAGCACACATGTGTTTGGGCAGGAAGGCAAGGCAGTTGCAAGGTGTTATTGCAAGGGACACCACCATGACGTGACCCCAGGTATGGCATTGACTGACTACCTAGTCTCTGAAGTCTTGGTCATGTTGGAAGGGTTAATAAGTCTATATGCAAGGGATGTTGTGATGACACAACCAGAGGCACAGTCATTATACATGCCATCCATCCCATGTGCTGCATTTTTACATGTAGGTATTTAGGCCTGGTGATTGACATATGTCCAGGTTGTGTTATGATGCATGGCACTGCCAAGGCGTAGGTACATGTGTAGCTTATGTCAGCATGGTGCAACTTGCTTAATGTGCAATGTGTCCTTCTGCGCTCCTTTGGCATGCATTGTGTGAGTCCTGTGTGCCTCCCCCATCTAGCACTTGACAATTTTAAATCCATTTCCCCGTGCAACTTACCCTGCATTTGTGGTGTTTCCTGGAAGTCTACGCTGTCCTGTCCTACGATTCCAGTGACCAGTTCCTCGGGGATGACTGCTGCAACCATCTCCTCCATCTCGTCCAAGTCCTCTTATGGTGCTGGACTACCACCTCCAGTTTGCAGTGCTGCCTTCCTGTTCCTTGCCATTTTTTCCTTTGTCCTTCACTTAGACTCATGCCATAGTTTCTTGCACTCTGTTACGGTTCTCCTCACCTCTGCCACACTGTTGATCTTGTCTACTATCTGCTGCCACATTGCCTCTCTCCTGCCAATTGGCAGTTTTGAGGTGATGAAGAGTTGATGTTGATACTTCGTCACCTCTCTCACCAGTATTTCATGCTCCTCCGCACTGAAATGACACTTCCTCTTTTTCTTCTCCCTCTCTTGGGTCTTGTCTGTGTCCTCCTGGTCGGTTTCTGGTTGATTGGGGTCCCCCTGGGGTCTCTCCTGGCTTTCTGGGTCCATTTTGCCTCTCCTTTGCACTGTTTTCTCAGTTAGTGTCTGTTTTTGATGCTAATGTGGGTAAAAATAATGCATTTCCGTTTTGCGACATGTTTACGAGTCGTAAAACAGGTTAAAGTAATTTTTAAAGCTTTAACATCACTTTGCCTTACGACAAGGCGCAATGGTTAATGTAATTTGTTTTTACTGTAACCTATTTTTAGTGCCACCCAGAGTCATAGTATAAGTATGACGCCCGGTGATGTTAAAAAATGGCGCTAGTCAGTGCTAAACTTTTTGACACAAAACTGCGTTAGTGCAGGTTTGCATTAAAAAGTACAAATCTGGGCCTTATTACTTACACACATGAAAGAAAACACTCAGTGTTACAAAAATAAAGGTACTTTCTTTTGGTGACACAAATACCAAAAGTATCATAGAGACTATACTTCCTTAGGAGGTAAGTAATACACACATTACATACAAATTATATTATATTTTACATAAAAACAGTTAGAAAACAATGCAATTAGTGAAAATCACACTAGTTAGAAATGGACCTGGGGGAGCACGGCCATATACTAAGAGGAATGCGAAAGTCGGTCCCCCACCTAGGCAAGTGTAGTGTGAGGAGGGGAGCTGGGAGTACTAGGAAAGCCCAAAGTTAAGTACCACAACCCACCACAGCGACCAGGAAAACAGGAGTAAATCACAATAAGTTTCCCAGAACATACACAGAGAAGAAAAGAATTTTGCAAAACCCAGAAGAGACTGCAAGACACCAACAGTGGATTTCTGGACAAGAAGACCTGTGGAAAAAGGGAACAAAGTCCAAGAAGTACAGCAGAGTCCAGGAAGGGCAGGAGCCCCTACCCACTAGGATGAGGGTCTAAGAAGAGAACCACCGGTGAGGAAGAGGTGTTAGCCCTGCACTTAAGAAAACAAAGAAAATTCTAAGTCTGGCGGGCGGAGGCCGCCCGCCAGACTTCCCCCCTACAAAATACCGCTGCGCGGTCGCAAGACCGCTGAGGGTATTTTGGCTTTTGCACTGGGCTGGCGAGCGACCGCCAAAAGGCCGCCCGCCAACCCAGTGCAAAAACCCTTCCCACGAGGACGCCGGCTCAGAATTGAGCCGGCGTAGTGGGAAGGTGCGACGGGTGCAGTTGCACCCGTCGCGAATTTCACTGTCTGCAATGCAGACAGTGAAATTCAAAGTGGGGCCCGCTTACGGGGGCCCCTGCAGTGCCCATGCCATTGGCATGGGCACTGCAGGGGCCCCCAGGGGCCCCACGACACCCCATACCGCCATCCTGTTCACCGCCAGGAACAGGATGGCGGTATGGGGTGTCTGAATCCCCATGGCAGCGCAGCGAGCTGCGCCGCCATGGAGGATTCAGAAGGGCAGCGGAAAACCGGCGGGAGACCGCCGGTTTTCCTCTTCTGACCGCGGCTGAACCGCCGCGGTCAGAATGCCCTGCGGGGCACCGCCAGCCTGTTGGCGGTGCTCCCGCCGACCGGGGTCAGAATCACCCCCAAAGTCAGGTTCCTGGAGGGTGCAGGTGATGTCCCAAACTGGATGGAGGATTGCAGTCGGGTTTGCATTGTTGGAGTCCACTAACAAGCCTTGACACACGCAAAGCTTGCTGTCAGCAGAAACTGGTGTTGCCGAGGACCAGGAAGGACCCTGTGGGCTCTACCCAGGAGGGAGAGTAAGAGGGGGACCTCAGCAACACAGAAAGCCCACAGAAGACCAGGCAGGAGGCCCACAGGACAACGACATGAGAACTGGAGAAGAGGCCCATGCAGCACTACGAGAAAGGCTCCCACAATGCCAGAGAACCACTCAGGGAGCTGTGTTCATGGGGACACCACTGCTAGTGCAGGGTGTGCCTTCACACACAGGTACTTTGCACCCTGCCCTCTGGGCTAGAACACCTGCTATTGGGTGACTTATAAGTGAACTGGTGTTGTGAAAAATGGCAGTGAAGGGGGGCTTGCACCTTTACGACACAGGCTGCAATAGCAGTCCTGCAGAAACCTTTGCTTGTGCTCCCTATGGGTTGCAAAATATATGCAGTAACCCATGGGGATCCCCTGGAACCCCAGTGCCCTGGGCACCTAGGTACCATGTACTAAGGACTTACAATGGGGCACCAGTGTGCCAATTTTGGGTGAAAATAACAGTTACCAACAACTAAATTTAAGGGAGAGTGCATAACTACTGGGGTCCTGGGTAGCAAGATCCCAGTAGACACAGTCAAACACACTGACAAACAGGCCCAAAGTGGGGGTAACCAAGCTAGAAAGAGGCTACTTTCCTACACAACCCCCCAACGAAGGACAATAAGGCTAATGTTGGCCAGTTGAGACTTTATTGTCTAAGTGGTGATAAGTGGAGAGTAGCTCTTCAGTAGAGTGGTTAGTCCTTTTATCATCCACTACGTGGTCCCTTCCCTGAGGGGAAGTGAACCACCATGTTTGGTTACTTTTATCTGAAGTACAGTTAAACTGTGGACCCTGTGAAAAAGGTTTTAGACTCGGGCAGGATGACTGTCCCTGGGTCTCTATGTTTCGAAAGGCTTGCTATCCTAAGGGTTGTAATGCTAGACAGGGGTGCTGTCTGAGCAGGGCTATAGCAGGGCAAAAAGTTTGTCCCAAAGTCTCTAAAGGAGAACAGGGCTGCTGTCCTTCTTGGGGTAGATCAGGACAGGGTTGCTGTCCCAAGGACTCTACATAAGGACAAGTTTGCTGTCCTATGGCGTTAGAGGTAATGCAAGAGGGCTGCACTAAAATTTCTCTGGGAGGGCTGGGGGGTTGCTCCAAGTTTACTAAGACATGGCAGGGTTGCTGTTTTGTCTTAGGTTTCTTACAGAGAGGTACTTTTACCTCTGGGAGTCCAGCTCTGGTAGCTTTTGACTCCTTTGATACAGGATCCACCCCAGGGGTGGTATCACCCCCTCAGAGGAATTGTATCCTTAGTGGGAGGGTGGGTAGGGGTTACTTTGATATTCTGCATGCATGTGTTTTTAGGACTGTCTTGGGCCATTATTTCAGGCTCCCGGGCATCTTCCCTATTTTGCTTTTTAATCTCTCTTGAGATTAAAGGAAACACTTGTTTTGGAATACCCAGCATGGATGCATGGGTAAGAAATTCTACATCAGCCCAACCTAAGGTCTCCAGGCCATTCCCTAAGAGACAGTTTACAGGTAAGCTGGGTGAGATTACCACCTGCTTAAGGCCAGTAACTCCACCCCAACTAAGTTGTACTACAGCTAAGGGGAGGGACTGAGTGGAGTTGTTAAAATCAGTGACTTGGTACTTCTGACCAAGTAGGTGTTGTGCAGGTGACACTAAGGTTTCAGTGACTATGGTGATACTGGCACCTGTGTCCCTATAGGACTGGGCCTCAACACCATGTATTTGTATTTGCTGCTTCTAGTTATCCATACTATGGGGACAAGCAGCTAGGGTGGCAAGGCCAGTGCCACCTTATGAGACAGAAACTGTTTTGGGGGTTTCTACACCTACTCCAGTTTCTATTAGGGACCCAAAGGTGAATCCAACTACACCTTTGTTTTGACTATTGCCAGCAGTCCCGCCAATTTTACTACTACTACTACTACTACTAGGGGCACTAGGAGTGGATGTGGAGTTAGTAGTGGTGGAAGGATCAGGGGTTTTACCAAGACAGGATTTGTCCCCTGGCCTATGGCCTTTATTTCTGCACACATAGCACCAGGGCTTTTTAATGTGTGTAGAAGATTACATTTTATTCCCACCCCCAGAGGAGTTTTGTGGACCTGATGAGGAGTCTTTACTTTTATCTTTCTCCCCACCCTTGTCCTAAGGCGTACCATCCTTCTTCTTGTCCTTGTCACTCCCTGTATAAGCTTTTCTGCTCACCCTTGTTCTGACCCCTTTGTCTGCCTTCTTTCCCAATCCTTGGGGAGAGGTCAGATCTGAGTCTTGCAAGTACTGGTGCAACAAGTCAGACACACAATTATTCAAAATATGCTTTCTCAGAAATAGATTGTACAAGCCCTCATAGTCAGAATTTGCTGCCATCTAAAGCTTTCACAGAACAGTCCACAAAGTCAACCCAATCCTGTGAGGCCTCTTTTCTGGTCTCTCTGAACTTAATTCTATATTGCTCAGTTGCGAGATCAAAAACATCTAAGAGTGCTGTTTTGAGTATGTTGTAATTGTCTGCATCCTCCGCTCTGACAGTGAGAAGTTCATCCCTAACCTTGTCAGAGCAGGACAACCAGAAAATAGCAGCCCACTGCCTTTGAGGGACCTTCTGAACTTTACCGGCCCTCTTAAGTGCAGCAAACCACTTGTAAATATCATCCCCCACCTTGTATGGGGGAACAATTTTGTGCAAGTTTCTGGAATCCAATGAGTCCTCCCCGAATCTATAATCCCTGAAACATGAGCTGTTGCTGCTGCCACCATGGGGTACTAACCCCAACCCCTGCCTCTCTCTCTCCACTGCCCAGGCCTCCCTATCTAGAGCTAGCTGTTGCTGCTGCAGCCTCCACCTGGCCTCCTCAGTCTCAGTTTCCTGAGCTGTATATCTATAGAGTCATCCCTGGAGTTGTGCAGTATGACCCCTCAGACACTGAAGTAACATGATAGTGGGCAGAAGTGGATCTTTCCCTAGTCTCAGTGACCCTTTCTACCTGTCCTGTGGGTGTAAAGGGAGCCCTACCTGTGTGACATGCCATCCCACTACCAGCAATACTAGTTGGTCTGCTTGGGACTGTAAGATCCTTTGAGGAACCCTCCCCTGAGCCTAGAATGTCATTCTCTACCTCAGTGGGGTCAGGGTCTTCTTTCTCCTCCTCCTCCTCCTGGTCACCAGCTTGATCCTGGTCATCCTGGAGGAGGTGGCCCAAAAGCAGACTCTTGTTAGGATTCCTCCCCATGTCCAACTTCCTCTCTGCACTCAGCCCCTTCAATTCCTTGAAGGTCAGGTTCTCATAAGGAGGCTCCATGACCTCAGAGCTATGTCCAGCTGCAGACATGGTGTTTGTTAGGATAGTGTGAGAAAGTAGCCTCCTTCTAGCATGGTTACCCCCATTTTTCGCCTGTTTGTCAGTGTCTGTCAGTGTGTTTTTACTGCCTCACTGGGATCCTTCTAGTCAGGTCCCCAGTGCTCATAGTTTGTGTTGTGGCCTACATGTCAGTATGATTTACTGTTTTGTCAGTATGCTTGACTGTCACTGGAGTCCTGCTAATCGGAACTCAAGTGCTTATGCTCTCTCTGATTGAAAATGTGTACTTACATACTGGGAACCCAGTATTCCACTCCAAATTGGCATACTGGACCCCCTTATAAGTCACTAGGTACCCAGGGCATTGGGAGGAGATCCTTATGGGCTGCAGCATTTCTTTTGCCACCCATAAGGAGCTCATACAAACACTTCTTCAGGACTGCTATTGCAGCTTGAGTGAAATGGTGTAAGCAGTATTTCACAGCCATTTTTACTGCACCAGGTTACTTATAAGTCACCTATAAGTCTAACCTTCAGCCCCTGAAGGCTAGGTGCATAGTACCTGTGTGTGAGGGTACCCCTGCACTAGCAGAGGTACCCCCACCTCGCCCAGGACCATTTTCCCAGACTTCGTGAGTTCGTACACATTATAAGTGTGCACTACATATACTGTAGGTCAATACATATATGTAGCTTCACAATGGTAACCCCGAATAAGGCCATGCAAGGTGTCTAAGAACTAGATTCTGGTAGTGGGGAGCTAATTCCATGCACCCTGGGGGCTCCACCATGGACCCCCAGAACTACCAAATCAGCTCTCTGTGGTTTCCACTGCAGCCCCAGCTGCTGCCACCTTACAGACAGGGTTCTGCCCTCCTAGGGCTTGAGCAGCTCAATCCCAGGAAGGCAGAACATTGCATTCCCTTTAGGGACTGGGGGCCCCTGAACTGGTGCAGACTGGTTTATGCAAGGACGGCACCAAATGTGCCCTTCAAAGCATTTCTAGTGGCTTGCGGAGGCTACCCCTCCCATGGCTGTAACACCTATTTCCAAAGGGAGAGGGTGTAACACCCCTCCCCCAAAGGAAATCCTTTGTTCTGCCTCTCAAGCAATAGGAGGGCAGAAACCTGTCTGGGAGGTAGCAGCAGCTTGGGCTGCCTGGAAACCCTCAGAAGGCTGTAATGGCAATACTTGGGGGTCCTCTAAGGAGCCCCCAGAGTGCATGGAATCATACAACCAATGCTTGCAAAAGCCTTCGGGTATGATTCAAACATGTTTGATACCAAACATGCCTATGTTCGGAGTTACCATTATGTAGCTAGACATAGGTAGTGACCCATGTCCAGTACACGCATATATGGCATCTCCACACTCACGAAGTCCAGGAAAATGGGCCTAGAGTTCATGGGGGCACCTCTACTAGTGCAGGGGTGCCCTCACATACAGGTACTTTGCACCCTGCCCTCTGGACTAAAAGGCCTGTGATAGGGGTGACTTACAAGTGACCTGGTGTAGTGAAAAATGGCAGTGAAAGGGTGCTTGCACCTTTTCACGCAGGCTGCAATGGCAGTCCTGCAGAAGACTTTGCTTGGGCTCCCTATGAGTGGCAAAATATATGCTGCAGCCCATAGGGATTTGTTGGAACCCAATGACCTGGGTACCTAGGTACCATATACTAGGGCCTTATAATGGGGCACCAGTGTGCCAATTGTGGGTGAAATACAGTGATAACAGTTACCAACAACTAAATTTAAGGGAGAGAGCATACCTACTGAGGTCTGGTTAGCAAGATTCCAGTAGACACAATCAAACAAACTTGTAAAAAGGCCTAAAGTGGGGATAACCAAGCTAGAAAGAGGCTACTTTCCTTCACCACTACTTAAGTAGCCCTTTAAACATATCTCAGGTCTGTCATTGCAGCCTGTGTGTTCAGTTTTAAACTGCCTATTCACATGACTGGGTGTCAAATGACTGGGTGTAGTTGGAGGTTGGTCTTTGTGTATTCTCCCTAGACAGCCCATGCCCCATTGCAGTCAGCCGGAACTTGTGATTTTGTCAAGTCTAGCGCAACCAAATATCCACATTTTGGCGCTTTGTGCCTTTTGGTGCTATTTTCATTGAAACATTTAAATCTTCATATATCTGACTTAACTGATTGAATTTGTGTCGTTTTGGTCTTGTTTTATGTACCCTGTTTGAAGTTCTGCACAAATACTTCGCCATTGCCTCTGAGTTAAGCCTGACTGCCTTGTGCCATGCTTCCTAAGGGTTGAGCATAGGTTTATTTAGGGTTTGCTTGTGGCTTTACCCTGGCAAGGATTATTGTTCCTGCTTGCGTAGGGTTTCACCCCTCCCAGCCAGCAACCCAATTTCTTACAGGCATCCAGAACGTTTGAGTAGCAGAGGATGGTTGAAGCTAGAGCACCTCCTCTTTAATGGATCCCCAAAAGATTTCCTTGGATTTTGACCCTTCTCCGTAGTCTGAGAAGAAAGGAATTTTGAAGTTTTGCCAGAATTTCTGATGCTTAATTCTCCTGCTGAGTGCCTAGTTGGATTGGCTGTACTTTCCTGAGTGAGATTGGAGTTCAGGTATGAACAGCAAGAGGAACTGAGTTGAGAGAGTGTCTGTCAATTAGGAAGAAAATGTGGATTTTTGCTTTTGTGTTGAGTTTTTTGGATATTTGAAGATGATTGTGGGATTGATTGGTGGATTGATTACCATTGTGCTGATACAATATTCATTTTCTAAACTGTATTTGAACCATTGATTAATGTTTATTAAATGTTCAGAATAATGAAATTAGGTGCTTTTTGGATTAGTCGAAATCTGAGATCTTGAGACAATTTGATTACTTGTCTGTCACAGTGGTGTGTAGAGCACAGCACTACTAACAAACAAATCAAAAAGGTTTCTGCTCTAACAACTCTTCTTTTCTAGGTTGTGTGTATTAATTCAGGTAGGTGTAACTTGCTCTTTAGTTCAAGGGAGCAGGAGCATTGACCGGGTAGATGACTGCAGGTCAGGAGTCTACATGTGAGGAAGTTGTTGTTGCATTAATCACAAGCTATTGATCTCAATAGCTTTATTTTGACTATCCTTATCTTTCTGGGATAAACAGACAAGGGGTTTATTTATTTTCATTTATTTGAAGAGGTTTTCTAACTGTTTTCCTGTTTACCGAAAAGTTGCGTGATTAGTGAAATGTCACCACAAAGTTGTATTCTGATTGATTGGTAACTAACAAAGCTTTCCTGTGATCGGTTGACCTTTGACAGAACTGCACTGCAATTGTTTGTTGTTTACTAATTATTTTGTTGTGTTTTTGAGGAGATTTTGAGCTTAGGAGAGTCTATTTTACAAAAAGTAACAATGGGAAGTTTGCTGACAAAGTCTAAAACTATAGATATTCCTAGAGAGGGTCACAAATTGACAACTACTGAAGGAGCACCATCCTATAAAATTATGAAGAGATTGGGTATTACACTTGCACACTGATCTCTGAATGAAATAAGTACACAACACATGATGAAGCTTTACAGTTTCCACTGGAGGGCACCTTTAATGTCAGTGAATTGGATTTCTTTAGACAAACCATGTACAATATGGAGCCGACTTCCAGACCTATGCAGTTTGAGGCACTAAATAAATGGGATAAAAGCACAGCAAATAAAAAGAAAATTAGAGGGGCTGAGGGAGAACAGAGGAACTTTGCATGTGATTCTGAGGAGGCAACAAGTTTCGTACTGGAGTTTCTTTGAGAGAGGTTCATGGTGGAAATTTGGTGCATGTGCCGTGGGCCAGGAGTTGTGTGTATGTGTTTATGCATACTTTTCCAAAGCTTAGAGAGGCCCAACAAAGTGGTATGATGAAATTCATAAGTTGAGGAGCATTTTGAGGGGCATTTTGCCATCTTCCTGAACCACAGTTTCAAATAACAAGTTAATCTCTGACCAATTTGAACTTGTTATATGAAACTGTGGTTCCGGGAGACGTGTAATTAGAGTGCAGAGTGGCTGACACAAGAGCCAGCAAGGGTAGGCCTAAATAATACACTTCCTGTGGTGGTGACAGATAAATATAAGGCTGTCACTGAGTATTTGGAAAAACAAATTCTTAAAAGAGATGTAAATTGGAATACAATTTTGAGAACCACACAGGAGCCAAAGGAGTCAGTGCATTCATGTTATGAAAAATTGATGCACATTTATAAGAAGTACAACTGAGTCAAAAACCCTGAGAAAGATGGTGTTAGTGGTTTTGTGAGTGAATGTAGATCAGATATCACTAACTACATTCAGCAAAGTGAATCATTAGTAGACAAAGAACATAGATGAGATCTTGATGTTGGCGAAAAATAGTAGTGATTATTTAGAGGCAAAGTAGAAGAAGCTTAAGGAGAAGCTGAGACTACTCAGATGAAGTAATTTAGAGAGATGGAACTGGAATGACATGGGTTCAAATATGACTTATGCACAGACTGGAATGAATAGAGTAAGTTAAGGAGTGCAAGGTGGTAAGACTGATGGAACGAACATGAATTTTGAGATATTGGAAAATAATACAGTGTGCTATTGTTGCAGGAGAATCGGGCTTTGGAAACAAGAGTGTAGGCAGAAGCTGAACAGGTGTCAGGTAAATACAGAGCAAGCCACACAGGTGCAGAGAAATGGTGGGAAATTGAATATGCAAAATTCAGAGCAGAATATACAAAATCAGAAATCACTCAGAATGCCCATGAGGCACCTCCAGTTATTAAGCAGAATATGAGAAATAACATGCCATATGTTAGAAATGGGGTTGTTGGTTGGCAGTCAGGTTACCCCCTGTATAAGCAAAGACCCTCACTCTAGTCAGGGTAAATCACACACAATCCAAATTATCCTGTTCCCACCCTCTGGTAGCTTGGCACTGAGCAGTCAGGCTTAACTTAGAAGGCAATGTGTAAAGTATTTGTGCAATAAATCATACAATACCACAGTACAGCACCACAAAATTACACCACATAGTAATTAGTATAATATGTATCTGGTTAAATGCAGGCCAAAATGATTAAAGATGAAACAAGCAAATGTAGGGATATCACTGGAAGTGATATCAAATGTCTTAGAGTTGAAATATTACTGTAAAAGCAATAAAATTCTCCTAGAAACAACAAGTGCCTCTTGCCCGGCAAAGTACCTAGTTTGCGTTGAAAAATCCTCGCAAGGGACCGCAGAGGAGGAGGTGTGTGGAAAACGGTGAGTGTGCGTTGGTTTCACCCCTTCGCACAGGGACTTGCGCTGTTATTTTCCACGTGGGGAAGATGTTGCGTTGAATTCTGGCGTGCAGACTTGGATCCTCTTCGGGTTGTCAATCAATCAATCAATCAAAGGCATTTGTATAGCGCACTGCTCACCCAGAGGGTCTCAAGGCGCTGGGGGGGGGGGGGGAAACGCTACTGCTCGAACAGCCAGGTCTTGAGTTGCTTCCTGAAGGCGAGATGGTCTTGCGTTGTCCGGAGGTGGATGGGGAGGGAGTTCCATGTCTTGGCTGCCAGGTAGGAGAAGGATCTTCCTCCGGCGGTGGCTCTGCGGATGCGGGGGACGGTGGCGAGAGCGAGGCTGGCGGAGCGGAGCTGGCGGGTGGGCTTGTGGAAGGTCAGGCGGCTGTTGAGGAACTTGGGGCCCAGGTCGTGGAGGGCCTTGTGTGCGTGGGTGAGGAGTCGGAACGTGATTCTTTTGTTGACGGGGAGCCAGTGCAGGTCTCTCAGGTGTTCGGAGATGTGGCTGTGTCGGGGGATGTCCAGGATGAGTCGTGCTGAGGCGTTCTGGATCCGTTGGAGTTTCTTCTGGAGTTTGGCGGCGGTGCCGGCGTAGAGGGCGTTCCCGTAGTCCAGCCGACTGGTGACGAGGGCCTGGGTGACCGTCTTCCTGGTCTCGGTGGGGATCCACCAGAAGATCTTTCGAAGCATGCGCAGGGTGTTGAAGCATGAAGATGAGACGGCGTTGACTTGTCTGGTCATCGAGAGGGAGGAGTCCAGGATGAAGCCTAGGTTGCGAGCGTGGTCCGTTGGCTTGGGGGTGGCTCCCAGGGCGGGGGGCCACCAGGAGTCGTCCCAGGCGGATGGTGATGATCCCAGGATGAGGACCTCCGTCTTGTCTGAGTTCAGTTTCAGGCGGCTGTTCTTCATCCATTCGGCGACGTCTTTCATCCCTTCGTGTAGGCTGGCTCTGGCGGCGTCCGGGTCGCTGGTGAGGGAGAGGATCAGCTGGGTGTCGTCGGCGTAGGTGATGATCTTGAGGTTGTGTTGACGTGCGATGGTTGCGAGGGGGCTCATATAGACGTTGAAGAGGGTGGGGCTGAGCGATGACCCTTGTGGAACTCCGCAGATGACTTCGGTGGCCGCTGACCGGAACGGGGGGAGGCGGACTCTCTGGGTTCTTCCGGCGAGGAATGAGGCGATCCACTCCAGGGCCTTCCCCTGGATGCCGGTGTTGTTCAGGCGCTGTACCAGGGTGCGGTGGCAGACAGTGTCGAACGCTGCGGAGAGGTCCAGGAGGATGAGGGCCGCAGTTTCCCCATTGTCCATTAGGGATCTGATGTCGTCTGTGGCTGCGATGAGGGCGGTCTCCGTGCTGTGGTTGGCTCGGAAGCCGGATTGCGAGTGGTCGAGGGATCCGTTGGTCTCGAGGAAGGCAGCTAGCTGTCTGTTGACGGTCTTCTCGATGACTTTGGCAGGAAACGGGAGGAGCGAGATGGGGCGGTAGTTCTTGAGGTCGGAGGGGTCTGCAGTTGGTTTCTTCAGCAGGGCACTGATCTCGGCGTGTTTCCAGCACTCCGGGAAGGTGGCGGTGTGGAAGGAGGCGTTGATGATGTCACGGAGGTGGGGTGCGATGATGTGGTCAGCCGTGTTGAAGATGTGGTGTGGGCAGGGGTCCGTAGGGGATCCGGAGTGGATGGTGTTCATTGTGCGTGTTGTGTCTTCGGTGCTGACTGGGGTCCAGGTGCGGAGGGTGGCGGTGGGGGGCATCGGTTCGGTGGTGGGGTTTGTGGTTGGTGGGCCGAAGCTGTTGTGAATGTTGGCGATCTTGTCGTGGAAGAAGGCTGCGAGGGAGTCGCAGAGGTCTTGCGAGGGAGTGATGTCATTGTTTCCGGCGTCGGGGTTGGAGAGCTCTTTGACGATGCTGAAGAGTTCCTTGCTGTTGTGGGTGTTGTTGTCCAGTCGTTCCTTGAAGGCTGTCTTCTTTGTGGCGCGGATCAGTTGGTGGTGTTTGCGGGTGGCGTGTTTGAGGGCCGTCATGTTGTCTGTGGTCTGGTTGGTGCGCCAGGTGTTCTCCAGGGAGCGGCAGTTCTTCTTGGAGGTGATGAGCTCGTCGGTGAACCAGGAGGCTTTCTTGCTGCTGCGTCTGCTGGGGGGGTTCTTCTTCAGTGGTGCGAGGGCGTCTGCGCAGTTGGTGATCCACTGTGTGAGGTTGTTGGCGGCTTCGTTGGGGTCCGTTGAGCTGGTGGGGGGGTTCTGGCTGAGGAAGGTGGTGAGCTGGTCGCCGGTGATCTTGTTCCAGCTCCTGCGGGGGGTTTGTTGGGGGTGGTGGTGGGTCGTCGTTTTACTGAAGCTGAAGTGGACGCAGCTGTGGTCAGTCCACTGGAGATTGGTGGAGTGGCTGAAGGTGACATATTTGCTGGATGAGAAGACTGGGTCGAGCGTGTGGCCGGCGTGGTGTGTAGGGGTGGTTACCAGTTGCTTGAGTCCGAGGTTGGCCAGGTTGTCCAGTAGAGCAGTGGTGTTGCGGTCCTTGTCGTCCTCCAGGTGGAAGTTGAGGTCCCCCAGGAGGATGTAGTCGGTGGAATTGATGGCGTGGGGGCTGACGAAGTCTGTGATGTCTTCGCTGAACTGTGTGCGTGGTCCCGGTGGTCTGTAGATGAGGGTGCCTCTGAGCGTGGTCTTGGGGTTGGTGTGTATCTGGAAGTGGAGGTGTTCGGCGGAGGTGAAGGTGTCATCAGAGTTGGTCGTGATGCGGATGGTGTTCTTGTGGATGATGGCGATGCCTCCTCCTGTCTGGTTGACGCGGTCCCTCCTGGTGATTTTGTAGCCTTCTGGGACGGCGATGGCGACGTCGGGTGCTGAGGAGGCGTTCATCCAGGTTTCTGTCAGGAAGGCGATGTCTGGTGCTGTCGAGTCGAGGAGGTTCCAGAGTTCAACGGCATGCCTGTGAACGGAGCGGGTGTTGAGCAGGATGCACATCAGGTGTTTGTTGCTGGGGCTCGGTTTAGTAGGTGCAGTGTTGGGTCGTAGGCTGGTGAAGCGGCAGGTCAGGCAGGTGAAGGGTCCGTGGGTGCGTCTCGGGGTGGCTCGGTAGCAGGCGGTGTTTCGGCCGGCGTTGAGTGCGTGGAGGGTTCTGGCATCGTAGCTGTGCAGGGTGTGCTGGCGAGGGCGAGGACCAGGGGGTCTGGCGCTGGGCGCGGTCCAGGCGCGGACGGGCGCAGACGGGCTTACCTTTGGCGCACCTTCGGCGCTCAGTCGGAGCTCCCGCTGCGCGCGTCCGCTGCGCGGTCGCTCTGGGGGCGTCATAAGTAAGGAGCCGGGAGGGAGGAGCAGCTGGGTGGCGGGAGCGGTCCGGCGAATGGAATCACAGGGGGGCGGGGCCGCAGGGAGGCAGCGGCGGGAAATCCCAGGAGCAGCGAGCGAGCGAAGGAATCTGCAGGCAGGAGGCGGCAAAGGCAGGCAGGAGCGGCAGCAGTGAGTGGGGCGACCAAGCCCTGTGGAGGGCTGAGCGGTCACACTCTGTGGTCCCCTACGGTCCCCTTAAGTAAGGAGCCGGGAGGGAGGAGCAGCTGGGTGGCGGGAGCGGTCCGGCGAATGGAATCACAGGGGGGCGGGGCCGCAGGGAGGCAGCGGCGGGAAATCCCAGGAGCAGCGAGCGAGCGAAGGAATCTGCAGGCAGGAGGCGGCAAAGGCAGGCAGGAGCGGCAGCAGTGAGTGGGGCGACCAAGCCCTGTGGAGGGCTGAGCGGGTTGTGGGGTTGTCAGACGCCCCAGGGACGATGCGTGGAATCCTGGGCTTGCGGAGTGAAGTCATAGTGATTGCGTCGATTCCGGTAGGCGATGCGTGGAATTTTCTTCTGCCCGGCAGGTGCTACGTCTATTCCTCTCTGGAAGTCGGGCATCGTCGTTCTGAGTCAGCTTGTGTTGATCCAGTAGGGCCGTGCGTCGAAGTTCCGGTTGCGTCGCTGGCGCTGCTTCGATCTTCTGTCGCGAAGTCGGGCTGCGTCATTCCGGTCTCGGTGTGCGGTGAATGTTTCACTGTGAGCAGGCTGTGCGTCGTTCTTGGCAGGCGGTGTGTCTGAGGTGGTAGGGGCAGAGGCCCTGTTTTTATACCCTAATGTGCCTTTGAAGTGGGGGAGACTTCAAAAAGTGGCTTAGAAGTACACCAGGTCCCCTTTCAGTTCAGTCCTGTCTGCCAGGGTCCCAGTAGGGGGTGTGGCAGTCATTTGTGTGAGAGCAGGCCCTCCACCCTCCCAGCCCAGGAAGACCCATTCAAAATGCAGATGTATGCAAGTGAGGCTGAGTATCCTGTGTTTGGGGTGTGTCTGAGTGAATGCACAAGGAGCTGTCAACTAAACCCAGCCAGACGTGGATTGTAAGGCACAGAAAGATTTAAGTGCAGAGAAATGCTCAATGCAGAGAAATGCTCACTTTCTAAAAGTGTCATTTCTAAAATAGTAATATTAAATCCAACTTCACCAGTCAGCAGGATTTTGTATCACCATTCTGGCCATACTAAATATGACCTTCCTACTCCTTTCAGATCAGCAGCTACCACTCAGACAATGTATGAGGGCAGAGCCAATGTTAGCCTATGAAGGGAGCAGGCCTCATAGCAGTGTAGAAACAAATTACTGCACAGGTACATGTCCTTCCTTTTACCTACACAGCACCCTGCCCTAGGGGTTACCTAGGGAACACCTTAGGGGTGACTTATATGTAGAAAAAGAGGAGTTTTAGGCTTGGCAAGTACTTTTAAATGCCAAATCGAATTTGGCAGTGAAACTGCACACACAGGCCTTGCAATGGCAGGCCTGCGATAAGGTTAAGGGGCTACTTAAGTGGGTGGCACAATCAGTGCTGCATGTCCATTAGTAGCTTTTAATCTACATGCCCTCAGCACATATAGTGAACTCTACTAGGGACCTATAAGTAAATTAGATAGCCCAATTGTGTATGATCCAAGGTTAGCATGTTTAAAGGAGAGAGCCTGTGCACTCTAGCTCTGATTAGCAGTGGGAAAGTGCACAGAGTCCTAAAGCCAGCAAAAATGAGTTCAGAAAAAGAGAAGGAGGAAGGCAAAAAGTCTGGGCATGACCCTGCTGAAAGGCCATTTCCAACACCATACAATGAAGATATAGGCAAAATACAATGGTCTTCAATGATGAGTTGGCAGGGTCTAGTTCTCAATGATGCCTGAGAGGGGAGGAGGATTGCCTACTTGTAGCAGTCCCAGAGGTAGTACATTGAAGGGAAATCAATGGCAATGCTGTTTTTTTTTCAATTGATGCACAAGTTTCCAGTTCCACTGTTCAGTCTGTGGATATCCTAAACCTACCTCTCTTGGGAAGAGCAGTAATAGTTTTAGGGCTCAGTAATAAACAGATTGTTAATCAGGTCACAGCAGATATCCCAGTTAAAATTGGTCAAACGGAAAATGAACACAAGTTTATTTTATGTGATTCAAGTCCAGTAAATCTCCTTTGAAGGGACCTTCTTTGTAAGATGAACTGTGTGATCTATTGCACACCAGATGGTGTTGCAGTTCAAACACAGGATGAGGATTCAGTTGCATATTTACAAGCCCTCTTGCACCAACGGAGCATCACTTTTGTGATGCTCCTGTGGCGCACACCGCAAGGCCACATAAAACCACCCTGCATGGCTTTTCATGGCCTTGTGGATATGGAGCGAAGCAACACAGCTCGTCACTGCATTTCCTTTCACTACGATAGAGAGGCGTTCCATGAGTGTAACGGTGGGTGTTCCCACTGAACACCTATGGCATTTGACACATTCCCAGATTTACAATATTTCGTAAGCCTGGGAATGCTCCAAAAGCCTACGCCTCCTCAGGGGAGGCTTGAGGAAGGTAAAATGATGAGAAATAACTTTATTTCTCCACCTTTGTTCTTCTTTCTATGTGTGCTGCATAAATAATTTTTTATTAGTTTAAATATAATGAGTATAGTAAGATGATCAGGAACTATGTAGAGATTATGAGGATGAGTGGATGTTAAGTGTGTGCTTATCTTCCAAAGTCAGCTTGGGAGAGCCGACTCACACTCAACTGTTGATTTCTAATGTATTATCTACCAATATTTTAATTGCTATGATCAACCATGAAGAATTTCTTTCCTCTTTTCTGACTGATTTCAATGTGCCTCTAAAGAATTTGAGTAGTAGAGAAGATAGTAGAGAAATTTAATATGGTGAGTATTTGAAAGTAATTACAAAAAACAGGTATGATACTAACATGATTAAGGAGTATTTGAGCTTCTTGAGTAATGAGGAGCATGATTTTATTAGGGAATATAACAAGTGAGAAACTAAGTGTGGTAAATAGTTTAAAGGAGCATAAGGTTGCTTTGGAAGAAGTGAAATAAAGAAGAGAATGAATTTAGGTTATTGGGTTTATATTCTAGATTAAGAATTGAGCAGGAAAGAACAGGTGAACTGTGTATCATAAAATGGATTTCAACCGAAAGAGACAAGATTTGTAGGAGAGAGTGCCTTATGTAGTTAGTGTAAATGTTTTAACTGGAGGAGAACCTATTATCAGAGGGATTTATTATGCCCGTGGGAAGCCTGCTTATCTGGAACTGCATGGAACTTGGGTAGGATCATTTTATCTGGCTTTAACTTTTCTTAGAGTTCATCATGTAGACTATTTGGAAAATGAGTCTAGCCTGAAGAGAGTGAGACAAAGCTTTGGACAAATATTTTAGATAATTTAGGAGCTATTGTTCCTTCTGTAGAAGTAGTAATGAATGATATGTAGAATAAACAGTTGTTCTCAATTGTTGATAGACATGCCATAGCTACAGCAGGATCCTTGAAGTTGGCGATTGAGGTAATGTTGGCAATAACATTGATGACTATTCAAAATCACCTTGCTTTAGATATTCTCCTGGTGAAGGAAGCAGGAGTTTGCAGTGATTAAGGCTAGGAGGGGCTGTACATACATACCTGATCATAGAGCTATTGATTCTTTCATTCCTAATATGACTAACTTGGCTTCGGAGATTAAGGACCTGATTTAGATCTTGGCAGTAACGTTCCCGCCATTGATTTTCCATCTGCCGCCATGACGGTCTGCCCGCTCTATTTAGATGTTAGCTGAATCATAGATGAAAGACTAAAGATGGTCCACCGTCACTGCCATAAAATCTCAAACCGCATCAATGGTGCCATATGCAAAAGTAGCTGGTGGTAGGACTCCAGCCCCTAGCCAATCAGGATGTGCATTACTGCTGACGCAACTGTGGTGGCTAAACCTCCATACCTGAGTTGGCAGACTGGGAAGATTAAACGCACAAAATTCACCTTATGTCCACTTTTCCTGTTTCCTGGGACTATGAAACATATCCTATTAGTACTACCTTTGTACCAGTTGGTGCTGCTGGACCCAGACGAAATTTACCCCATTGTTGGAGGGGCAGAAGGTTAGTCACAGTTTTATCTGTAATCCTCGGATTTGTCACTGTACAGTAGCAATGGGCTCAAGCTTGTTTAACAAAGGTTTGCAAATAACAGTACAGTGACATGCAATGCATATGTCTGTAATGTCGTACTTAGAAATTTTTTTAAAACACACCTCAAGATATCAGTTGTACCCACAAATCTGGCGCTAACTGCCTTCATGGCAACAGACACCTATACCAACAGTCAGAGCACTCTCAATAATGTTTCCATACAGGTGTGTGCAATAATGTCCCATAAATTAACATATTCAATAGGAACTACTGAAATCCATGATACGGTAGCAATTGCACTACGAAATGCTACAACAGGGGTGTACACAGAATGTACAATAATCCTAACTCTAAACTGCAAACATGTCAGAGATTCATGAAGGTCACATGTCCCCTTGGTGTGTGCAATGTTTGACAAACAGTAGATGACATTTAACCCCAAAGTGTCAAGTTCCCTGTGTAATGCAGATGTGCATATTATTGACACATCATGTCAAAATAAACACATATGCATTCTCCAGTCACAATAACAAAAACACATGTAGATTTTTGTAGAAGTGTCCAGTAACATGGTGAATGCTTGCACCAAAATTAACATGTCCATCAAAAATGTACAGCACTAATGTATGGATTTAAAAAGTACCTAAAATATACAAATTGTGCTTGTCACTGCCACAAAGGAGAATAAGTGCATTGCACACACATTAGCAGAAATAAAATCATCAGAAAACCTTTTGTAAAAATAAAAAAATAAGGCTAGGATAAAGATATTCTCAAAATAAAATGTTTTATTTATGTGCATGAGATAAGTCTCTCAAACATTCTTAGAAAAGTTCTTATAAACAAAAGAACAAAGGCTTTCACCCATTTGGGTCACACTCGGTTTCAGTCCATCACTTGCCTCCTAAATTCACTGCCAGAATAAACCTCCTCTGGAAAGGGCATCTATGGCGCAGAGGGCAGGCATCTCACTGATGTTACTGGGAGGGGGGTCCTTGGATTTGGGAAGGGTGGGTTTGGAATAGGTGGTTTTGGATTTGGGAGGGGTGGATTTTGATTTGGGAAGGGTAGGTTTGGCTTCAGAAGAGGTGGGTTGGGGTGTGGAAGAGGGGCAAAGACATCTGGGTGGGGTGGACTTAGGTTTGGGAAGGGTGGTCTGGGATGAGGAAGGGGTCATGGCCAGGGCAAACAACTGGTCCTCCTTGGGGGGGAAGGGGAGGGTGTCTGGCAGGGAGTTGGGTTTGGGAGGTAGAGGGAGTGGTTGTTGCTGTTGTGCATGCATCTGATGAAGGTGTGGGTGCCTGGGGGTCTGGTGTATGTGCTGTATGTTTTGCCTTGTGTTTTTACTGGGTGTCTGTTGTGTGGGTGAGTGTGGGCGTTTGTGTTCAGTATGTGTGTGTGGATGCGTCTGTTGTGGAGGTGGTGTGTGTTGTGGTGTCTGTGAGGATACTCGTGCATGTGTGTTTCATGGTGGGTATGCTGACTGAGGGTGTGGTGTGAATGGCTGTTTGTGTGTTGGTGGGTGTGCTAACCGCAGGTGTGGTGGTGGTGTGTGTGGGTGTTTGTATTGTGATGGGTGTGCTGACTTCAGGTGTGTTGGTGATGTTGTGGTGGGTGTGGTGTTTGCAGGTGTGCTGGTGGTGAGCACGGATGTCTGTGCTTTGGTTGGTGTGGTGTCTCTGGGTACACTTATGGTTGTGGTGGGATGTTTGGTGTTTGCATGTGTGTGTGTCTGTTTTTTGCCGTGCTTGTGTTTGTGTGATGATGTGCTGCTTCTGTGTGTTGGTGTGGGTGCATCTAAAGGTGTGCGTGAATTCTGGATAGCGCTGGGTAAAGGAATTCTGGATGGGGAAGGGGTGGGAGTTGGGGCACAAGGTTGGGGTGGGCGGGAGGCTGTGGTTAATGAGGAGGCCAGACCTTGGAGTGACCACTGTAAGACAGACAGGGAACTGTGAATGCCATCTACATGAGCCAGCATCTGAGTCTTCTGACTACTCAGCCCCTGAATGGCATATAAGACAGATATGACAGTTTGAGTGTATCTGTCCAAATACAATTGAACTTGAACTTTGACCACACAACATTTGCTCAAAATCTAGAAATTCTCTATACTGGCTCTTATATCATGTATGCCTTTGTCTCTTATCCACATGTAGATCTGTCCATGACAAAGAACTTCAACAGCTTGAGTAAACACATAGGCCTTGAGACATTTTAGACCCACTGCAGTACAGAGCTAAAATGTATGCACATTTCCAAAAGAGTCATGTGCTTGGCCAGATATTGACTTCTCAAGATGGGATACTACAAAATTTATGTGATGTAACCTTCTATCTGCAAATGTCCCTTTAGGTATCACATTTCTATCTATCACTGATTTCTTATCTGAACAGAACGAAGGACACCAAAATGTTGTTTGGGGTATGTGTAACTCTCTCACCAATGTGAACACATTCCTGTCTGTTGCAATCAATACGATTTGGCATACAAATTCATGTTGTTTGACACGGACTGGCTTACATGCATATTTGTGAAGGACATGCCAATCTGCTACTGTCCACATGAACTGACAAGTATTTTGATGTGAAAAAAGATTTCCAACATGTTTCAGATTTGGGATGATGCCATTGTACACGTTTCCAGTCCTTTTGGAGCATATGCTCATTATCATGTTATAGCACCAACTTACAAATGTCAAGTCTGACACATCACCTTTATCATAAGTGCCATGTCACCAGTAATAGGGCCTATATTACCTACTCACATTTGTTATGGAGCATCATACCTGATCAAATCCACAAATGGGGCATGTTTGGTCCAACTGTCCCTCATGAGATAGAGAAAATGCAGATACCCCTGCTTTGTGTCTGCTCAAAACAGTACTTGGCTTCTGATGAGGAATCTATTGCCACCCTTTAGTACAAAACAAGGCACCAAGCACAGAATCATACGCCGTGTGATTAACCTACACCTCTATAAATCCTCATGTGCGTTGGATTTGTGTCAACTGTCATGTTGATGCCATTCAACATTGCTGAATATAAAAAAAAGGTTAAACAGCAAAAATAGCTACAGACAAAAACATACCCCCTAAACGCTGCTGGTGGCCCCTCAACTGCTCATCAAGCTCTGGGTAGGCCACCGCAAGAATGCCGGCCATTAGGGGGGTGAGGGTGCGGCATACCCGCTTGGATTGACTGGCCGAGTTGTCCTTGCCCTGATTTATTGGTCCAGCATCAGAGGTTCTCCCACCTCCTCTGGCAATGCAGGATGCACCCCTTCTGTACTTCCTTGATCCGCACCTTCTTAGTGATGACCTTCTAGATTTTGCACTTTTGTTGGACATTGACCTGTATGGATGACAGAACATAACAAGAAAATAAGTTTTGAGTGATTTTGTTTGTAATGTTGTGACACAATTTTGTTGCATCACTTACATGCATTCAGCAAACAGTAATCATTTTTTAAAAAACATTTAGAGGTCTCTAGGAAATACTGATTTGCAATGATCTGTTGAGTACCCTCTACACTTTCTATCTCCTCATGTTACCAATCCAGGCCATAAACATCATTGAGGCCAGGACTGTGAAACCTTTCCTGTTGTGAGACCCACTCCTGATTAGTTACAATCATTGTGAGCTACTAAAGGCTAAACAATCTGTACATTCTTTGCACATAACCCCATGCACATCTACATTGGCTTCACGGCTAAACATCTAAGAGTCAGAACCCATGGTTTACATCACATACAGTGACTAAGGGCAGAATGGAAGGGCTGCTATGTGTCAGCGAGAGCATGGATTTGGGGGATGTATGAACAAGTGTGCGTAGGAATGGGACATATTTGTATGGATGATTAACAGCCTGTGTCATTTGAATTGCAGCACAGGGAATAACTTTCCCCATATTTGGCACCCTGGCACGTTTAAAACATACAGTTAATACTATTCCACAATATGGGCTGTAGACCCACTTGACAGGACAACATTAGACAACTCCATAACTATGGAATATCATCTTGCACTTAACATTTTTCTCATATTGACATGGACTGCATGTTTTCACTTTTACTACTGGTATACTGTCTACAGGTCACTGATAGTAAGGGGCCTCCAATTTGTTTGATAAAATCTGGAATTGTGAGTTAAGTGAACAGATATTTCTGCTTCTCCCTTCAGGTGACCTTTCACTTCCATAAACAGACATTTCTAACACTGTCAAACAACATTCTGTCCCCTGCTAAATCATTCAGTTCACTGCACTCCAATCACAACACGTTATCCATGAACTAAAAAGGGACAAATTAGCCTGTGGCCATAAAAGGAACCAGTTACTTAGTCAAACATTTCCCAATCAGACATGTACCTGTTACTCTGGGTTCCCATGTAGCTGGCTGTACAAGGGCAGGGCCTCCCTGGCAAGGAGCCCCTGCTCCTCCATGCTGAAGGGAGGGGCCCAGTCACCTGCTTTGCCCATCATCCTGGCTCACAGAGGTCAGTTACAGCAGCAAAATAATGAGGAGGGCTTTTTGGCTGCAGTGTTAAGAGGCCAGTGAGCTTTTTTTCAATACACTGTGTACAAGTACATGGCCTACGCGATCCATGATGGAATTGGACACAATCATTGGCTTGGGCAGATAGCCGTCACACATGTTAGCCTATGGCAGGGTCCATTGTGGGGGTTTCCACCTCCTACGTAGTCAACTTTCACGACGCCCATTGGCTAGCCAACGTCCTAATGGCAGGGTCAGGCATCCGCCATTGTAGGGTGTGCAGCTGTGTGTTTTTCAATTGCTAGTGGTCATCAGCACTCAAAATGGAGGCTAGTGTATATACAAATGTCAGATATGAACAACACTGTTTTTTGAAAGATATGACACATTAAAAACTGAACCGTGACTGGGTTTGACATTGATAGTGCCGGCGGGGAAAGTTATACCTCAGTTGATGGTATTTTAAAAAAAAGTTTAAAAACAATTATGTGCAACAGTTCGCGCTTAGGCCCTCATACCTTTTTGTCCACATAAGCTATCCAAGCCAAATTTGCGTCCTTTTTTTCCAACATCCTAGGGATTCTAGAGGTACCCAGACTTTGTGGGTTCCCCTGAAGGAGGCCAAGAAATTAGCCAAAATACAGTGAAAATTTCATTTTTTTAAAAAAAAATTGAAAAAGTGGCTGCAGAAGAAGGCTTGTGGTTTTTCCCCTGAAAATGGCATCAACAAAGGGTTTGCGTTGCTAAACTCAGCAGCTTCCCAGCTTTCAGGAACAGGCAGACTTGAATCAGAAAACCGAAGTTTTCAACACAATTTTGGCATTTTACTGGGTCATACCCCATTTTTGCTATTGTTTGTGCTTTCAGCCTTCTTCCAGTCAGTGACAGAAATGGGCATGAAACCAATGCTGGATCCCATAAACCTAAACATTTCCGATAAGTAGACAAAATGCTGAATTCAGCAAGGGGTCATTTGTGTAGATCCTACAAGGGTTTCCTACAGAAATCAACAACTGAAAAAGAAAAATATTGAAATTGAGGTGAAAAAAACATAAATTTTTCTCTACGTTTTACTCTGTAACTTTTCCCTGCAATGTCAGATTATCGAAAGCAATATACCGTTACGTCTGCTGGACTCCTCTGGTTGCGGGATATATAGGGCTTGTAGGTTCATCAAGAACCCGAGGAACCCAGAGCCAATAAATGAGCTGCACCCTGCAGTGCGTTTTCATTCTATGCCAGGTATACAGCAATTCATTTGCTGAAATATAAAGAGTAAAATATTGCTATCAAGAAAACCTTTGTATTTCCAAAAAGAGCACAAGATAAGGTGTTGAGGAGCAGTGGTTATTTGCACATCTCTGAATTCCGGGGTGACCATACTAGCATGTGAATTACAGAGCATTTCTCAAATAGATGGCTTTTTTACACACTCTCCTATATTTGGAAGGAAAAAATGTAGAGAAAGACAAGGGGCAATAACACTTGTTTTGCTAATCTATGTTCCCCCAAGTCTCCCGATAAAAATGATACCTCACTTGTGTGGGTAGGCCTAGCGCCCGCGACAGGAAACGCCCCAAAGCGCAACGTGGACACATCAAAATTTTTGAAAGAAAACAGAGGTGTTTTTTGCGAAGTGCCTACCTGTAGATTTTGGCCTCTAGCTCAGCCGGCACCTAGAGAAACCTACCAAACCTGTGCATTTCTGAAAACTAGAGACCTAGGGGAATCCAAGGAGTGGTGACTTGCGGGGCTCGGACCAGGTTCTGTTACCCAGAATCCTTTGCAAACCTCAAAATTTGGCTAAAAAAACACATGTTCCTCACATTTCTTTGGTAGAAAGTTCTGGAATCTGAGAGGAGCCACAAATTTCCTTCCACCCAGCCTTCCCCCAAGTCTCCCGATAAAAATGATACCTCACTTGTGTGGGTAGGCCTAGCGCCCGTGACAGGAAACGCCCCAAAGCGCAACGTGGACACATCCAAATATTTGGAAGAAAACAGAGGTGTTTTTTGCGAAGTGCCTACCTGTAGATTTTGGCCTCTAGCTCAGCCGGCACCTAGGGAAACCTACCAAACCTGTGCATTTCTGAAAACTAGAGAGCTAGGGGAATCTAAGATGGGGTGACTTGAGGGGCTCGGACCAGGTTCTGTTACCCAGAATCCTTTGCAAACCTCAAAATTTGGCTAAAAAAACACATGTTCCTCACATTTCTGTGGCAGAAAGTTCTGGAATCTGAGAGGAGCCAATTGTATTTAGGCAATTTCTGCCCCCCTTGGGCAGAAACGACTAGGCACCTGGGATTTGTTTTTTGGCGCCAATGTCACGCAGGGGGAGCGACCCCGTAGCGACCCCGTAGGCAAGGGTCGCTCCCGGGGAAGGGGGTGGGTGTTAGGGGGCAAATTTATTTCAGGCCATTTCTGCCCCCCCTGGGGGCAGATCGGCCTATTATTAGGGGGGCAGAAATGGCCTAAATACAATTTGCCCCCCAGGGCAGCGACCCTTGCCTGATGGGTCGCTCCCCATCTCTAAAAAAACAAACAAACCAAAAAAACAAAAAACACCCAAAAAGAATTTCCCCTGGCGCCTAGAGGTTTTTGCCCACCCCCCGGGGCAGATCGGCCTAATAATAGGCCGATCTGCCCCCAGGGGGGGCAGAAATGGCCTAAAATAAATTTGCCCCCCCCAGGGAGCGACCCTTGCCTAAGGGGTCGCTGCCCTTGCGTGAAATTCACGCAAAGAAAAAACTCCCTGGTGTCTAGTGGTTTCTGCCCCCCTTGGGGGGGCAGATTGGCCTCATCAAAATTGGCCAATCTGCCCCCAAGGGGGGCAGAAATGGCCTAAATATAATTTTCCCCCAAGGGGAGCGACCCTTGCCTAAGGGGTCGCTCCCCACCTAAAAAAATAAAATGAAACATAAAAAAATAAAAAATGGTCCCTGGTGCCTAGAGGTTTCTGCCCCCCCCTGCTTAATAATAGGCCGATCTGCCCCCAGGGGGGGCAGAAAAGGCCTTCCCGAAAAAATGCCCCCCATGGGAGCGACCCTTGTCCAAGGGGTCGCTTCCTTATGTGAATTTCAGTAAAAAAAAAAATCCCTGGTGTCTAGTGGGGTTTCAAAAGCCGGATTGCAAGCAATCCGGCTTTTGAAACCCTCGGAGAGACTTCAAAGGGAAGGAAATACTTTTCCTTCCCTGTGAAGCCCCTCCGGGCCTCCCCCAGTGATTGAAAGAGAAATGCTTTTGCATTTCTCTTTCAATCAGCGCGCGCTCGCGCGCTGACGTCACAGGGGGGAGCCGGGGGCGGGGGTGGAAGGGGAAGGTGTTCCCCTTCCATCCCCGCCTTGGGGGGGAGGGGGGTGCACGGGGGGCGCGCTAGCGCCCCCCCAAGTTCCCCTGTGCCTTGGACGAGGTGACCTCGTCCAAGGCACAGGGGAACTGTAGCCTTGGACGAGGTGACCTCGTCCAAGGCACAGAACAGGTTAAAAGTGATTTTTTAAACATTGTCTGAATATATATGACACAATGAGATGGCTAATGTTCCCACGACATAAGATGTGTGTTGATCATCAAAGTATGGTGTGACTATTTAAGCTGATATTTTCTTTTCCATACATGCAGACATTTGAACTCAGGCATGGACAGGAGACAATTGCCTCAGGTCTTCAGGCCATTTCCAGACCTTGCCACCATGTAGGAAAGGAATGTTATTAAGACATTTTGATTAAATAGGCAAACTATTCTGGGTTTGTGTCACCAGCTGGGGCCTGATCTCCTCACTCACAATATGACAACAACAGCAATAACACCAATAGTGAAACTCATAGCAGTACTTCATTTTGTGGCTACTACCTTTTTTCAATACACTGTGTCAGCATCTAAAGGCATGTCCAAACCAACTTTCAGTGGTGTGCTACAAGAGGTGCTTTCTTCAATCCTCAATCATATCAACAACTACATCCAGTTCCTACGACAACAGGATTTGGCCACTGTGAAGGGAGAATTTGATGCCTTGTGTGGCGTACCACATGTGGTTGGACGAATAGATGGCATGCATATTGCCTTGGTGCTACCTCATGAAAGGGAACAGGTCTACCACAATCAGAAAAACTTCCATTCCATCAACTCACAAGTTGTCTGGATTTATATATCTCCAGTGTGTGTCCCTGCTTTCCTGGGTCAACACATGATTTATTTGTACTACGGAGCAGCATCATAGCCTGGAAATGTCACAACTTGGACCTGAAAGGGCTTGCCTTGTTGGTAAGTACAATATGACTTGAGAATAATTTGCTTCAATCCTAGTTTAGGAAGGTCCAATGTCTTGCTATGATATTATTCTATTGATATATTGCTTCCATGTAGGAGGCTCAGCTTATCCAAACAGACCATGATTGTTAGCACCGCTGAGAAATCCAACATCGCCAGAGGAAGTATGCTTCAATGAGGCCCATGGAAGAACACAGAGGCCAGTGAAGTGGGCTTTTGGGCTCTTGAAGGCCAGGTTTAGGTGCCTGGACAAGGCTGGTGGAGTCTTCCTGTACTCACCCGATAAGGTGTGCCAAATGATGATTGCCTGCTGCATGATCCACAACATCACCCTGAGACAGAACATCCCAATAGTCGCAGAGGATGGAGACCATGAAGAGCCACCGGGTGAGGATGTTGAAATGCCCAATGAAGATGACAGTGGTGAAGAAGAAGGAATTGACCGTCAAGATGTCATTGACCACTTCTTCATCTGAGTTTAAGTGCACCTTTACATATTGTAATCTCCAGTGTCTGAACAACTTGTGGCATAGTGAACATATCAGTCTGCAATGGTAATTTTGTAGGAATGGCCAGTTCAGGAAAGTCCGAGGCAAAGATGCTTGTTGATCAGAGTTTCCCTACATTGGCTACTGTGGATGATGGCATAGATTAACTTTACTTGTGCTAAGTCTATGTGTCCTCCTAAATCATCATTTGAGTCAAATTGTATATGTGAACTCATTAATTTTCCCTTGTTGTTTGGTTTCAGGGTCCTTCACCATGTCATCTTCATTTGGACATTTTAAAGATGTGACATTTGCAGTGAGATGTTGATGTTGGAAAGTACAAAGTGAACATGTGTTGATCCTGGGGTAGACAGCCACTTGGGATGGACAGATCTTCTACAGAGACTGAGTTAGACCTGTTTTCTGTAGGATGTTGCCATCCATGCAATATGGGCTTCTTAACTTGCTCAAACCACATGTGTATGTCAAACCAGAGCATACTGTTCTTCCTTCACATTGGCTAATCTTCAACTTGTATTCAGTGTAGGTAGCTGTTGATGTGACTCCTCATAGTTGATATAAGTTTTCTTTAGCACACCACTGAATGATTGTTGTGACATTGCACCAGGAAATGCCATAGTGTACTGTAATGGTTGTGTGGCCTCAAACTGTGTTACTGCCATGATGTAGACTATAGGTGTTATTGATGTAGGATTCCTATTGTGAGGGAAGGATGTCTGGCTCCAGCTCAGTCCTGCATCAATGACAGTTTGCCTATTTAATTTGATCACATCTAATATTCCATTTCTTCCATGTGTCAAGTTCATGGAGTGTACACCTCTAAATGGCACAGACTACTCAGGCTATACATGGTTTGTAAAACTCAGCCCTGACTTTGTTTAAGGATTGTTACCTACATATGTGTAACACAGATACATTGGGATTTTGATTTATTTTGTTTGACTGAAATGGGTAACACGCTACCTCTTTGTTATTTCCAAATGTCCTTTGCAACTAATTGCTCAATAAATTTGACAAAAGAATGGTGGAAGACAGACATGAAAAACGAAATGCCACAATAAATGCAACAATAGTCTAGTAGTTTGTGTCCATATTATTTATTTGCATGACACAAAGGAACTGAAAAGTGTTTAAAACAATGAAAACATGAACTAAAAATGTCTGTCATGGTGGATAAAAGCATAGTAGTAGAGGCAAAAAAGTTTGAAGTCCAATGTACAAAATGCATCTAACCTCAAAAGGTAAATGTGTCCCTGAAATAGTCCACAGAGTGAATGCTAGACCCACACTAGAGGAAATTAGGATCTGCGTCTCTTGGAGGGGGTTACCATCCTCTTCTGGTGGTCCAGATGACTATTCCCTCCAGGGAGGGGGGGCACGGGTGCAGGGACTGCGGTGGAAGCTGCAAGCTCCTCATGAGGCAGACCCTCTCTGTCTGTGGCTGGCAGTGGTGTACTTGGTCCAGATGTAGAAGGACCACAGACAGGGGCAGATGGTATGGGAAAAGCCCTGCACATGTGGTGATAGATGTTGAAAAGCACCCCAGTCAGGGAGATCGTCTTGTCATTATGGTTGCGAATTTCCAACATGAGCTCCCTCTGCACCTCCTTGATCTCCCGGAGCTCACTTGCAACCTGTCCCATCACATCTTGGGACTCCTGTACTACTCCCAAGACTCGGTCAATGGTGGTCTGGCTAACAAAGGCACCAGTGGCCTCACTTTGCTGGCCCAAAGATTCCCTTCCACGACCCCTACCCCTACTACCCTATGCCCTGGAGGCAGTGTGCCTCATCCCACTGGGTCCTGGCACAACTGGAGGAGGTGTTAGTGTTATCTCAACAGCAGCCCAGACTACAGGGCACAAGACTGGTGTGACGTTCCTCAGAACGCAGGTAGTGGAGGTATCCTGATGCAGAGATGTAGTTGCAGATGAGATGGGAGGTGTAGGTGTGGGCCGAGTGGGACTCACTGAAGCTGTCTGTCCAGACAGACCAGATGGACCAGGCTGCTCGCGATCACCCGGACTTGCTGGAGTGGAGTCCTCACTGAAGGCTCTTGATCCTGGTTTGGAGTAGAAGTGTCTTGACTGGCAGACAGTGGTCCATTGGTCTGGGGTGTTGGACCTGAGAAAAATGCAGACAATATGATATTAAAATCTGGCTTGTACCTCATATGTTTCTTAAGCTACAAATGGGGCTAGCTAAAAAGTTAAATCAGACTGATAAAATAATTAAGCTGTTGTGTGATTTTCATAGTTTTACACATGCAGGCTGATTTACACAAGTGCCAACTCCATTGATGACGTGGTAGAGATGTCCTGAAATTCACACTGTTATTTCTGAAGTGTACATTACATGCACCAGACATTCGACCCAATACAGTAGTGAGCCGATTAGAGTACTAGACCATTCCAAGGCCTAGCAGGCTAGAAACATTAGACAAACTGTGGTTCAATTTAGTTGAAGAATTGGCACTGGTCATCATATGGACAGTACGAAGTAAATTGTGTGTAGATATAACTTCTATTCAGAATGCCACATCACATGGTAGGAAATCTTGGATTCAACAGACTAGGAATTTTGAGAGCATTTACATCAATTCAGTGTATCTATGAGAAGGTGTCAACATGCTTGAGGAACACAGCAACTGACATTTTCATCCATAACATGACCTGGTGACTGTCAAATGCACACGTTTTGAGATATGTGCACCTATGGAAGTAAATGAAGGTAGAGCAACATTACATTGCACTATTGTTGTGCAGATACAAAAGGAGGGCATCAAGGTAGTTATATTCATCTGTTGACAGCATAGACAATAGTTGTTGAAAAGTGAATTGCACATATCTATGGCAATAACAATAGTGGAGATGAACACACATTTACAACATGTACACCACACATATGGGTATGATGTGGATCAGTGAAAATTCCTCATACAAGCAGTATACCTTCATGTGCAAACGGATGGAGTTTTGGACCTGTTTTTGGGAGGACAACAGCATACATTGATAGAAAGCACGGGACTAAGCAAATGCAAGGGACGACCGATGGGGAACAACACACAATATGACTAAACATATTGCACATTGTTAAAAAGAGAGCTACAACCATGTAAGTAATTGGGATGAAACAAGCTAATTTGTGAAGTCAAGTTTAGGTATATCTGTTTTGATAAGGGTGTTGAAACATTCTAAACAGCTAGTTTAAAGGCAAACCTCTGTTTGTGATTGTTGAGATATTGATAAGAGTAACGTACCACTCTCCACTCCACCAAGGATTCAAGTCAAACTTTAAGGATATAGGATCTGCACGACCTTCTCCTCCCAGGGAAAGAGTTGTAATGGGGGGACTGGGAGAACCAGTACCAGTCCCCTGGGCCTCCAGGTGATGCTTGGAGGGCAGGGAGCGCACTCTCCCCCACAGGTTATTCCACATCTTCCTAATCTCCTCCTGTGTGCACAGGTTGTTTGCTACAACATTCACTCTGACAGCTATTATGTCACACATTTGCCTTTTCTTAGATATGAATGTATTTTCTACTTGGACTCCAAACAATTGTGGCACTACACTAATGATTTCATCCACCATGACAGACAATTCTCCTTCTGTGAAACATGCATTTCTCCTCTCTGCCATTGTGATCATTTGTGAAAAACAATTGTGCCCAAAAATGAAGGATAATCACAGAAAGTAAAAACCTGTATCTCCTGTGTGGCAATTTCTGCTTGGAAAATGGTCTGCTGCAGTGTGCTGGCAAAGGATCATGGTCTGAAATGGATTGTGTTTTTATAATGTGTTTTGCAGGTGTTCTCAATTGTCCAACATACAGCAGGTGTGGGCTGCTAGCATCCACCCAATAGCAACAGCCATAGCACTATACTGAATGGGTCCCGTAATGGACCCCCTCTGTCATGGGACCGCCACTGATTCACCGCCAGCACAACTGTGTTATCTATATTGGCTGTGAGGGATCCCACCATCAAGATGACAATGGTGGGCTAATTGTCAGCATAGGAGTCCGCCACAATGGCTGAGGGATGCAGCTGGCACAATGGAGTATACTCTGTTGTGGCAGTCTGGGACTCAGTCACAGTACATTTAAATACAGTGGGTGGAATACTGTTGACTTGATGATCTTTTCGGGTCCACCGTAACAGTGGATTGTCTGTAAGGCCCCAAAGATCTAAACCAGGCCCTACGTTATTGGAAGAACCAGGATTATGGGGGTGAGCTAGGGAAGTGATTTGGTAGGATTGATGAATGGTTAGGTTATATTGGTTGAGGCATTTTTAAATCATTTCTAACACCTTTGATAATCATACTGAATTGTGCAATTATCCTATTTCTTCTGTTCAGATTGCTGGAGTTTATTGATTAGTAACAGAACTAAAAGAAGCTATAAGTTCAACTGGAAAAAGAAAAAAAGATCTATGGATTTGGAAATGAAAGATTACAATAGAGTTTATCAACATTTAGAGATGATGGAGGAGAGTGACCAAATACCTAAGACGATGAAGACATCTATTGATTAACTATTGACTGATTAATACAGTTTATCAATGAGATGTTTGGTGAATATTTACAAATAATGATAAAGGTGACATCATTAAAGCTTTTTCTGATGCACAATTATGTGTGGCACATTATATGTGCGCATCTCTAATTTTTATATAGTAAATAGTTGTAACTGGTGATATTGCACTTTAGATGACAAAGAAATATAGTTCAGAAGTGTGTTTAAAACATAACTTAGTCATGTCACATTTTTGAGTGAGACACCATTTTTCATTAGAAATGGAATCTGTTTGCTGGTGTATTGTTTGCCCTGCTCCTGCTCATTCTCCTTGTGTAGGAAAGTACCATCTTTATTGGCATGTTATGCCCAATTTCTGCCTGTTTGTCAGCATGTTTTGCCTGTCTCCCTGGGATCCTGTTGGCCAGGAACCCAGTGCTCATATTTTGTGGCCTAATGTGTGTGTTGTTATTAGTGCTTAACTGTGTCACTGAAGTTCTGCGAACCAGAACTCCAGTGCTTATGCTCTCTCTGCTTCCAAATTAGTCACTATAGTTTAGTTACTTCAATTCCAATTGACACACTAGACCCCCCTTATAAATCCCTAGCATATGTTACCTAGGTTCCCAGGGCATAGGGGTTCCAGGAGATCCTTTTGGGCTGCAGCATTTCTTTTGCCACCCATAAGGAGCTCAGACAAACCTTTCTTCAGGACTGCCACTGCAGCCTGAGTGAAATAGTGCCCACACTATTTCAGAGCCATTTTCACTGCACTTAAGTAACTTATACGTCAACTATATGTCTAACCTTCATTTACTAAAGGGTAGGTACAAAGTTACTAACTGTGAGGGCACCCTTGCACTAGAAAAGGTGCCCGATGCTGTCCAGGGCCAATTCCCCGGACTTTGTGAGTGCGGGGATACCAGTACACGCGTGCACTACATATAGGTCAATACCTATATGTAGCTTCTCAAGGTTAACTCCAAATATGGCCATGTGAGGTGTCTAAGATCGTGGAATTGTCCCCCATTCGAAATATGGTATTGGGGGACCAATCCCATGCATCCTTGGGGCTCCACTGTGGACCCCCAGTACTGCCAAACCAGCTCTCTGAGGCTTGCACTGCAGCTACAGCTGCTTCCACCTCACAGACAGGGTTCTGCCCTCCGGGGGTCTGAGCAGCTCAGTCCCAGGAAGGTAGAACAATGCATTTCCTTTGGGAGGTGGGTGTTACACCTTCTCCCTTTGGAAATAGGTGTTACAGGCTTGGGAGGGGTAGTCTCCCGGAGCCTCTGGAAATGTTTTGAAGGGCACAGATGATGCCCTCCTTGCATAAACCAGTCTACACTGGTTCAGGGACCCACAGTCCCTGCTCTGGCGCAAAACTGGACAAAGGGAAGGGGAGTGACCACTCCCCTGTCCATCACCACCCCAGGGGTGGTGCCCAGAGCTCCTTCAGTGTGTCCCTGGCATTAGCCATCTTGTTTTCCAAGGTGTGGGGACACTCTGGAGATCTCAGAGTGGCCCGTGCCAGTAGGTGACGTCAGAGACCCCTCCTGATAGGTGCATACCCGGGTAGGTAGTCAATCTCCCTCTCAGGGTTATTGAGGGTCTCTCCTGTGGGTTCCTCTTCAGATTCAGCCTTCAAGACTCCTCCAGGAATCCTCTGCATCCTCTGCTTCAGCTTCTGACCGTTGGATCAACCGCAGACTGCTTGAGGAACCGCTGTAACTGCGACAAAGTATCCAGAACGACTCCTGTGACCTGCAACTTCAGCTCCAGCCAACATTTGCAACAGTTTCCAAGGTGTACATGCTCTGAGAACTCCCTGTCTTCACCCTGCACCAGAAGAACCGGAGGAGTCTCCCGTGGAGTGACAGAGTCACTTCCCTGCAGGCACCTTCCAAGACGACGACCGGTTCTCTGGGACTCCTCTCCTGACAACGAGCGTGCTCGCTGGAACACATGTGGTAATCCCACCTGACTCAGACTGTCCTAAGATCCAGCTGTCCAAATTTGGAGGAGATAAGAGCTTGCCTTCCCGGTTTGCGACAGTATCCCTGTGCACTGCGTCATCTCTAGCTCCTTGGGCTTCTGTGCACTTCTTCCAAGAATCCTTTGTGCACACTGTAGTCCAGGTCCCCAGTAGTCCATCCTGTGACGCACAACTCGCTGAGTTGTTCTCCGGCGGTGTGGGACCTTCTTTTGTTGTGCTATACCAACCGCAATTTGCACCTTCTTTGTCCCCATGTCCTCGGACTCCCGTGGGTGCTGCCTGGTCATCTGTGGGCTCTCTCCAGTGTTGGGAGCCCCCTCTGCCTCCTCAGTCTGAGTTGAGGTCCCCAAATCCCTCCTGGGTCCAGGCAGTGCCATTTTGACGCAAACCGTGACCTTGCTTGAACCAAGGCTTGTTGGATGAATCCAGCGACGCCAACAGCCTGCATCCAACTTCTCGACGTGGGACATCTCCTGCACCATGCAGGAAGACACAGCCATCTTCTTTGGTGCTCTTCTGCAGACTTCTTCTAACCGGGGAATCCTCTTTTGCACCATCTTCTAGGTTGGCAGGGGCTCCTGTCCTTCCTGGAATCTTCTGTGACTTCTGGACTTGGTCTCCTCTTTTCACAGCTCCTCAGGTCCAGGAATCCACCATTAGTTGTTTGCAGTATTGCTTGGTTCTTGCAATAACTGAGGAAACTTGCAGTACTTTACTCCTACTTTCCTGGGCTCTGGGATGGGGTATTTTACTTACCTTTGGTGTTCTCTCACACTCCCAGCGCCCCTCTACACACTACACTTGCCTTGGGGGGAATTTGTGATTCGTATTTCACTTTCTTAGTATATGGTTTGTGTTGCTCCTAGGCCTATTGCATTCTATTGTATTTTCTACTGTTTGCACTATTCTATGACTATTTACTTACCTGGTTTTTGTCTCTAGTTTATATATTGTGTATAATACTTACCTCCAGAAGGAGTATTACCTCTAAGATATTTTTGGCCTTGTGTCACTAAAATAAAGTACCTTTATTTTTGGTAACACTGAGTATTGTCTTTTATTGTGTATAAGTACTGTGTAACTATAGTGGTATTGCAGGAGCGTTGAATGCTTCCTAGTTCAGCCTAAGCTGCTCTGCTACAGCTACCACTAGACAGCTTAAGCTGCTAGAACACTGCCTACATTTCACTAATAAGGGATAACTGGACCTGGTATAAGGTGTAAGTACCTTAGGTACCCACTGCAAACCAGGCCAGCCTCCTACACCTCCTAATCACAGATCTGCTGAGAATCATCTCGCCTCACAGTTTCTGCAAACCACAGCAGGTTTGACATCTGTGGTGCTACTGTTTAGAAAGCGTGCATTATGAATGAATCTTTTCTATGTATCATTTTGAAGGAATTCTCCTGTAAATTCTGATGTGGACCTGCAGAAGACATTATTTTGTAAAGGCGCTTGTCGAGAAAATGTTAAACATTGTATTTCTAAATCCCTGAACTACCATTGCTGAGGGAGCTAGGGAAAGAGTTACCTTACCTTAAGAAATGGGTTGGTGTTAAAATTATATTTTGGGACACTTTCTCTTCTGATTTGCTCGAAGTGAGCTAACCATGATCATGCTATGCTGAATTTGCAATTTTGCTACTTGTTTCTGCATAGGATATGTATACAAACCCCTTGTTTTGAAAGATTGGGGCATTCTCCTAATTTCCTCCAGAGACTCTGGCCCTCATTATGAACATGGCAGTCCGTTCTGCACTGCCACCGGTGGTGGTAAAAACCGCCAACAGAGAAGCAGGCCGGACTGCCAAATAATGAACCAAACGAAAGACAGGCATCCCGAAAACCACCCACCGCCAGCAGAGGAGTGCCGCCGACGACAGCAGAGTCTGCCCACAGGCCGACGGAAAGGCCCAACCCGCCCACCAAATAATGAACCACCAGTCCGCCGCCAATTCCGGGGCAGGAACCACTGCCACGCAAAGCCAGGAGGAAATGAACCAAATATAAGGAAACACTCACCGAAGGCCTACACAACGTGCCGAAGCAGACATGGATAGAGAGCTGCAGATTATGCCAGTCCTGCTCCTTGCCATATACCTCCACGACCGAGACCGCCAACGAAGACAACGACATAAGTACCGCAACCTACGAAACAAGGGAGGAAAGGGCACAGTCACATACCCACCCACTACACCCACCCTGCAACGCCCCCCCAACCCTTCACAGCAGCACAAGTCATACACCCCACAGCAAGAGGTACTTACCCGACACAAGGCAAATCCAACTTGACCATAGTACCTACAAATGCCGCACACCCATAAACAATGAAACTAAAGACCAGGGTTCAACAGTGTGCCGCCAAAACACAGGCCACACAGAAATCTTTAATGAAAGCTCACAGAGCTAAATAGTCCAAACAGGGCCAATGGCCAGTCCGTACAGCTACAATTGCTATGGGCCACAACGGACCCAACCTGACTCCCAAAAGTGCACAGTACTCCACCTAATGGGGAAACAAAAGGGCATCCAGGCACCTCACGGAATGGGGGCTGGGAGTGGTGGGGATGGGGATTTGCGACGGGGTGGGCCTTGGACTTTCGTTTGGAAGGTGGAGGTGAGGTGGGCTTGTCCTTTGAAGGGGGGGTTGTTTTGAGCGGGTGGAGCCAGGTGGACTAGGCTCAGCCCGGGCCTTTTTCTTCTCTGGGGAAGGGGCATGGGAATGTGAAGGGCGGACAGGGGTGGGCTGTGAAGTGGAAGGAGTGGAAAGGTCAAGGAGGTGAGCACGCTTGGGGACAAGACAGGGTGGGCCAGTGGGTTGGAAGAGGTCAGCACGGGAGAGGAAAAGTTTCTTCGGAGCAATTGGGGTGGTCCTGGATGAGGGTGTGGGAGTGGAGGCAGAGGCAGGGGATGTATGTGGTGTAGGTGTGCGTGTAGTGGGTGCAGGTGACTGGACAGTATGCTGTAGTGTGGTGGATGTGTGATGGGTGGGTGTATTGGTGCGTTTGTGTGTTTTTGGAGGAGGGGGGTGGACACAGTGGGAGAAGAGAGGCAGCTAATGTGGATGTATGTTGTGTGGGTGTCTGCAAGTCTGGTGAGTGTGCTGCATGTGTCAACTACAGTAGTTGTGGTGAGTGCAGGCGTGGTGCATGGGATGCCTGTATGGATGTCTGCTATTGTGGTGAGTGCAGTAAGAGGAGCAGAAACAGTGACTGAAGGTGCAGTGCATGAGGGTGTGGATGTAGAGGGTACAGACAGGGAGGCAGAAGAGGTGGGCACACTGGGGGAAGTGGATGTTGTTGCGTGTGCATGTGTCTCTTGGCTGTGTGAATGCTTGTGGTGAGAGGTGTGGTGCTTGTGTTTAGAAGTGTGCTTCTTGTGTGTTGATGTGCTTGACTGCATGTCTGAATATGTGCCTTGGATGGGTGAATGGAGTGGGGTGCTGGAATGGGTAGAGGAGGTTGGAGGGGGGACGGAATGGCCAGGGAAACTGGCTGCCGTCCAAGAGGAGGCCAGAGCCTGAAAAGATCTCTGTAGGGCAGACACAGCACTGTGAATGCCATCCAGATAGGCATTTGTCTGCTGCACCTCTGATGCTAGACCCTGGATGGCATTGACAATGGTTGTCTGCCCTACAGAGATGGTTCTCAGGAGGTCAATAGCCTCCTCTGTGAGGGCAGCAGGGCTGAGTGGGTGTAGGAGGCTGGCCTGGCTTATAGTGGGTACCTGATGGTACTTACACCTTGTGCCAGGTCCAGTTATCCCTTATTAGTAGATTAGTAGTGTTCTAGCAGCTTAGGCTGATAAAGGTAGCTATAGCAGAGCAGCTTAGGCTGAACTAGGAGACATGCAAAGGTCCTACTATACCATTTATATTATATAGCGCTATATCATAAGAAACACAATACTCAGATTTACTAAAAATAAAGGTACTTTATTTTAGTGACAATATGCTAATAGTATCACAGAGTATATACTCCTTTAGGAGGTAAGTAAAATACCCAAAATATACACACAAACCAAATTCGGGTAAGTAAACAGTTAGAAAAATAGTGCAAACACTATAGAACACAATAGGATGCAATAGGCCTAGGGGCAACACAAACCATATACTCCAAAAGTGGAATGCGAACCACGAATGGACCCCAGGCCTAGTGTGGTGTGTAGAGGGTCGCTGAGAATATAAGAAAACAGTAAGGGTGTCCAAGATACCCCACCCCAAGACCCTGAAAAGTAGGAGCAAAGTTACCCTACTACCCCAGAAAGACAGTAAAGTCGAGATAGGGGACTCTGCAAAGGCAACAACTGACTGCAAAGCACTGAAGACGGATTCCTGGACCTGAGGATCTGTAAAGGAAGGGGACCAAGTCCAAGAGTCACGCAAGTGTCCGGAGCCCACTAAACCCCGGATGAATGTGCAAAAGGGATGCCTCTGGGTGGAAGAAGCCAAAGATTCTGCAACAACGGAAGGTGCCAGGAACTTCTCCTTTGGTCAGAAGATGTCCCACGGCGTGCTAGAGGATGTAGAGTTATTTCCACGCAGAAAGACTGCAAATAAGCCTTGCTAGCTGCAAGAGTCACAGTTGAAGATAATGGGTGCTGCCCGGGCCCATGGAGGACCAGGAGGTCGCCCCTTGGCGGACGAGACAGAGGGAGCTCACAGCAATAGAGAGAGCCCATGCAGAAGCAGGCAGCACCCGCAGAAGCACTTGACAAGGCATTCAAGAATTATGAGCACTGCGGTCATCTCAACACAACAAAAGAGGGTCCCAAGAAGCCTGTGGTCAACTCAGCGAGTTGAGCAATGCAGGACGGAGTGCTGGGGACCTGGGCTGTGCTGTGCATGAAGGAATCCTTGTAAAAGTGCACAGAAGCCCTAGCAGCTGCAGATCACGCAGTACACAGGATTATAGTCTGGCGTGGGGAGGCAAGGACTTACCTCCACCAAATTTGGGCAGAAGGACCACTGGACTGTCAGGGTCACTTGGATCCAGCTCCTGTGTTCCAGGGACCACGCTCGTCAAGATGAGAGGGGACCCAGAGGACCGGTGATGCAGAAGTTTGGTGCCTGCATTAGCAGGGGAAAGATTCCGTCGACCCACTGGAGATTTCTTCTTGGCTTCCAGTGCAGGGTGAAGGCAGACAGCCCTCAGAGCATGCACCACCAGGAAACAGTCGAGAAAGCCAGCAGGATTAGGCGCTACAGTGTTGCTGGTAGTGGTCTTGCTACTTTGTGGCAGTTTTGCAGGCGTCCTGGAGCAGTCAGCAGTCGATCCTTGGCAGAAGTCAAAGAGGGAGATGCAGAAGAACTCTGGTGAGCTCTTGCATTCGTTATCTGGTGAGATACCCACAGGAGAGACCCTAAATAGCCCTCAGAGGAGGATTGGCTACCTAACCAGGTAAGAACCTATCAGGAGGGGTCTCTGACGTCACCTGCTGGCACTGGTCCCTCAGAGGTCTCCATTGTGCCCTCACACCCCTTCATTCAAGATGGCAGAGGTCTGGGACACACTGGAGGAGCTCTGGGCACCACCCCTGGGGTGGTGATGGACAGGGTAGGGGGCATTCCCCTTTCCTTTGTCCAGTTGTGTGCCAGAGCAGGGGCTGGGGGATTCCTGAACTGGTGTAGACTGGTTTATGAAAGGAGGGCACCATCTGTGCCCTTCAAAGCATTCCCAGAGGCCAAGAGAGGCTACTCCTCTCTGGCCCTTAACACCTATTTCCAAAGGGAGAGGGTGTAACACCTCTCTCAGAGGAAATCCTTTGTTCTGCCTTCCTGGGATTGGGCTGCCCAGACCCCAGGAGGGCAGAAACCTGTCTGAGGGTTGGCAGCAGCGGTAGCTGCAGAGAAAACCCCAGAAAGCTAGTTTGGCAGGACCTGGGGTCCATGCTGCCCCCCCGGGGATGCATGGGATTGGCACCCCAATACCAGATTTGGCATGGGGGGACAATTCCATGATCTTAGACATGTTAAATGGCCATATTCCGAGTTACCATTGTGAAGCTACATATAGGTATTGACCTATATGTAGTGCACGCGTGTAATGGTGTCCCCGCACTCACAAAGTCTCGGGAAATTGCCCTGAACAATGTGGGGGCACCTTGGCTAGTGCCAGGGTGCCCTCACACTTAGTAACTTTGCACCTCACCTTCACCAAGTGAGGGCTAGACATATAGGTGACTTATAAGTTACTTAAGTGCTGTGTAAAATGGCTGTGAAATAAAGTGGACGTTATTTCACTCAGGCTGCAGTGGCAGTCCTGTGTAAGAATTGTCTGAGCTCCCTATGGGTGGCAAAAAAAATGCTGCAGCCCATAGGGATCTCCTGGAACCCCAATACCCTGGGTACTTATGTACTATACACTAGGGAATTATAAGGGTGTTCCAGTGTGCCAATCAGAATTGGTGAAAATGGTCACTAGCCTGCAGTGACAATTTTAAAAGCAGAGAGAGCATGAACACTGAAGTTCTGATTAGCAGAGCCTCAGGGATACCGTTAGGCACCACACAGGGAACACATATAGGCCACAAACTATGAGCACTGGGGTCCTGGCTAGCAGGATACCAGTGTCACAGGCAAAAACCAACTGACACACAAGTAAAAATGGGGGTAACATGCCAGGCAAGATGGTACTTTCCTACACTGGGGCAGGGGAGGAGGTGCCTGGGGCGAAGGGGACGCCCACCTTTCTGGATGAGTGGGTACGGGAAATCCGTGGGGAGCAGAAGGGAGGGCGGTGATGGAATGGGTGGTGGCGGAAGATATCACTGTAGTAGTGTGGCCACTAGGGTCCGCCACTGCCACCGCCGGGGAGCCTCCATCGGAGGAGGTCTCGGAGTCACTACCTCCTGTGGTAGTTGCCTCCCCCATGGAACTCCCCTTTCCCTCCCACCCAATGGTCCCCTGGGCGTTGGATGTCTCTGCCTCCGAGGGTCCATGGGCCGCTGCTTCCCCTCTTGCCGGTGCCTCAGCTCCCTTGCCAGACGTTGCTGCTGTACCAAACCAACACAAGAGAACAGGGATGGGGAGACAAAACAGGAGAGACAATTGTAAATAGCTGAATGGAGGTACATAATGGCCAGACATACACCCACCCAGAAGGCACACCCAACAGGCAGCACCCTTCACTATGCCCATGGCTATGCCCCTGACTACTGACCAGAATACTGCTCTACACCCATCCCCTGGACCACCTAAGGAGGCGACGTGTGGGAGACCTGACATAGACACCCCTACACCCTTTGGGGACCATAAAGTAGATGGACACCAGTCGGAGTCCCTGCTTCTAAGCAGCATGAACCCCAAAGCAGACACAGACTCCCTTCCAGACTGAAGTTTGTGAAATGAGTACTCACCCCCTTGTGACTGCTGTGCAGTCTTCAAGCACCTATCCAGGTCTGGGTACGCCACCGCCAGGATATGTCGCATGAGGGGGGTCAGTGCCCGACGGGCACCCCTTCCACGTTGGGAGGACTTCCCCAGCTGGGCTTCACAGATCTTACGCGCCCAGCACCGCAGGTCCTCCCACCTCTTTCTGCAGTGGGTGCTCCGCCTGTTGTAGATCCCCAGGGTCCGCACCTCCTTGGCGATGGCATGCCAAAGTGCCCTCTTCTGGTGGGTGCTGACCTAAAAGGGTGACACAGATATGGAACACAGAGGTTAGGCACTTGCAAGATAGGTACAGATGGCTAATTGTCCACTATGGGACGGACAGTACTTTCAGACTTACAGGACATACACATGCAGCATGCCATGCACCACGGCCCATGCAGGCTCAGAGGTGCACACATATGTCCATTCAACACCATCCATCACACCCAGACAGTGTCCCCCAAACCCAGACTCACCTGTACCTCTGGCCGTTTGCACAGTTTTGCATACAGGAGCAAGACCCCGTCCATTAGCCTCTCCAGTTCCGCCTGGGTGAGGACCAGTGCCCTTTCCCCTGCAACACGAGCCACATCCACTGCCAGAGGCAAGCCACAGCAGTACACACAGTGAAGTACCTGTCCGCACGAGATCAGGGAGTCAAGTGAATAATCGATGCCGAAATTGCGTACGTTCCGTGGCGGTGTGCACCGTCACAGCCGATCATGATACGCCAGGATTCCCCATTGGCATCCATGTTAACCAATGACAGTGCGAACGGTGGTAAATACCGCCTTACGCTGTGATGTCAACCGCTAGCGGTATGAGGTCACTTCCACAACGAAAGGCCTGGATTACAGTGGGCAGACATTTTGCCAGTAACTACGCATCTATAAATAAAACTTTGCACAATGCAGGCCCTACTAGCCACATGAAGCACCTAAGCATGTGTCCATACCGTAATATACCACACATGAAATACTCTGTTCCCTCATTGTGATGTAGATGTAGATCTGTCAGGAAGCAGTTAATGTTGAGTCACTACAATGAACTATGCAGTGCACAAATGATGAAATGTGTGCCTATGTATGTGTCTTCATCACACTTTTTTGAAACCCCTCATAGGTACTGACCTTTGTGGCAAGGAAGGGCACCATCGGTGTACAGACCACTTGTGGATATGAGGACCAAGGTGGAGCATCAGATCATAATCAATTACAGACTCACACGTGCAACAATTCAGGAACATTGTGCTTTACTGGATCCTGCACTAACTCCGGGAAATCGTAATCAGCATGCTATCCCTACTGAAGTGAAGATGCTCTCCGCACTCCATTTACTGGCCACGGGCTCATTTCAAGTGACAGTGGGCATAGGTGCTGGATTTTCACAGCCAGTGTTCGGCATGGTACTGACAAGATTTCTGAATGCATTTGTACGACACCTGCAGTCCTATGTGAGGTTTCCCCAAAGTACTGACCTCCCTGCCATCAAGTGGGAATTCTATGCCTTTGCCAACATACCCCATGTTATAGGTGCCATCGATGGCACCCACATACCGATCATCCCTCCAAGAGTGAGTGAACAGGTGTACAGAAACAGAAAGAACTTTCACTCCATGAACATCCAATTGGTATGTATTGCAGACCAGCACATCTCACATGTGAATGCCATGTTCCCAGGTTCAGTCCATGATTCCTTTGTGTTGAGGAACAGTAGTGTGCCACACAGGATGGAACAACTCCAAGAGGACAGAGGGTGGATCATAGGTAAGTGTGCCTATCACTAACTGACACGGAGCAGACAGCCAGGCTGTCTGACTAAGGGGCATAACAATGACGACTCTGTATTGCACCTTTTTCTAGGTGATTCTGGCTATCCAAACTTGCGTTGGCACCTGACACCAGTGAGGAATCCCAGTACGGATGCAGTGAGGAATTACAATGAGGCCCATGGACATACTAGGAGGGTGATAGAGCGAACTATAGGTCTCCTGAAGGCTAGATTTCGTTGTCTACATATCTCTGGAGGTTCCCTGGCCTATGGGCCTGAAAAGGTGTGTAGAATAGTGGTGGCCTGCTGCATGCTGCACAATGTGGCAGTGAGACATTCTATCCCCCCCTTGGAGGTGGAGGGTGCTGTATGTCCTGACCAGCTACCTCAGAGACGGGAGGAGAGTGATGGTGACGATGAGGAAGGGGAAGACGTCAATTCCAGGACCCAACTGATACAACTCTACTTCCAGTAACTGTGTGGGACTTGGGCCTGACATTGTGGTTTGTGACACATACTGGAAGTGTGCTCAGTCATATGGGGGGTGATAATGATAGGTTAAACATGGTCCACTTCTGCATGGTACAGATTGACATTTTCTGCATTTACTTATTGCCACCATTTAGGCACACAGGACTCCCTTCATGCACAGATTTCACAATAAAGTAGTTATCAGCCAGTTGCATCCATACTTCACTTTGTTCACAATTTAACACAGGGGACAGTGTTACAGGTGTGATATGTGTTTTATTGGTTGAAGTGAGTGAATAGTGCTATTTACAGTGATGGCAAGTCGTAAGGAGTGGGTGTCCTCAAGACCAACATGGTGGCAGCCTTGTTGGTACTAATGATGGGTCCATCTTTTCTTACATTAGTTCATATTGCCTCTTAGCAATGTGTGGTGGTTGATTGAGTGGGATGGCTGCTGTGCAGATTGTTGCTGAGTTTTTTCTTGAAGGGGGCCTTGTTCTTTGCTGGGGTTCCAGTGCCATATCTAGGCCTGAGGGTCCGTTTGGGCGCCTGCTGTTGATCTTCAGGGGATGACATGGTAGGCCCTTGGGTTTCCTGTGAGGGTAGTTCCTGGGATGTTTCTGCTGATGGTGTATTTTCATGGTGGGTATCCGGTGCTGTAGTGGGGGCCTCTTGTCCTGTGTGGGTGTCAGAATGGTTTTGGACCAGCTGCAGCAGTGCTCCTGCTACGGTGGCCATTGTGGCATTGTGCTGTTTCCACTGCTCCTTGGCCTGTTGGTGGTGTTCCTGCTGCATCCTCTGACTGTGCTCCAGGGTGGACACAATCAGTGCCAACCTGTCATAGGTATGCTGGTAGGCCCCCAATACCTCTGATATCATGTCCTGGGCTGCTGCATCCATCCTTTGGCCTTTCCCCTGGCCCACTGCCACCCTTGCACTTGCCCTATCCCCCTGTGCCTGGGTCCCCTGCACAGTTCTGGCAGTACCACTTGTACTGGGGCCCTCGCCTTCCTGCATATTGGAAGTGGGAGACTGTGGCCTCTGTACCTGTGTTCCACCAGTCTGTGACCTGGATACACTGGTGTGGGGACGCTTGCCCTGGGGTGCTGGTCTTGACTAGGTGGTTGGGGTGACAGTGGTTTCCTGGGTGGGGCTGCTGAATGGTGAGAGTCCAGGACTGTGTGAGGGGCCTGCCTGCTTATCAGTGTCCAGGGATCCTTCACCAGTGTCCTTTGAGGTGCCTGTCTCCCTGGGGGGCAGTGGCACTCCTTGTTCCGTCCGTTAGGGTTGCATGGGTGGTGATGCATGTTGGGGGACATAGACATGTCTGTTACAGCTGCATGAACGTTTGAGGTGAACAGGACTGGGATATTTTGTGCTGGGGTTACTTTCAGTGGCCTTACAGGGTGCCTTTGTGAGGTTGACAGTGCATTTAGCGTCGACTGTGGGGTTGGATTGTGGTGGGGGGTGTTGTTCCATTGTGGGTACTTGCAGGGGTGCACAGGGGGAGGGATGTGGGTCTGTTAGTGGGTTTGTGGTCATGCCGAGGGGGGGTTAAGTGGCTGATGCCTGGGTGGGGTGTTAGTCCTGGTGGGTGTGGGTGGGGTGGTGCATGCATTACAGGTATGGTGTATATGGGGTATATGTTGATGACTTACCCAAGTCCATTCCTCCAGTGAGTCCAGTGAGTTCCTCAGGGTGCAGGATGGCCAGTACCTTTTCCTCCCATTCTGTGTATTCTGGTGGTGTTGGTGGCAGTCCTCCCCCAGTCTTCTGCACTGTGATGTGGTGCATTGATGCAATGCCCGTGACCTTCCCCCGCAGGTCTTTCCATCTCTTCCAGATGTCGTCCCTTGTGCGTGGATGGTGTCCCACTGCATTGACCCTGTTCACAATGGTCTGCCATAGCTCCATCTTCCTTGCGATGGGTGTGTGCTGCACCTCGGCCCCGAATATTTGTGGCTCCACCTTCAGGATCTCATCCACCATGGTCCTTAACTCCCTTTCGGTGAAGCGTGGATGTTTGGGGGATGACATGGTGAGTGTGGTGAATGGTGTCGGGCTGGGAACGCGGTGAGGGTGCTCTTCTGTGGGTCGGTGTGCGTCTCCTGTATGCTGGCGTTCGATGTCTGCCTCTGGTGCTCGCCGTCTTCTTGGCCTGGTTTTGTTGCAAAGTATGTCTGGGGGTGTTTTATGGGGTTATGGGTGTGTGTCAGCTGTGGGGGTTACACGCTTATCCAATGTGTGCACTTCTTGCTGTTATGTCCACTTGCCGCCCGTGGCGGTCGGAGCCGCCAATGGTCGTTCGGCCTCCACTGTCCACCTAGGTGATTTGTGCATCATTATTTGGAGGGCGGGATGTGGGTGTGCTTGGCGGTGGCGGGGTGGGGAGGTCCGGGATTCCCGCCGACAGGGTCATGGCGGGGAGTGGTGGTCTGGTGATTTTTGACGGGTTTGGGATTTTCTTCATTATATGGCGGGTTTTCCATTCACCGCCAACGATGGGATTCTGTTCACTGCCGCCATGGCGGTCGGCGGTGTTTCCCGCTGTGTTCATAATGACCACCTCTGTCTGATTTTATTGAGCTTCTCCTTACTTAGAATGCTGTCAGTACTCTTAAAGAGTTTGCCATTTAACTTGAGATTTTAACTACTTAACTAGGAACAATATTCTATCTGAGACTGTACTTTCTATCTATGAGTTTGTGACATTTTACTACATTTTCTGTAATGCCTATGAGATTTTCCTGTAAACAAATCCTCTACACTGACTTCTTGATTTAGATCTCAATTATTGAGTGGTACAAGTCACTATAACGAATAACCATTAGATCAAATGGAAATGGGGTGCTGATTCTCCAAGGTAAAGCCTGGGATGTCTGAAAATATTAGAATTCACTTGATTATTGGGGTTTGGCACCAACACTTCCAGGGAAACATTTTCAAATCTGAAAAAGAGTTATTTGGAGTTATTAGTAAATGTGAATTTAAAAAATGTTCTGCTATTCAGCCAATAAGCAAAATCTTTGGCAAGAGATTCTCTCCTGTTTGAAAATACAAAGATCTCATCTATATAGTACCTCTAGATAGTTAAATGTCCAAAATTTGGGTAGGTGGTGTTAAAGATATTATTCATTTCAAAATCATGGACATATGGGCATGGTACACTAAGTGCAAATGTACTTCCCCTTCGAAGTTATGTGTGTGTGGAGGAAAAAAATCCCCTCAAATTCTAAGTAATTTCTTTTTAGTGTCAAGAGCAAATTCTTGTGGGGTCATGTGATAAATTAGGTTGTTGATTGAGAGGTGTAAAACTCTACTCAAGCGACAGCACAATCTTTGACAAGGAGAACCACAAAAACTCACTAAATTGATTAATCCTTTAGTAGCTTGGCACAAAAGCAGTCAGGCTTAAATTAGAGGTAATGTAAAGTATTTATGCAGGCCTTAACCAGCACGGTGCCTTGGACGAGGTGATCTCGTCCAAGGCACCGGTTCCCGGGTGCCTTGGACGAGATCACCTCATCCTGCACCTGGGAACTGGGGGGAGCGCTAGCGCTCCCCCCATGGGCCCCCCACCCACACCCCCGACCTCCCCCCCCTCGGCAACCGATGACGTCAGCGCGATGTCATCAAATATTGCCGAGGGATGCGCTGGAAGCCATTTGCTTCCAGCGCGTCGAGAAGAAAGGAGACAAAAGGTACGTTGTTTCTTTTTTGGGGGTTGGGGGGGGAAACAGACACGGGGAAAGTAAAGGGTTTTTCCTTTCCCCCTGTGCCTGTTTTCAGTGGATTCTGGAACAGGAATCCCCACTAGGCACCAGGGAGTTCTTTTAGCAGTTTAGATTTGGGAGCGACCCCTTGGGAAAGGGTCGCTCCCATGGGGGGCTAATTTTTTCTGAATTTTGGCCCCCCCTGGGGGCAGATCGGCCGATTTTTCAGCCGATCTGCCCCGGGGGGGGGGGTGGGGCGAAATCCACTAGACACTAGGGAATTTGTTTTTGGAATATATTTTAGGGAGCGACCCCTTGATCAAGGGTCGCTCCCATTGGGGTCTAATTCTTTCCATATTTCTGCCCCCGGGGGGGGGCGAAATCCACTAGACACCAGGGAAATTATGTTGGCCATGTATTTTAGGGAGCGACCCCTTGGGCAAGGGGAGCTCCCATTGGGGGCTAATTTTTTTTCTTGTTTCGGCCCCCCCTGGGGCTAGATAGGCCATGTTTTTGGCCGATCTGGCCCCCCGGGAGGGTCGAAACCCACTAGGCGCTAGGGATTGTGAGTTGTGTGTGTGTTTTCTGTGTTTCGGGGCACCCCTTGGGCAAGGGTCGCCCCTCCAAAGGGGGGAAATTTCGTATTGGCTATCTCTGCCCCCCTTGGAGGCAGACGGGCCTATTTTTGTAGGCCCATCTGCCCCCAAGGAGGGCAGAAACCACCAATACGGCAGGGATTTTTTTTTGGGGTTCCCCTTTATTTGTTTAGTGCTGGGGGTGCCCCCCGTTTGCCCCCTTTGGCAAGGGTCGCCCCCTAAAGGGGGCACAAAGCTGTTGGCCATTTCTGCCCTCCTTGGGGCAGATCGGCCAATTTTTTTACGCCCATATGCCCCCAAGGGGGGCAGAATCCACTTAGGCACCAGGGATCCTGTATATGTGTGTGTGTTTTGTGTGGGGGGGGGCGGCACCTTTGGCAAGGGTCGCCCACCCAAAGGGGGCACGTTAGTGATGGCCATTTCTGCCCACCTTGGAGGCAGATCAGCCTATTTTGTTTAGGACCATCTGCCTCCTAGTGGGGCATAAGCCAGTAAGGCACAAGGGAAAATTTCTAAGTTCTTGGTGGCGGGGTGTTTGTCAACTGGCGAAGTATTTGTATTTGTGATTATAACAGTTTATTTCTCCTTTTTGTTCTAGTTAAAAGTTTTTGCTTCCTTTGCTGTGGATCCATGCGGTTTTGGCAGTAGTTGTCCTGCGGTTTGAATACCTGCATGTTTTAGGTAAGTGAAAGCAATTTACTCCAAAGGAGTATTGTTGACATGCATGAATGACATGATTGTAGGTGGTGTACTAAATGCAGTATTGTGTGTGAAATTGTCCTTAGATTTCAGCACAATGATATTTGTGTTGTCATATGTCTAATTTGCTTTTTTCTTTTTTCTTTTTAGTGGGATATCATTGGTGATTGCTGTGTCTGTGCAGAGTAGTTGCTGGTGAGTAGCTTGTTCAGGCAAGTGAGTGGTATAGTTTTTTAGTACATAACTCTTTGTGATAAAGCTACACTTTGTTTATTAATTATTTTAGTGCTAGTTGTTGGCAATCCATTTGTTGTTAGTGAGGATCAAGGCTAACCGCAGAGTGACCGCTCAGCAGGTTGTTGGCATGCTCTTTGAGTCGTATTCAGACAATGATTGCGAGACTGACTCTGCATCTGAGGCAGAGGAGGAAGTGAGAGATTCTGGCAGTGAGTTTTCTGTCTGAGAGTATTCTTCTAATGAGGAAGCTACTCTCAGTGCAGATGAAGGGCCTGTTTTAGAGGAGGACATTGATGTGCCAAGAGTGCAGCAGCCTGGGGCTGAAGGGTTTCCCATTAGAAGACCTGACACCTGGATTGCCCCAAACATGGAGCAGCCACAGTTACCTGCATTTACTGGTCTCCCAGGGTGTAGAGTCAATACGTAAAACTTTTTGCCTGTCCATTTCTTTCACTTGTTTATGGACGAGGTATTTTTGGAAGAGATTGTGGAGCAGACTAATTTGTATGCAGAGCAATATTTGAGGGACAACGCTGCCATACTTAGGCCTCAGTCTAGAGCTACTCATTGGGTTCCCACATATCTGGAAGAGATGAAAAAGTTTTTAGGTTTGACTTTTTGATGGGGTTGATCAGGAAGCCGTCACTGGCTTCTTATTGGTCTACTAGTCCCTTGATGGCAACGGCTATATTTCCTGCAACTATGCCACGTAATCGCTATTTGCTTATTCTTCGTATGCTGCATTTTGTAGACAATGCTTTAGCCTTGCCACGAGATCACCCTGATTATGACCGTCTTTTTAAGATTAGGCCTGTCCTTGATCATTTTGTAGATCGGTTTTCAGAGGTCTATGTTCCAGGCAAAGAGATAAGTGTGGACGAGTCTTTGGTCCTTTTCAAGGCGCGTTTAGTTTTTAAGCAGTACATTCCTAGTAAGAGGGCACAGTATGGGATTAAATTGTATATGCTGTCAGAAAGCAGCACAGGATATGTGTATAATTTCTAGGTCTACACTGGTAGGGATTCCAGTATTGACCCTCCTGGTAGTCCGGCCACTTTTGGAGTTAGCGAAAAAATTGTGTGGGAACTTGGTAGACGACTGTTTAACAAAGGTCACCATTTGTACGTAGATAATTTCTACACTGGAGTGCAGTTGTTCAAGGAGTTGTTTAAAATGGACACTGTTGCTTGTGGCACAATCTGTTCTAACCGGAAAGGCCATCCAAGGGAGCTTGTCTGTAAAAAACCTGAGAGGGGACAGTGCAGTGCCTTGCGGAATAATGAGCTGGTAGCTCTGAAATTTTCAGACAGGGGGGATGTGTACATGCTATCTACCATCCATGATGAGAGTACTTCCCCTGTGACTGTTTGGGGTCAGGTTGCGGAAGTGCGCAAACCTGCGTGCATTTTGGACTACAATAGGCACATGGGTGGTGTTGATAGAGTAGATCAGAGGTTGGAACCTTACACTGCTCTTCGTAAGTCTTACGTGTGGTATAAAAAGTTAGCCCTACATTTATTTAATTTGGAAACTTTTAATGCTTTTCTTGTGTTCAAGGATTGTTCACCTGAGTCAAGGATGACATTTGTTAAATTTCAGGAGTCAGTGATAGAGAGCCTGTAAGCGTGAGGGCGTGGATAAAGTACTCTAGACCGCAGTAGTCTGGACAAATGTCTTTTATTGAGGATAGAAGATGTAGTAGAAAACAGGTGAGTATCTTTCACACTTTGTTTGTGGGTCTTTGAGGGTGGAGGGATGTTCTTGAGGTTTGGTCTTCACTCTTCTTGTCTGCCTCCCTGGTTCACAGGTCGTCCCCCGGGAAGTGCATGTGGAGAGAAGAGAATATAGCGGTAAGTGTACTTGCTACCGATCTCTATTTAGTCTCTATGGGGGTCATTCTGACCTCGGCGGTAAAAGGCGCTTACCGCCGGTCAGAAGGCCGCCATAACACCGCCGCGGTCGCGGTAAACCGCCACAGTCATTCTGACCCGCAACTGGCAAACCGCCAAAAACCCGACATCAACAAAAGTCCGCCACACCAAAGGTCAGCGGGAAACTGGCGATGACTAAACCTCCACCGTCACGCCAACAGAAATACGCCCATACCATTCCGACCCACAAATCCCCGCAGCGGTCTTTCAACCGCGGTATTCCATTGGCGGTACGCACCGCTGCGGTCAAAATACACACACCTTTACAAAACACTACCACATGGGATCATTCAAAATACACACACCTGAGACACATACACACACCACTCCCACACACCCAATACAATATAAAACACACACCCACATCACCCACAAACCCTTACGACCACAATTGCGACTGAAGGACAGAGAAAGAGAGCACAGCATAGAGTAGACCATCACACAGAGGCAAATCACATCACCCACACAATTTCTACGCACAAAACACCACACACCACCGCACTCACCACACTCTACAACACATACACCACCCCTCACCTCATCCACACCACCCCATGGCACCCCAAAGACACCCCAGGTTCTCTGACGCAAAACTCAGGGTCATGGTGGAGGAAATAGTTTGTGTAGAGCCCCAGCTCTTCGGGGCACAGGTGCAGCACACCACCATTGCCAGGAAGATGGAGCTATGGCAAAGAATAGTGGACAGGGTCAACGCTGTGGGACAGCATCCACGCAATCGGGACAACATCAGGAAGCGGTGGAACGACCTACGGGGGAAGGTGCGTTCCATGGTATCAAGGCACAACATCGCGGTGCAGAAGACTGGCGGTGGACCCCCACCTACTCCCCCAGAATTCACAGCATGGGAGGAGGAAGTCTTGCACATCCTGCATCCTGAGGGCTTCGCAGGAGTAGGCGGAGGAATGGACTCTGGTAAGTCTAATCTTCACTACTTCATTCCCCCCACCCCACCTGCATGCCAAATCAAACCCCCACCCTCACCCCCACCCCCATCACACCAACTCCTTGCAAATGGCTCACCATCACAACCCACCCATCCCAAAACCTAGCCCTGCGTGCGTCCCCAAAGCATGGACACCCATCCCCAAAGCATGCCCACTGCACACACCCATCACCCCCACAAGCCACCGTCACAAAAGCCCCCACAAGGGAATGCCAGCACTGGGGTACACGGCCACCCACCCATTACACGAAATGCCACACACAGAAGCAATAACCATACTCTTATACCCCTGCAGGACCCGAACGCAACCACACTGCCACGGAGGGTCCAGAGATGTCCATCCCACCCCCAGAAGAAGCCCCCAGTGATGACAGTAGCTCTGTCTCCCTGGACCCAGATGACCAGCCCGGCCCATCGGGGACCTCGGGACAGTCGGTTCCCCACAGACAGCCTCAGGCTACACCAGACCTAACCCCCTCTGGGAACACCAGCACAGCTCCCACCCAGCGGGCCCATGCCTCTGTCTCCAGGACACGTCAATCAGCGGTGTGTCCACCACTACAGGGCACCCAGGTTGACCCACCACCCCAACAACAACAGGGACCTGGGGGCAGTGGTAGTGGGCACACCGTCCAGGGGACAGAGGCCCAGGAACACAGGGGAGCTGGGAGGGCTGCTGTGCGACAGGGGGGGGACAGGCCCAGGGAACCGACTCTCCAAGAGGCCCTCTCCTCCATCATGGGAGCATACCACTGCTCCCAGGAGACGATGGCTACGGTACTGGCCAGGTTCCAGGAGATCCAGGTACTGCAGGAGGAACAGTACATGGGGTTCAGAGAGGAACTGAGGAACATTAGTTCCGCAATGGGGACCATCGTCGTGGCCCTCAACCAGATAGTCACCACATTGCGGGACCATGTGGCACCACAAAGGGCCCCTGTCACTAGCCTGGACCAGGAACAGCCTACCACCTCCGCCGGCGCTAGTGGACAGGAGGCCCCCACACAACGACAGGCCACCAGAACCCCACCTCCTGCAGAAGAAGAACCACCCCGCAAGCGGAACATGAGATCTCACAAGAAGACAGAGTAGGATGCCAAGACCCCCGCCAGCAAACGATACCCCCTGATGTCATCCCACTGTCCCACATTGTCACCCTGTCCAACCTTGAACTGCCCCTGCTCCATCCTTCCACAGGCATATGGACAATGCACCTGTGAGACTGAGAACTGGACTCTGCCATGGACATTACTCCACCATCACCCATCACCGTTTTACAATCATGTTCCTAAATTTAGCACTTTAATTAAATCACTTATTGCACTTAAAAAATCTGGAGTCTGCTTGTATTTTGAACAAATGTATTAGACATAACGGTGCCAAAATGTTCAGTTACATTGTGATGACAACATACCACTGTCACACAGCTGTAGTCCATGGGCAAACAAAGCAGAGGTCACGCAGTGGGGCGCACAGCTCTGAAAACGGAAGGGAAAGTCACAACTCAGTTAACAGGAACTGGGGGGGAACTCAGACAGTAGAGAGGCAGGAGACTTTAAGTAAATGTAATATGGCGTGGTTGATTCGTACCTGTGTGCTGCTGAAAATACTGTTGTATCACTGTGTCCCTTTTGTCTGTGTCGTCCCCGTCGTCCTCCTCCTCTTCACTCTCCACAGGCTCCACAGCTGCTACAACACCACCATCTGGACCATCCTCCTGCAGGAAAGGCACCTGGCGTCGCAAAGCCAGGTTGTGAAGCATACAGCAGGCCACGATGATATGGCACACCTTCTTTGGTGAGTACATTAGGGATCCACCTGTCATATGCAGGCACCTAAACCTGGCCTTCAGGAGGCCGAAGGTTCTTTCTATAATCCTCCTAGTTCGCCCATGGGCCTCATTGTAGCGTTCCTCTGCCCTTGTCGTGGGATTCCTCACTGGGGTAAGTAGCCACGACAGGTTGGGGTAACCAGAGTCACCTATTAGCCACACACGGTGTCTCTGTAGCTGTTCTATCACATAAGGGATGCTGCTATTTCGCATGATGTACGCGTCATGCACTGACCCAGGGAACTTGGCATTTACATGGGAGATGTACTAGTCAGCCAAACAGACCACCTGGACATTCATAGAATGATAACTTTTTCTGTTCCTGTACACCTGCTCACTTCCACTGGGGGGAACCAAGGCCACATGGGTCCCATCAATGGCACCAATGATGTTGGGAATATGTCCAAGGGCATAGAAATCACCCTTCACAGTAGCCAAATCGCCCACCTCAGGGAAAACAATGTAGCTCCGCATGTATTTCATCAGGGCAGACAACACTCTGGACAAAACCTTAGAAAACATAGGCTGAGACATCCCTGATGATATGGCCACTGTTGTTTGGAATGATCCACTTGCCAAAAAATGGAGTACTGACAGAACCTGCACCAGAGGGGGAATCCCTGTGGGTTGGCGAATGGGGGACATCAGGTCTGGCTCCAGCTGGGCACACAGTTCCTGTATAGTGGCTCGGTCAAGTCTGTATGTAAGTATGACATGTCTTTCTTCCATTGTCGACAGGTCCACCAGCGGTCTGTACACAGGAGGATTCCTCCATCTCCTCGCAAGTCCCAGCGGACAGTGCCTAGGAAAGACAACATGGAGCACAGAGTCAAGCAACCCACAGGTACGTAACCACAGCTTGCACAGTACACGATTCGCTATGCATTGAATGGCTTGTATGAGTGGCAATGCAAGGCCTAGGCCTGTATGACGCAGTAGAAATTAAGCCATGTGGGCCATTGAAATGGCGGCTGCCTGGCCTGTGAAGTGTGACAATGGGATGTGAGGTCAATGCGCTGGCGTGGCACACTGTGGCGGTAGACGGTCGAAGACCGCGGCGCAAAGCAGCATTGGTTAACATTGAACCCTATGGGTCTCAGGAGCCAATGACGATGTGCGCCGGCGGTCGCGGTACCCACCGCCGCGGGCGTGACCGCCATTTTCTAACTGCTTAATCACTCGAGACCTGATCATCCACAGGAGAGGACCGATACTGCAAGTGCTGCTGTGAACTCGGTCTGAAAGAGACAATGGCTGCTGCGACTGGGGAAAGGGCCCCTGCCTTCACATCTGAGGAATTGGATAAACTTGTTGATGGGGTACTCCCCCAGTATGCGCTACTCTACGGTCCTCCAGACCAACAGGTAAGTACACTGGGAGCACGTAGTATGGGCTATGCCTGTGTTGAGTGGGGTGGATGTAAGATGGTGGGGAGGGGAGCGAATGAGGAGTGCAACGCACGACAGATGAGAGCATGTGCCACATGGCAAGGTTGAGGAGGGGGGGCCACTCACATCGACCATGCAGAAAAGTGATGATATTTCTTTTTCCACCCTGTACATGTCACATAGGTCAGCGCCCATCAGAAGATCGTCATTTGGCGTGCCAACGCCAAGGACGTCCGGGCCCTGGGGGTCCACAACAGACGGGGCACCCACTGCCGCAAGAGGTGGGAGGACATCCGCCGCGGGAGCAGAAAGACCGCCGAGGCCCTGCTGGGGATGGCCTCCCAAAGTAGGAGGGGTGCCAGTCGTCAATTGACCCCCCTGATGTCCCGGATCCTGGCGGTGGCCTACCCCGATTTGGATGGGCGCGTGAGGACATCACAGCAGACACAAGGGGGTGAGTATCAGCACATTCTGCTATATTAGCGCACAGTGGAGGTGTCTGGGTGGGGGAGGAGGGCTGTGGCTATCTCTAGGCCAGGGCAGTTTCTGTAGGCTAGGCCCCTCCGTTAGGCATGGCCCTGTGCCCCCGCCCCCCACCTCTGTAGGGTGCTAAGTACAGCTATCCATGGCCCGGGCTCACCTATGTGTGCATTTGTCATCCATAGACTTGTAGGCCAAGTCACTATAATTGAGTAGTGTACCCCGAGTGCGCGGCGTAGTGCAGGGGGCTTCTGTGTCTGTCCTCTCCGCCAACGGTGCCGCCAATGCATGCACTCAACATGTCTTTCTTTCTTCTCCCCCCCCTTTTTTTTGGTTTTCCTGTTCATGTGTGCATTAGCATCATCAGGCGGAGGAGATGTGGCATCGGCACACGAGGGAGCTGCATCTCACATGGCCCCGGAGGGCCCTGCAACCGACTCGGAGTTAACCAGTGAGACGGAGGGCGAGGGGGGCTCCACAACGGGGACCCGTGGAGACGTCAGCGACACCGACACGTCCTCGGAAGGGAGCTCCCTTGTGGTGGTGGCAACATCCGTGCCCACCGCAACAACAGGTACAGCCGCCACCCAGCGCACCAGCTCCGCCCTCCCAGCAGCCCCTCAGCTTTCGACCCGTGCCCGCTTGGTACTGACAAGATTTCTGAATGCATTTGTACGACACCTGCAGTCCTATGTGAGGTTTCCCCAAAGTACTGACCTCCCTGCCATCAAGTGGGAATTCTATGCCTTTGCCAACATACCCCATGTTATAGGTGCCATCGATGGCACCCACATACCGATCATCCCTCCAAGAGTGAGTGAACAGGTGTACAGAAACAGAAAGAACTTTCACTCCATGAACATCCAATTGGTATGTATTGCAGACCAGCACATCTCACATGTGAATGCCATGTTCCCAGGTTCAGTCCATGATTCCTTTGTGTTGAGGAACAGTAGTGTGCCACACAGGATGGAACAACTCCAAGAGGACAGAGGGTGGATCATAGGTAAGTGTGCCTATCACTAACTGACACGGAGCAGACAGCCAGGCTGTCTGACTAAGGGGCATAACAATGACGACTCTGTATTGCACCTTTTTCTAGGTGATTCTGGCTATCCAAACTTGCGTTGGCACCTGACACCAGTGAGGAATCCCAGTACGGATGCAGTGAGGAATTACAATGAGGCCCATGGACATACTAGGAGGGTGATAGAGCGAACTATAGGTCTCCTGAAGGCTAGATTTCGTTGTCTACATATCTCTGGAGGTTCCCTGGCCTATGGGCCTGAAAAGGTGTGTAGAATAGTGGTGGCCTGCTGCATGCTGCACAATGTGGCAGTGAGACATTCTATCCCCCTCTTGGAGGTGGAGGGTGCTGTATGTCCTGACCAGCTACCTCAGAGACGGGAGGAGAGTGATGGTGACGATGAGGAAGGGGAAGACGTCAATTCCAGGACCCAACTGATACAACTCTACTTCCAGTAACTTTGTGGGACTTGGGCCTGACATTGTGGTTTGTGACACATACTGGAAGTGTGCTCAGTCATATGGGGGGTGATAATGATAGGTTAAACATGGTCCACTTCTGCATGGTACAGATTGACATATTCTGCATTTACTTATTGCCACCATTTAGGCACACAGGACTCCCTTCATGCACAGATTTCACAATAAAGTAGTTATCAGCCAGTTGCATCCATACTTCACTTTGTTCACAATTTAACACAGGGGACAGTGTTACAGGTGTGATATGTGTTTTATTGGTTGAAGTGAGTGAATAGTGCTATTTACAGTGATGGCAAGTCGTAAGGAGTGGGTGTCCTCAAGACCAACATGGTGGCAGCCTTGTTGGTACTAATGATGGGTCAATCTTTTCTTACATTAGTTCATATTGCCTCTTAGCAATGTGTGGTGGTTGATTGAGTGGGATGGCTGCTGTGCAGATTGTTGCTGAGTTTTTTCTTGAAGGGGGCCTTGTTCTTTGCTGGGGTTCCAGTGCCATATCTAGGCCTGAGGGTCCGTTTGGGCGCCTGCTGTTGATCTTCAGGGGATGACATGGTAGGCCCTTGGGTTTCCTGTGAGGGTAGTTCCTGGGATGTTTCTGCTGATGGTGTATTTTCATGGTGGGTATCCGGTGCTGTAGTGGGGGCCTCTTGTCCTGTGTGGGTGTCAGAATGGTTTTGGACCAGCTGCAGCAGTGCTCCTGCTACGGTGGCCATTGTGGCATTGTGCTGTTTCCACTGCTCCTTGGCCTGTTGGTGGTGTTCCTGCTGCATCCTCTGACTGTGCTCCAGGGTGGACACAATCAGTGCCAACCTGTCATAGGTATGCTGGTAGGCCCCCAATACCTCTGATATCATGTCCTGGGCTGCTGCATCCATCCTTTGGCCTTTCCCCTGGCCCACTGCCACCCTTGCACTTGCCCTATCCCCCTGTGCCTGGGTCCCCTGCACAGTTCTGGCAGTACCACTTGTACTGGGGCCCTCGCCTTCCTGCATATTGGAAGTGGGAGACTGTGGCCTCTGTACCTGTGTTCCACCAGTCTGTGACCTGGATACACTGGTGTGGGGACGCTTGCCCTGGGGTGCTGGTCTTGACTAGGTGGTTGGGGTGACAGTGGTTTCCTGGGTGGGGCTGCTGAATGGTGAGAGTCCAGGACTGTGTGAGGGGCCTGCCTGCTTATCAGTGTCCAGGGATCCTTCACCAGTGTCCTTTGAGGTGCCTGTCTCCCTGGGGGGCAGTGGCACTCCTTGTTCCGTCCGTTAGGGTTGCATGGGTGGTGATGCCTGTTGGGGGACATAGACATGTCTGTTACAGCTGCATGAACGTTTGAGGTGAACAGGACTGGGATATTTTGTGCTGGGGTTACTTTCAGTGGCCTTACAGGGTGCCTTTGTGAGGTTGACAGTGCATTTAGCGTCGACTGTGGGGTTGGATTGTGGTGGGGGGTGTTGTTCCATTGTGGGTACTTGCAGGGGTGCACAGGGGGAGGGATGTGGGTCTGTTAGTGGGTTTGTGGTCATGCCGAGGGGGGGTTAAGTGGCTGATGCCTGGGTGGGGTGTTAGTCCTGGTGGGTGTGGGTGGGGTGGTGCATGCATTACAGGTATGGTGTATATGGGGTATATGTTGATGACTTACCCAAGTCCATTCCTCCAGTGAGTCCAGTGAGTTCCTCAGGGTGCAGGATGGCCAGTACCTTTTCCTCCCATTCTGTGTATTCTGGTGGTGTTGGTGGCAGTCCTCCCCCAGTCTTCTGCACTGTGATGTGGTGCATTGATGCAATGCCCGTGACCTTCCCCCGCAGGTCTTTCCATCTCTTCCAGATGTCGTCCCTTGTGCGTGGATGGTGTCCCACTGCATTGACCCTGTTCACAATGGTCTGCCATAGCTCCATCTTCCTTGCGATGGGTGTGTGCTGCACCTCGGCCCCGAATATTTGTGGCTCCACCTTCAGGATCTCATCCACCATGGTCCTTAACTCCCTTTCGGTGAAGCGTGGATGTTTGGGGGATGACATGGTGAGTGTGGTGAATGGTGTCGGGCTGGGAACGCGGTGAGGGTGCTCTTCTGTGGGTCGGTGTGCGTCTCCTGTATGCTGCCGTTCGATGTCTGCCTCTGGTGCTCGCCGTCTTCTTGGCCTGGTTTTGTTGCAAAGTATGTCTGGGGGTGTTTTATGGGGTTATGGGTGTGTGTCAGCTGTGGGGGTTACACGCTTATCCAATGTGTGCACTTCTTGCTGTTATGTCCACTTGCCGCCCGTGGCGGTCGGAGCCGCCAATGGTCGTTCGGCCTCCACTGTCCACCTAGGTGATTTGTGCATCATTATTTGGAGGGCGGGATGTGGGTGTGCTTGGCGGTGGCGGGGTGGGGAGGTCCGGGATTCCCGCCGACAGGGTCATGGCGGGGAGTGGTGGTCTGGTGATTTTTGACGGGTTTGGGATTTTCTTCATTATATGGCGGGTTTTCCATTCACCGCCAACGATGGGATTCTGTTCACTGCCGCCATGGCGGTCGGCGGTGTTTCCCGCTGTGTTCATAATGACCACCTCTGTCTGATTTTATTGAGCTTCTCCTTACTTAGAATGCTGTCAGTACTCTTAAAGAGTTTGCCATTTAACTTGAGATTTTAACTACTTAACTAGGAACAATATTCTATCTGAGACTGTACTTTCTATCTATGAGTTTGTGACATTTTACTACATTTTCTGTAATGCCTATGAGATTTTCCTGTAAACAAATCCTCTACACTGACTTCTTGATTTAGATCTCAATTATTGAGTGGTACAAGTCACTATAACGAATAACCATTAGATCAAATGGAAATGGGGTGCTGATTCTCCAAGGTAAAGCCTGGGATGTCTGAAAATATTAGAATTCACTTGATTATTGGGGTTTGGCACCAACACTTCCAGGGAAACATTTTCAAATCTGAAAAAGAGTTATTTGGAGTTATTAGTAAATGTGAATTTAAAAAATGTTCTGCTATTCAGCCAATAAGCAAAATCTTTGGCAAGAGATTCTCTCCTGTTTGAAAATACAAAGATCTCATCTATATAGTACCTCTAGATAGTTAAATGTCCAAAATTTGGGTAGGTGGTGTTAAAGATATTATTCATTTCAAAATCATGGACATATGGGCATGGTACACTAAGTGCAAATGTACTTCCCCTTCGAAGTTATGTGTGTGTGGAGGAAAAAAATCCCCTCAAATTCTAAGTAATTTCTTTTTAGTGTCAAGAGCAAATTCTTGTGGGGTCATGTGATAAATTAGGTTGTTGATTGAGAGGTGTAAAACTCTACTCAAGCGACAGCACAATCTTTGACAAGGAGAACCACAAAAACTCACTAAATTGATTAATCCTTTAGTAGCTTGGCACAAAAGCAGTCAGGCTTAAATTAGAGGTAATGTAAAGTATTTATGCAGGCCTTAACCAGCACGGTGCCTTGGACGAGGTGATCTCGTCCAAGGCACCGGTTCCCGGGTGCCTTGGACGAGATCACCTCATCCTGCACCTGGGAACTGGGGGGAGCGCTAGCGCTCCCCCCATGGCCCCCCACCCACACCCCCGACCTCCCCCCCCTCGGCAACCGATGACGTCAGCGCGATGTCATCAAATATTGCCGAGGGATGCGCTGGAAGCCATTTGCTTCCAGCGCGTCGAGAAGAAAGGAGACAAAAGGTACGTTGTTTCTTTTTTGGGGGTTGGGGGGGGAAACAGACACGGGGAAAGTAAAGGGTTTTTCCTTTCCCCCTGTGCCTGTTTTCAGTGGATTCTGGAACAGGAATCCCCACTAGGCACCAGGGAGTTCTTTTAGCAGTTTAGATTTGGGAGCGACCCCTTGGGAAAGGGTCGCTCCCATGGGGGGCTAATTTTTTCTGAATTTTGGCCCCCCCTGGGGGCAGATCGGCCGATTTTTCAGCCGATCTGCCCCGGGGGGGGGGGGGGGGGGCGAAATCCACTAGACACTAGGGAATTTGTTTTTGGAATATATTTTAGGGAGCGACCCCTTGATCAAGGGTCGCTCCCATTGGGGTCTAATTCTTTCCATATTTCTGCCCCCGGGGGGGGGCGAAATCCACTAGACACCAGGGAAATTATGTTGGCCATGTATTTTAGGGAGCGACCCCTTGGGCAAGGGGCGCTCCCATTGGGGGCTAATTTTTTTTCTTGTTTCGGCCCCCCCTGGGGCTAGATAGGCCATGTTTTTGGCCGATCTGGCCCCCCGGGAGGGTCGAAACCCACTAGGCGCTAGGGATTGTGAGTTGTGTGTGTGTTTTCTGTGTTTCGGGGCACCCCTTGGGCAAGGGTCGCCCCTCCAAAGGGGGGAAATTTCGTATTGGCTATCTCTGCCCCCCTTGGAGGCAGACGGGCCTATTTTTGTAGGCCCATCTGCCCCCAAGGAGGGCAGAAACCACCAATACGGCAGGGATTTTTTTTTGGGGTTCCCCTTTATTTGTTTAGTGCTGGGGGTGCCCCCCGTTTGCCCCCTTTGGCAAGGGTCGCCCCCTAAAGGGGGCACAAAGCTGTTGGCCATTTCTGCCCTCCTTGGGGCAGATCGGCCAATTTTTTTACGCCCATATGCCCCCAAGGGGGGCAGAATCCACTTAGGCACCAGGGATCCTGTATATGTGTGTGTGTTTTGTGTGGGGGGGGGCGGCACCTTTGGCAAGGGTCGCCCCCCCAAAGGGGGCACGTTAGTGATGGCCATTTCTGCCCACCTTGGAGGCAGATCAGCCTATTTTGTTTAGGACCATCTGCCTCCTAGTGGGGCATAAGCCAGTAAGGCACAAGGGAAAATTTCTAAGTTCTTGGTGGCGGGGTGTTTGTCAACTGGCGAAGTATTTGTATTTGTGATTATAACAGTTTATTTCTCCTTTTTGTTCTAGTTAAAAGTTTTTGCTTCCTTTGCTGTGGATCCATGCGGTTTTGGCAGTAGTTGTCCTGCGGTTTGAATACCTGCATGTTTTAGGTAAGTGAAAGCAATTTACTCCAAAGGAGTATTGTTGACATGCATGAATGACATGATTGTAGGTGGTGTACTAAATGCAGTATTGTGTGTGAAATTGTCCTTAGATTTCAGCACAATGATATTTGTGTTGTCATATGTCTAATTAGCTTTTTTCTTTTTTCTTTTTAGTGGGATATCATTGGTGATTGCTGTGTCTGTGCAGAGTAGTTGCTGGTGAGTAGCTTGTTCAGGCAAGTGAGTGGTATAGTTTTTTAGTACATAACTCTTTGTGATAAAGCTACACTTTGTTTATTAATTATTTTAGTGCTAGTTGTTGGCAATCCATTTGTTGTTAGTGAGGATCAAGGCTAACCGCAGAGTGACCGCTCAGCAGGTTGTTGGCATGCTCTTTGAGTCGTATTCAGACAATGATTGCGAGACTGACTCTGCATCTGAGGCAGAGGAGGAAGTGAGAGATTCTGGCAGTGAGTTTTCTGTCTGAGAGTATTCTTCTAATGAGGAAGCTACTCTCAGTGCAGATGAAGGGCCTGTTTTAGAGGAGGACATTGATGTGCCAAGAGTGCAGCAGCCTGGGGCTGAAGGGTTTCCCATTAGAAGACCTGACACCTGGATTGCCCCAAACATGGAGCAGCCACAGTTACCTGCATTTACTGGTCTCCCAGGGTGTAGAGTCAATACGGAAAACTTTTTGCCTGTCCATTTCTTTCACTTGTTTATGGACGAGGTATTTTTGGAAGAGATTGTGGAGCAGACTAATTTGTATGCAGAGCAATATTTGAGGGACAACGCTGCCATACTTAGGCCTCAGTCTAGAGCTACTCATTGGGTTCCCACATATCTGGAAGAGATGAAAAAGTTTTTAGGTTTGACTTTTTGATGGGGTTGATCAGGAAGCCGTCACTGGCTTCTTATTGGTCTACTAGTCCCTTGATGGCAACGGCTATATTTCCTGCAACTATGCCACGTAATCGCTATTTGCTTATTCTTCGTATGCTGCATTTTGTAGACAATGCTTTAGCCTTGCCACGAGATCACCCTGATTATGACCGTCTTTTTAAGATTAGGCCTCTCCTTGATCATTTTGTAGATCGGTTTTCAGAGGTCTATGTTCCAGGCAAAGAGATAAGTGTGGACGAGTCTTTGGTCCTTTTCAAGGCGCGTTTAGTTTTTAAGCAGTACATTCCTAGTAAGAGGGCACAGTATGGGATTAAATTGTATATGCTGTCAGAAAGCAGCACAGGATATGTGTATAATTTCCAGGTCTACACTGGTAGGGATTCCAGTATTGACCCTCCTGGTAGTCCGGCCACTTTTGGAGTTAGCGAAAAAATTGTGTGGGAACTTGGTAGACGACTGTTTAACAAAGGTCACCATTTGTACGTAGATAATTTCTACACTGGAGTGCAGTTGTTCAAGGAGTTGTTTAAAATGGACACTGTTGCTTGTGGCACAATCTGTTCTAACCGGAAAGGCCATCCAAGGGAGCTTGTCTGTAAAAAACCTGAGAGGGGACAGTGCAGTGCCTTGCGGAATAATGAGCTGGTAGCTCTGAAATTTTCAGACAGGGGGGATGTGTACATGCTATCTACCATCCATGATGAGAGTACTTCCCCTGTGACTGTTTGGGGTCAGGTTGCGGAAGTGCGCAAACCTGCGTGCATTTTGGACTACAATAGGCACATGGGTGGTGTTGATAGAGTAGATCAGAGGTTGGAACCTTACACTGCTCTTCGTAAGTCTTACGTGTGGTATAAAAAGTTAGCCCTACATTTATTTAATTTGGAAACTTTTAATGCTTTTCTTGTGTTCAAGGATTGTTCACCTGAGTCAAGGATGACATTTGTTAAATTTCAGGAGTCAGTGATAGAGAGCCTGTAAGCGTGAGGGCGTGGATAAAGTACTCTAGACCGCAGTAGTCTGGACAAATGTCTTTTATTGAGGATAGAAGATGTAGTAGAAAACAGGTGAGTATCTTTCACACTTTGTTTGTGGGTCTTTGAGGGTGGAGGGATGTTCTTGAGGTTTGGTCTTCACTCTTCTTGTCTGCCTCCCTGGTTCACAGGTCGTCCCCTGGGAAGTGCATGTGGAGAGAAGAGAATATAGCGGTAAGTGTACTTGCTACCGATCTCTATTTAGTCTCTATGGGGGTCATTCTGACCTCGGCGGTAAAAGGCGCTTACCGCCGGTCAGAAGGCCGCCATAACACCGCCGCGGTCGCGGTAAACCGCCACAGTCATTCTGACCCGCAACTGGCAAACCGCCAAAAACCCGACATCAACAAAAGTCCGCCACACCAAAGGTCAGCGGGAAACTGGCGATGACTAAACCTCCACCGTCACGCCAACAGAAATACGCCCATACCATTCCGACCCACAAATCCCCGCAGCGGTCTTTCAACCGCGGTATTCCATTGGCGGTACGCACCGCCGCGGTCAAAATACACACACCTTTACAAAACACTACCACATGGGATCATTCAAAATACACACACCTGAGACACATACACACACCACTCCCACACACCCAATACAATATAAAACACACACCCACATCACCCACAAACCCTTACGACCACAATTGCGACTGAAGGACAGAGAAAGAGAGCACAGCATAGAGTAGACCATCACACAGAGGCAAATCACATCACCCACACAATTTCTACGCACAAAACACCACACACCACCGCACTCACCACACTCTACAACACATACACCACCCCTCACCTCATCCACACCACCCCATGGCACCCCAAAGACACCCCAGGTTCTCTGACGCAAAACTCAGGGTCATGGTGGAGGAAATAGTTTGTGTAGAGCCCCAGCTCTTCGGGGCACAGGTGCAGCACACCACCATTGCCAGGAAGATGGAGCTATGGCAAAGAATAGTGGACAGGGCCAACGCTGTGGGACAGCATCCACGCAATCGGGACAACATCAGGAAGCGGTGGAACGACCTACGGGGAAGGTGCGTTCCATGGTATCAAGGCACAACATCGCGGTGCAGAAGACTGGCGGTGGACCCCCACCTACTCCCCCAGAATTCACAGCATGGGAGGAGGAAGTCTTGCACATCCTGCATCCTGAGGGCTTCGCAGGAGTAGGCGGAGGAATGGACTCTGGTAAGTCTAATCTTCACTACTTCATTCCCCCCACCCCACCTGCATGCCAAATCAAACCCCCACCCTCACCCCCACCCCCATCACACCAACTCCTTGCAAATGGCTCACCATCACAACCCACCCATCCCAAAACCTAGCCCTGCGTGCGTCCCCAAAGCATGGACACCCATCCCCAAAGCATGCCCACTGCACACACCCATCACCCCCACAAGCCACCGTCACAAAAGCCCCCACAAGGGAATGCCAGCACTGGGGTACACGGCCACCCATCCATTACACGAAATGCCACACACAGAAGCAATAACCATACTCTTATACCCCTGCAGGACCCGAACGCAACCACACTGCCACGGAGGGTCCAGAGATGTCCATCCCACCCCCAGAAGAGGCCCCCAGTGATGACAGTAGCTCTGTCTCCCTGGACCCAGATGACCAGCCCGGCCCATCGGGGACCTCGGGACAGTCGGTTCCCCACAGACAGCCTCAGGCTACACCAGACCTAACCCCCTCTGGGAACACCAGCACAGCTCCCACCCAGCGGGCCCATGCCTCTGTCTCCAGGACACGTCAATCAGCGGTGTGTCCACCACTACAGGGCACCCAGGTTGACCCACCACCCCAACAACAACAGGGACCTGGGGGCAGTGGTAGTGGGCACACCGTCCAGGGGACAGAGGCCCAGGAACACAGGGGAGCTGGGAGGGCTGCTGTGCGACAGGGGGGGGACAGGCCCAGGGAACCGACTCTCCAAGAGGCCCTCTCCTCCATCATGGGAGCATACCACTGCTCCCAGGAGACGATGGCTACGGTACTGGCCAGGTTCCAGGAGATCCAGGTACTGCAGGAGGAACAGTACATGGGGTTCAGAGAGGAACTGAGGAACATTAGTTCCGCAATGGGGACCATCGTTGTGGCCCTCAACCAGATAGTCACCACATTGCGGGACCATGTGGCACCACAAAGGGCCCCTGTCACTAGCCTGGACCAGGAACAGCCTACCACCTCCGCCGGCGCTAGTGGACAGGAGGCCCCCACACAACGACAGGCCACCAGAACCCCACCTCCTGCAGAAGAAGAACCACCCCGCAAGCGGAACATGAGATCTCACAAGAAGACAGAGTAGGATGCCAAGACCCCCGCCAGCAAACGATACCCCCTGATGTCATCCCACTGTCCCACATTGTCACCCTGTCCAACCTTGAACTGCCCCTGCTCCATCCTTCCACAGGCATATGGACAATGCACCTGTGAGACTGAGAACTGGACTCTGCCATGGACATTACTCCACCATCACCCATCACCGTTTTACAATCATGTTCCTAAATTTAGCACTTTAATTAAATCACTTATTGCACTTAAAAAATCTGGAGTCTGCTTGTATTTTGAACAAATGTATTAGACATAACGGTGCCAAAATGTTCAGTTACATTGTGATGACAACATACCACTGTCACACAGCTGTAGTCCATGGGCAAACAAAGCAGAGGTCACGCAGTGGGGCGCACAGCTCTGAAAACGGAAGGGAAAGTCACAACTCAGTTAACAGGAACTGGGGGGGAACTCAGACAGTAGAGAGGCAGGAGACTTTAAGTAAATGTAATATGGCGTGGTTGATTCGTACCTGTGTGCTGCTGAAAATACTGTTGTATCACTGTGTCCCTTTTGTCTGTGTCGTCCCCGTCGTCCTCCTCCTCTTCACTCTCCACAGGCTCCACAGCTGCTACAACACCACCATCTGGACCATCCTCCTGCAGGAAAGGCACCTGGCGTCGCAAAGCCAGGTTGTGAAGCATACAGCAGGCCACGATGATATGGCACACCTTCTTTGGTGAGTACATTAGGGATCCACCTGTCATATGCAGGCACCTAAACCTGGCCTTCAGGAGGCCGAAGGTTCTTTCTATAATCCTCCTAGTTCGCCCATGGGCCTCATTGTAGCGTTCCTCTGCCCTTGTCGTGGGATTCCTCACTGGGGTAAGTAGCCACGACAGGTTGGGGTAACCAGAGTCACCTATTAGCCACACACGGTGTCTCTGTAGCTGTTCCATCACATAAGGGATGCTGCTATTTCGCATGATGTACGCGTCATGCACTGACCCAGGGAACTTGGCATTTACATGGGAGATGTACTAGTCAGCCAAACAGACCACCTGGACATTCATAGAATGATAACTTTTTCTGTTCCTGTACACCTGCTCACTTCCACTGGGGGGAACCAAGGCCACATGGGTCCCATCAATGGCACCAATGATGTTGGGAATATGTCCAAGGGCATAGAAATCACCCTTCACAGTAGCCAAATCGCCCACCTCAGGGAAAACAATGTAGCTCCGCATGTATTTCATCAGGGCAGACAACACTCTGGACAAAACCTTAGAAAACATAGGCTGAGACATCCCTGATGATATGGCCACTGTTGTTTGGAATGATCCACTTGCCAAAAAATGGAGTACTGACAGAACCTGCACCAGAGGGGGAATCCCTGTGGGTTGGCGAATGGGGGACATCAGGTCTGGCTCCAGCTGGGCACACAGTTCCTGTATAGTGGCTCGGTCAAGTCTGTATGTAAGTATGACATGTCTTTCTTCCATTGTCGACAGGTCCACCAGCGGTCTGTACACAGGAGGATTCCTCCATCTCCTCGCAAGTCCCAGCGGACAGTGCCTAGGAAAGACAACATGGAGCACAGAGTCAAGCAACCCACAGGTACGTAACCACAGCTTGCACAGTACACGATTCGCTATGCATTGAATGGCTTGTATGAGTGGCAATGCAAGGCCTAGGCCTGTATGACGCAGTAGAAATTAAGCCATGTGGGCCATTGAAATGGCGGCTGCCTGGCCTGTGAAGTGTGACAATGGGATGTGAGGTCAATGCGCTGGCGTGGCACACTGTGGCGGTAGACGGTCGAAGACCGCGGCGCAAAGCAGCATTGGTTAACATTGAACCCTATGGGTCTCAGGAGCCAATGACGATGTGCGCCGGCGGTCGCGGTACCCACCGCCGCGGGCGTGACCGCCATTTTCTAACTGCTTAATCACTCGAGACCTGATCATCCACAGGAGAGGACCGATACTGCAAGTGCTGCTGTGAACTCGGTCTGAAAGAGACAATGGCTGCTGCGACTGGGGAAAGGGCCCCTGCCTTCACATCTGAGGAATTGGATAAACTTGTTGATGGGGTACTCCCCCAGTATGCGCTACTCTACGGTCCTCCAGACCAACAGGTAAGTACACTGGGAGCACGTAGTATGGGCTATGCCTGTGTTGAGTGGGGTGGATGTAAGATGGTGGGGAGGGGAGCGAATGAGGAGTGCAACGCACGACAGATGAGAGCATGTGCCACATGGCAAGGTTGAGGAGGGGGGGCCACTCACATCGACCATGCAGAAAAGTGATGATATTTCTTTTTCCACCCTGTACATGTCACATAGGTCAGCGCCCATCAGAAGATCGTCATTTGGCGTGCCAACGCCAAGGACGTCCGGGCCCTGGGGGTCCACAACAGACGGGGCACCCACTGCCGCAAGAGGTGGGAGGACATCCGCCGCGGGAGCAGAAAGACCGCCGAGGCCCTGCTGGGGATGGCCTCCCAAAGTAGGAGGGGTGCCAGTCGTCAATTGACCCCCCTGATGTCCCGGATCCTGGCGGTGGCCTACCCCGATTTGGATGGGCGCGTGAGGACATCACAGCAGACACAAGGGGGTGAGTATCAGCACATTCTGCTATATTAGCGCACAGTGGAGGTGTCTGGGTGGGGGAGGAGGGCTGTGGCTATCTCTAGGCCAGGGCAGTTTCTGTAGGCTAGGCCCCTCCGTTAGGCATGGCCCTGTGCCCCCGCCCCCCACCTCTGTAGGGTGCTAAGTACAGCTATCCATGGCCCGGGCTCACCTATGTGTGCATTTGTCATCCATAGACTTGTAGGCCAAGTCACTATAATTGAGTAGTGTACCCCGAGTGCGCGGCGTAGTGCAGGGGGCTTCTGTGTCTGTCCTCTCCGCCAACGGTGCCGCCAATGCATGCACTCAACATGTCTTTCTTTCTTCTCCCCCCGCTTTTTTTTGGTTTTCCTGTTCATGTGTGCATTAGCATCATCAGGCGGAGGAGATGTGGCATCGGCACACGAGGGAGCTGCATCTCACATGGCCCCGGAGGGCCCTGCAACCGACTCGGAGTTAACCAGTGAGACGGAGGGGGGCTCCACAACGGGGACCCGTGGAGACGTCAGCGACACCGACACGTCCTCGGAAGGGAGCTCCCTTGTGGTGGTGGCAACATCCGTGCCCACCGCAACAACAGGTACAGCCGCCACCCAGCGCACCAGCTCCGCCCTCCCAGCAGCCCCTCAGCTTTCGACCCGTGCCCGCTCGGCCAGGAAGCCGGCCATCTCCTTCACCCCTGGCACCTCAGGTCCTGCCCCAGTTACCCCTGCTGCCCTCAGTGCGGAGATCATTGACCTCCTCCAGATGCTCATTGTTGGGCAGTCTACCCTTTTGAATGCCATCCAGAGGGTAGAAAGGGAGGTGCATCGGATCAATGCATACCTGGAGGGCATTCATTTGGGTCAGGCTGCCCATCAGCGATCGTTCAACGCTCTGGCCTCAGCACTGACGGCAGCAATTGTCCCTGTGTCTAGCCTCCCCCCTCCAACTTCCTCAACCCAGTCCCACTCCCCTGTTCCTCTGCCTATCCCAGACACACCTACAGACCAGCCTGCACACACCTCAACACCCAAGGGCAGCTCATCCAGACATAAGCACTACAGATCACACAAGCATTCACCCAAGCAACATCCACATGCAGACATGCCAACAGCCATTGCCTCCTCTGTGTCCCCCTCCTCCTCGTCTCCCTCCTCCCTCCCTGTGACGTCTCCACTCACACCTGCATGCACACCACCATCAGCCACTACGTCCATCACCACCACACCCACCAGAACAGTCGGCACACGTGCAGTCACCACCCCCACTGCCATTTACACGTCCCCTGTGTCCTCTCCCAGTGTGTCTGTCACTCCCTCTTCCAAGCCACACAAACGCAGGCAGCCACCCACCCAACAGCCATCCACCTCACCACAGCCTCCAGCACAAGCACCTGCACCCAAAGACAGCACACTTGACTCTCCTACAACCACATCCTCTTCCTCCACTCCCATTCCCACTGCACCTACCCTTCCCATTGCTCCTAAAAAGTTGTTCCTCTCCAAAATTAACCTCTTTGCATCACCTGACCCACCTCCTCCATCTCGTAAGAGTCCAAACAGCACCTCAGCCACCACAAGCCCTGCACCTACTAGGACCATCGTTCAGGGCTATTGGAGTCCACCAGCTCCTAGGGCAGGAACATCGGCCAGCAGCAAGGGGACAGCCAGCCCACCCCCTGGGAAAAGAACCAAAAAAGGGAAGGGCCGGCGCGACAGGCCTGAGACGGCTGCCCCCAAGGACACCACCCTTGCACCGTCACCTGGCCCATCCACAAAGGGAGGCAAGGGCCCCAGAGATTCGGCCAAGGGGGGCAAGGGCAGCAGGGCGGACAAGTCCGGCAGCAGGCGAGCTGCCCAGGAGGGCCCCACCAGCCCCATTTGGGGTGTGACGGAGGACACCCACGGGCCCAGGACTCCAGCACAGGAGGGCCCCGCAAGCGAAAGGTCGGATGGCGACTGAGCGGGAATAATTGGCCAGATCTGGTTCCCTAGGAACACAAGACAAGCACCGCTGAACAGGGCCCCACCGTGAGAAGCACCGCTGAACAGGGCCCCGCCAAGACAAGCACCGCTGAACAGGGCCCCGCCGTGAGAAGCACCGCTGAACAGGGCCCCGCCAAGACAAGCACCGCTGAACAGGGCCCAGCCAAGACAAGCACCGCTGAACAGGGCCCCACCAAGACAAGCACCGCTGAACAGGGCCCCGGCGTGAGAAGCACCGCTGAACAGGGCCCGCCGTGAGAAGCACCGCTGAACAGGGCCCCACCAAGACAAGCACCGCTGAACAGGGCCCCGCAAAGACAAGCACCGCTGAACAGGGTCCGCCGTGAGAAGCACCGCTGAACAGGGCCCGCCAAGACAAGCACCGCTGAACAGGGCCCCTCCGTGAGAAGCACCGCTCCGCTGGGCCCTTCCTGTCAAGCACCGCTCCGCTGGGCCCTTCATCTCAAGCACCGCTCCGCTGGGCCCTTCCTGTCAAGCACCGCTCCGCTGGGCCCTTCCTCTCAAGCACCGCTCCGCTGGGCCCTTCCTGTCAAGCACCGCTCCTCTGGGCCCCGCCGTCTCTGCACCGCTCCGCTGGGCCCTTCCTCTCAAACACCGCTCCGCTGGGCCCTTCCTGTCAAGCACCGCTCCGCTGGGCACCGCCGTCTCAAGCACCGCTCCGCTGGGCCCTTCATCTCAAGCACCGCTCAGCTGGGCCCCGCCGTCTCTGCACCGCTCCGCTGGGCCCTTCATCTCAAGCACCGCTCTGCTGGGCCCCGCCGTCTCTGCACCGCTCCGCTGGGCCCTTCCTGTCAAGCACCGCTCCGCTGGGCCCCGCCGTCTCTGCACCGCTCCGCTGGGCCCTTCCTCTCAAGCACCGCTCCGCTGGGCCCTTCCTGTCAAGCACCGCTCCGCTGGGCACCGCCGTCTCTGCACCGCTCCGCTGGGCCCTTCCTGTCAAGCACCGATCCGCTGGGCCCCGCCGTCTCTGCACCGCTCCGCTGGGCCCTTCCTGTCAAGCACCGCTCCGCTGGGCCCTTCATCTCAAGCACCGCTGGCCCATTGGCAGGGCCGGATCTGTGTCGGGCAGGGCTTCACGAAGCACTCTGGGCACCATGCCTCCTCCATAACCAGTGGAGTCTGTAATCCACCTGATGGTCTGTGGCTTTGCACTCCCCAGGATGGTACAGTGGGCAAGCCACCCACTTGTGGGACTTTAGAGACTGTGGCTTTGCACTCCCCAGGATGGTACAGTGGGCAATCCACCCACTGTAGAGACTTGAGAGACTGTGGCTTTGCACTCCCCAGGATGGTCCAGTGGGCAATCCACCCACTTGTGAGACTTGAGAGACTGTGGCTTTGCACTCCCCAGGATGGTACAGTGGGCAATCCACCCACTGTAGAGACTTGAGAGACTGTGGCTTTGCACTCCCCAGGATGGTACAGTGGGCAATCCACCCACTGTAGAGACTTGAGAGACTGTGGCTTTGCACTCCCCAGGATGGTACAGTGGGCATGGAGGCCCCTCGTGGATCTGGCGTCGTGGACTCATGTGGCTGAGGTGCCCCCCCTTCTCTTCCCCCTGAGGTGCCTGTGGTTTTATTATCTGATGCCCCAGCAGTGTTCTCTCCAATGGAATCGGGTCTCGTGTGTGGGCTTTGCCCATGTGTTTATGCACATTGGCCCACGAACAATGGCATGTAGCCAATATGTGCCGGACTTTTGGACTATGTATATATTGTTCATGTTGTAATATATTTATTTTATAAATTTCATATTTCACTTAAGTTCAAATATGCTTTAATATACTTCAATTTTAATGATCATTTTATTTTGTCTTTGCATTATTCCGGGGGGTTTGGGGGGTGTCACTCTGACTTGTTGCTCTGCATTGGTGTGTAGGCATTTGGGGGGGGGGTCGCGTATGTGTGTGCCCGTAATCTTTTCTCCTCCCCCTCCCCTGTGTCGTAGGTGCAGTACTCACCGTTGTCTCCTGCGGCGGCGTTCGTGCTCCTGGTAGAGGAGCAGGTAGACAATAGCTGGTAGGATGTTTAATTCGGGTTCCATGCTGTCCAGATTCCTCGTGGAGTGTATAGAGGTGAGCGTTTTCCCGTTCGTGCTCTGTTTCCGCCGTGTTTTTATCGGCGGGGCTCCCGCCCCGGAAAAGGTGGCGGATTGGTGGGTCGTGATAGGGTGGGCGGTACATTGTCTGCCGCCTGTCTGTTGGCGGTGACCGCCGCGCTGTTTGTTTGTCCCGCCGTAGCAGTCGGAGTGTTAAAGTGGCGGGCTGTGTTGGCGGTTCCCGCCAGGGTCGGAATTCCATTTTTTTTACTGCCTGCCTGTTGGCGGGTTGGCCGCCGCTTTAACACCGACCGCCAGGGTTGGAATGACCCCCTATTATATTCTTTCTTGATCTTCCCTGACTCACTGGTCTTCTTATGGTTACTGTATTTAGATTGTTTTAGATTAATAGGTGTTTTATCCCTTTTGTCCCTCGGTGCTTCAACTCCTGTCCTTTCTGTCTTGTATTCCTTCAGTGCTCAACCGGACCTGTGCGTGGTTTGGCTGGTCTACTATGGATGACGGTGCTCTATAGTGACTGGTGGTGAGTATCTTATTCTTCTCCCCCCTCCTTTCCGATTCTCCTCTTGTACTTGTCCGTTTCTCTTTTACCAACCCCCTCCCCTCCCCAGTGCTCGTGCTTGCTATGTTTCCTTGTTTTTGTCCTACCCCCTCCCGCCTTTCAGTGCTTTCCGACCCCCGCCCTCCTCCGCTCGTTGTCTCTCACTCTCACTCTCGTTCAGGGACGTAGTCCCACGCACCTGAATGGCCACGCTCCTCCTGAAGCGTGGCGGGATGCTGCCACTCGTCTTCCCGGTTGCCTGGAACAGGGTTGTCTGACGCTCGTCTTCCGTCTTCAACTCCGGTGCTCTGATGGGACCGTTGTTTCCGACTCTCTGGTGGCTTCCGCTCCTGGATATCCACATTCACCTCTCTGTTGCTGGGCTTCTCCTCCTTCACGAAAGGGTTCACAGCTCTTCCCTTGTCTCCTGTCTTTTCCTCCAAAGCTCTGAACGCCGTAGAAGTCTGCCGCTGCACTTTTGAACCTCCAGCGCCCGCCACTGCCGATCCTTCCACCAATCACGGGCAGGGAGCCGCAGAACACCAGGGGCAGCGTCAGCACAAGCGGGAGCTGAGTGCGGGCACGCAGGTTCCACCCCGTCACGTACACTCCCCCTAGAGAGCGGCTTGTCGAGACGCTCCAAGACCGGATAACGGGAAAGAAAATCCGCGGTCACCATTTGTTTACCCGGAAGATGCTGTATCCAAAAGGAAAAAGGCTGTAGGGAAAGGAACCAGCGGAGAACACAGGAATTAGTGTCCTTATGATGGGCGAGCCAAGTAAGAGGAGCGTGATCAGTAATCAGAGTAAAGGTCCTGCCGAACAGATAATATCTGAGGGACTCAATTGTCCACTTAATCGCCAAACATTCCTTTTCTATAGCCGGGTAGTGTAATTCTCGCGGTAGAAGCTTCCTGCTGATGTACAATATAGGGTGGAGGGCATCATCATCCTGTGGCTGGGCCAATACTGCTCCAAGACCCACGTCAGAGGCATCAGTTAGTAACACAAAGGGTCGACCAAAATCAGGACAGCAAAGCACTGGTTCTGACGTGAGGGCGGTTTTCAACTTGTCAAAGCTATGTAAGGCAGGTACTGAGGGAGGACCAACGGTGTTGGGATATGTGTTTTTTAACAGCTCAGTAAGGGGTTCAGCCACCGTAGAGAAATGGGGAATAAACCGTCTATAATATCCAATCAATCCTAAGAATGCTCTGATATCTTTTTTCCTCTTGGGGAATGACATTTTTGAGATGGCTTGGGGTCTAATCTGACCGTTCCCTACAATATACCCCAGGTATTTGATACTAGTCTGTCCAAGTCTACATTTTTCAGGATTGGCAGTTAACTGGGACTTTCGTAGAGCTTGTAATATAGTATCTAGGTGTGTCAAGTGCTCCTCCCAATTGTTACTATAGATAACAATGTCATCAAGATAAGAAGCTGCATACTGCTTAAATGGACGTAAGATTTCGTCCATGAGTCTTTTGAATGTGGCGGGGCCCCATGAAGTCCAAAAGGGAGGACAGTAAACTGATATAAGCCAGAGGGGGTGGCAAATGCTGTTTTTTCTTTGTCTTCCCTTCTTAAGGGGATTTGCCAGTAACCCTTTGTGAGATCTAGGGTGGATAGGAATTTGGCTTGGCCTAGCCTCTCAATGAGCTCGTCTATTCTAGGCATAGGATATGCATCGAAGTAGGTTAAGTTGCTGACACCCCTGTAATCTACACAAAACCGGGTGCTACCATCTGGCTTGGGTACCAACACGACTGGCGAGCACCATGGGCTGACTGATGGTTCTATGATACCGGCTGCCAACATGGCTTGGACTTCGTCTTCAATAATCTTTTGTTTGGCTTCCGGAATGAGGTATGGTCGTTGTCGTGAGACAGTATTCATTTTCAGACGAATGGGATGTTGGACTAGGGTGGTTCTACCTGGATATTTAGAGAAGACATCTTGATTGTGATGTACTAGGCAAGTTAGTTGATTGTGATACAATCTCTTAAGAGTGGGATTGATCCATGGTTGTACCTGGGTAGACAGGTCCTGGTGAGGTAACATGGGATACGGGATGTCTTCAGTAACATCCGAGTTGATAAAATGAATAGAAGAGCCTCCTGTGGGTTCTAGCCATTTTTTAAGAAGATTGATGTGATATATCTGTTCCCTTCCACTTCCTTGGGGAATGGCCAACTTATAGGTGGTGGGATTGATCTGTGCTATCACTTCAAATGGCCCTTGCCATTTGGCCAATAATTTATTCTCCGTGCTAGGGAGTAGGACTAGAGCTTTATCCCCCACTGTTAGGGTGTGAACTGCACTTCGGGTGTCATATATTTGCTTCTGCTTATTCTGAACTTCCTGTAAAGCAGCATGGGCCTCCTCCCATACTGTATGGAGGTTCTCTCTTAAATCCCGGGTATAGGTCAAGAGGTCTTTTACCTCCTCCTCTGTGTTCTCCCACTGTTCGGCTAACATATCTAACAGTGTGTGTGGTTGTCGACCGAATAACATTTCAAAAGTGCTATGGCTTAAGGAGGCTTGTACATGGGTACGAATAGCATATAGAACCAATGGAAGTTTCTTTTCCCAATCCTTACCGGCCTCAGATATACTCTTTCTTAGTAAGGATTTAATGGTTTTGTTGTATCGTTCCACAAGCCCATCTGTTTGTGGATGATATACTGAGGTACGGATTTGTTTTACCCCTAGTAATCGACATACTTCAGCCATCAATCCAGACATGAAAGGAGTCCCTTGGTCCGTCAATATTTCTTTTGGGAAACCCACCCGTGAAAAGAACTCTATCATTGCCTGGGAAATAGCTTTAGTGTGTATACTGGGAAGGGGTATGGCCTCAGGATAGCGCGTGGCATAGTCCACCAGGACTAAAACATATTGTCTACCCCGAGTGGAAGGGGTGAGGGGCCCGATAAGGTCCATTCCAACCCTGGTAAAGGGAATATCAATAATCGGAAGAGGTTGTAGGGGGACGGGTTTTTGTGGTGAGGGGTTATACAACTGGCATTTGGGACACTGAACAATGCTTCCTTATTTCACCATAAACCCCTGGCCAATAAAATCGTCTAAGAACTGCTTCTTCAGTTTTCTCCCTCCCCAAATGCCCTTCCCAGTTATCCCCATGTGCTAATTGTAATACTTGTTGGCGGTGGCTTTTGGGCACTACTAACTGCAGGTTGTTTCCTCTAGTGGGTGTGGGGTTTCTGTATAACAGGTTATTACGAATCAGGAACCTGGGACCTACCCCTAGTGCTGTCCCATGCGTGCTTTAAAGTTGGGTCCTCATTCTGATTCCGCCGGAAATCCCCGGTGATTGTGCAAACCTTCCCACTAGTAACATGATCGCCTTGGGAAGAGCATTGTTGTAGATAAGACCGTCGTTGCTCTCTTTTTTGTCTCCTGCTGAGGATAATTTGTTCCCGTTTGGGTTCTTCTGTAATGGTTATACTAGGTGCCTCCGTCCACCAACCCCTCAGAAGGTGCTCTTGCCCAGCTTTCTCCAATAAGGAAGGAAAGTACTCGTAATCAGTCCTGAGGATTATGTCTTCATCCAGGTGGGAGAGTAACCCCACCCGTAGGTTCTCGTTTTGTTCTCTCCATTTTAACCTTATAGTGACAAGGGGATTGTGGTAGGCTACTTTAGGTACAGAGGACGCAAACACGCTAGTACGTTAAGTTGTTTATTTATGTGAGCTTTTTTTTATGCAGTTTTGTGGATGGGGAAGAAACAAAAAGGGAATGGAATTCCAGTACAATGGATTTATGGTGTCTTCTTTATCCCGTTATCAACAGTCTCTTCTTCTTCTCTGTTCCTTTTTAGGTGTGGTGAATGTCCACGCGTCTCGTCCCCAAGGGTACCAGAAAAAAAAGGAACAAATAGTAGGAGCAGGTAAGTCCACTGTGGGTTATTCTGGGGTTCAGTTGTTAGTAGCATGCAAGGGAAAAGTATTCCGGGTTTTCAGGGGAAAGGTAACAGGGAGTGTCCAACGGTGTAGGGTTGAGGTCACACGTGCTCTTTCTCAGGCATTGTCCTACTCTTCCTTTGTTATAGTGACTGTGTTCTTAGTGTGCACTCCGTGCCCCTTTTCCCCGCTCCCCCTTCCCAGCCTTCCCCTCGTGCCCGGTTTCCCTCCCTTGCTTTCCTTTACTGTGCTTTATCTCAGAGAGTCCTATAAAGGACCGTACCTTGCGGAGCCACAACCCTCCAGGGTCGTGGCTGGGCTCTGTGGAGTTGGTGCTGGGGTTCTTTGGGACCGTCAATGCGCGCTCCTCTCTTCCGATACTCCGCTCCACCTCTGGGCCCAACTACCTTGTTTCTGGAATCGGCGTCTCCTCTTTCATGCTGTCCGCGTCTTCCGTCTCCCGGCGTTCGGCGCCCTCTGGCGAGTCCGTTGTTTCTTTTCTTGGTCGGACCCGGAAGTCCGGGTCCGACGCGTCCGACAGCGTTCCCATGTTGTCATGGGAATGCGCTCGTCGCCTCGGAAGGAGGGGTAATGGCCGCCAGCTTCGTGCATCGATAGACGCGGTCGAAGAGACCCGTCTACACTCCCCATCCCAAGAGCGGGACTGGTAGAGGACCGAAGAGATAGGGAAGCGGGACAGAAAATCTGAAGGACCCTGTTGTGTACCCGGGACGTGGCAGACCTGAAAGGTAAAAGGTTGGAGCTCAAGGAACCATCGAAGGATTCAAGAATTTGAGTCTTTGTGAGAGGCGAGCCATGTAAGAGGAGCATGGTCCGTATAAAGAATGAAAGGCCTGCCCAAGAGGTAATATTGCAAGCTTTCCACAGCCCATTTAATGGCGAGACACTCCTTTTCAATAGCAGGGTAATGACACTCGCGAGGGAGGAGCTTCCGGCTAATAAAAACAACTGGGTGATCCTGACCCACCCCATCAGGCTGGGCGAGGACCGCACCCAGACCAACATTAGAGGCGTCAGTATATAGATGGAAAGGGGCGGGAAAATCCGGACACTGAAGGACGGGTTCGGTGGTAAGGGATTGTTTTAAGGTTTCAAAACTGGACAGTTGAGAGACAGACAACGGGGCTAATGTCGAGGGATGTTGCTTTTGTAGGAGGTCGGTAAGGGGGGCAGCAATGGTGGAGTACTTTGGGATAAACCTACGATAGTACCCTACTAAGCCCAAAAAGGATCGTAGATCTTTCTTAGTTTTTGGCGTTGGAACTCGTGAAATGGCCTCAATTTTGCTGTGTTGGGGTTTTAGAGTTCCGTTACCAATTAAATACCCAAGGTAGGATATTAGGGTATTTCCCAGGGTACATTTTTTGGGATTCGCCGTGAGTCCTGCGTTGGTTAGGGCTCTAAATACCTCATCTAGATGGTGTAAGTGATCTTCCCATGAATCACTATAGATCACAATGTCATCTAGGTAGGCAGCCGCAAAGTTATGGAACGGTCTCAATAGTCGGTCCATGAGTCGTTGGAAAGTAGCCGGGGCCCCGTGGAGCCCAAAAGGAAGGACGGTAAAGTGGTATAGGCCTGATGGGGTTGAAAAGGCGGTCTTTTCTTTGTCTTCGGGTGAGAGGGGAATTTTCCAGTACCCTTTCGTGAGGTCGAGGGTAGATAGATATTTAGCTTTACCTAGTTTTTCTAAGACATCGTCTACTCGAGGGATTGGATCTGTGTAAAAAAGCAATATGTCATTTAATTTGCGAAAATCGATACAGAATCGCACAGAACCTTCGGGTTTTGGAACAAGAACCACTGGGGAGCATCATGGACTCACCGAGGGTTCGATTACTTCCAGTGCCAACATTTTTTTTATTTCTTCCTCAATAAGGTGTTTCCGGGCTTCTGGAATCCGATAAGGATGGAGTCGCACAATTTTTCCCTCTGGGGTTTTGATTTGGTGATGGATTAATGTCGTCCTACCGGGAGTCTCAGAAAAGAACAATGAGTGACTTTGTATGAGGGTGGACAGTTGTGCTTTTTCTTTGTTTGTAAGTGATTTGTTTATCTCGGGAACTGTTTCCTCTTTTATATGCGTCGTGGGGAATAGCTCTAATCCCAGTGTCGGGGAAGGTGTAACGATGAACCCGGTAGCAATGGTGTCACTGCTAACGTCTGGCTGTTCCCATTTCTTTAACAGATTAACATGGTATATTTGGGTTTTCCTGGGATGTTGGTTTACCTCAATGAGATAGGTGACGGGGGTGACAGCTTTTATTACTTTATAGGGACCCTCCCATCTTGCTAACAGTTTTTTTTCAGAGTTTGGCCGCATTATAAGAACCTGTTCCTCAGGGTGGAAGGACCGTAATTTGGTTCCTTGGTCATAATACGTTTTTTGGTTGGTTTGGGCTTTTTCTAGATTAATTCGTACATCTTCCCATATGGACTGCAATTGGGACTTCCACTGGTTGACATATTCCAATAGGGGCTTCCCTTCCTCCGCTTCTTCTTCCCAGGTTTCCACAGCCATATTCAGGAGACTACGTGGTTGTCTCCCGAAAACTAATTCAAATGGACTGTGTCCCGTGGTGGATTGTTCGTGAGTCCGGATGGCGTAAAGGACCTGGGGTAATTTCTGGTCCCAATCCCTTCCGGAATCATTCACTATTTTACGCAATAGGGTTTTAATGGTACGGTTATATCGCTCCACCAAACCGTCTGTTTGGGGGTGATATACCAAAGTTTTTATCTGGCTGATCCCTAGTAATTTGCATATTTGCTTCATAAGGCCTGACATGAAAGGGGTGCCTTGATCTGTAAGAAGTTCCTGGGGAAAACCCGTTCTGGAAAAAAACGTTATCATGGCCTGAGCTACTGTTTTGGTAGTCATACTAGATAGGGGAATAGCTTCTGGGTATCTTGTGGCGTAATCCACAAGTACCAATATGTATGTGTGACCTCGGGAGGAGGGTATGAGAGGACCGACGAGATCCATACCCATGCGGCTAAATGGAACATCTATAATGGGTAGAGGTTGTAGCGGGGCTCTCTTAGGAACTCCGGGTTCCGTTAGTTGACACCGCGGACATTGCAAACAATAACGTCTCAGCTGTGCATAAATCCCTGGCCAATAGAACCTTCGTAAGAGGTACTCTTCTGTCTTGTCCCGGCCGTAATGACCACCCCCTGGCTGGTTATGAGCTAGAAACAGGACCTGTTTGCGATAGGATTCTGGAACCACCAATTGCTTTTTTTCCCCCTTTGGAGAGTTAGTAACTCTATAGAGAAGGTTTTTGTGAATCACAAAGTAGGGACCCACCTCAGTAGATGGTTCTGTTTTGGCTACTGTCCAGGCATGGCTGAGCGTAGGGTCCTGTCGTTGGCTATCCCTGAAGGAAAGGACAGCTTCCCCAACTTCTGCTACTACTTTACTAGAGTTGTGTTTACACTGCGATTCTTGATATCTTAGTTTTTCTTGTCTTTCTCCTTTCGTGTTAGTTTGATGCGAGCGGGAGGGCCCTCAATAACACTAGTGGCGAAAGGAGCCTCTGCCCACCAGTCCGGGTTTTGTCGGGGTACTTTTGTCTTTTCTAATAATTGAGAAAAATGGATGTAATCAGTTCCGATAATACAACCTTCTATCAGCCTGTCCATGATCCCTACTGGAAGGAAATCGTAGTAGTCATCCCATTCAATCCTGACCAAGCCTAGGGGATACTGTCTCTTGTCTCCATGAATACAACAAATAGTGACACTCTGACTTGATGCCTGGTCTAAGGGTTTCACAAGATCCTTCCTTATCACTGACTGGCTACAGCCGGAGTCCACTAAGGCTTCAGTGGGTTGGCCATTGATCTGTATAACCTGTCTGAACTTATAATGGCCCCCTCCTGTGCATAGTACCCTGCGCCGGGTAACCCCGATTTCCATGGGTTCAACCCCTTCGTGTTTCCTGGGACACACTCTTGCGATATGACCCCATTCCCCACAACTTTAACATTGGGGTTGCTGCAGGTGGCTACCCTCCCCCGGTTTATGTGTCATTGTGTCTTCCATAAAATGCCTGGGCGTATATTTAAGTGGAGCCATGGGTGGTTTTACAGGGGGTCTGTGAGTTATTGCTTTCACATCTGTAGATCTGTGATAGGCACAAGCTAAGTCTATGGCCACCTCTGTGTCGACCTTGGGATGCTGCCCAGACTCCTCTGCAAACCTCAAAATTTGCTTTAAAAGCATATTTTCCTGACCTTCGTTTGTACGATCACCGCTCCAGCTCAAAATTCCTACTCCCCAGCGTTCCCCTCAGTCTCCCAAGTAAAATGACACCTCACTTGTGTGGGTCCCCAATGCAGAGTCAGCCTAAAGATGTATAAAAGAAGAATATGTGCTTATCAACTCGCTGTGCTATCCCCATAATCTCTACAAATTTGTGGCCTTTTTCTGTTGCAGGCACCTGGCCCACCCACACAAGTGAGGTATCATTTTTATCGGGAGACTTGGAGGAACGCTGGGTGGAAGGAAATTTGTGGCTCCTCTCAGATTCCAGAACTTTCTGTCACCGAAATGTGAGGAAAATGTGTTTTTTTAACCAAATTTTGAGGTTTGCAAAGGATTCTGGGTAACAGAACCTGGTCAGAGCCCCACAAGTCACCCCAGCTAGAGGCCAAAATCCACAGGTAGGCACTTTGCAAAAAACACCTCTGGTTCTGTCAAAAAATGGAATGTGTCCACGTTGTGTTTTGGGGCATTTCCTGTCGCGGGCGCTAGGCCTACCCACACAAGTGAGATATCATTTTTATTGGGAGAACATAGAATAGCAAAACAAGTGTTATTTCCCCTTGTCTTTCTCTACATTTTTTCCTTCCAAATATAAGAGAGTGTGTAAAAAAGACGTCTATTTGAGAAATGCCCTGTAATTCACATGCTAGTATGGGCACCCCGGAATACAGAGATGTGCAAATAACCACTGCTCCTCAACACCTTATCTTGTGCCCATTTTGGAAATACAAAGGTTTTCTTGATAGCTATTTTTCACTCTTTATATTTCAGCAAATGAATTGCTGTATACCGGGTATAGAATGAAAACCCACTGTAGGGTGCAGCTCATTTATTGGCTCTGGGTACCTAGGGTTCTTGATGAACCTATGAGCCCTATATATCCCTGCAACCAGAAGAGTCCAGCAGACGTAACGGTATATTGCTTTAAAAAATCTGACATTGTAGGAAAAAGTTACAGAGTAAAACGTAGAGAAAAATTGCTGTTTTTTTCACCTCAATTTCAATATTTTTGCTTTCAGTTGTTATTTTCTGTAGGAAACCCTTGTAGGATCTACACAAATTACCCCTTGCTGAATTCAGAATTTTGTCTACTTTTCAGAAATGTTTAGGTTTCTGGGATCCAGCATTGGTTTCATGCCCATGTCTGTCACTGACTGGAAGGAGGCTGAAAGCACAAAAAATCGTAAAAATGGGGTATGTCCCAGTAAAATGCCAAAATTGTGTTGAAAAATTGGGTTATCTGATTCAAGTCTGCCTGTTCCTGAAAGCTGGGAAGCTGGTGATTTTAGCACCGCAAACACTTTGTTGATGCCAGTTTCAGGGACAAAACCACAAGCCTTCTTCTGCAGCCCCTTTTCCCATTTTTTTGAAAAAAACGAAATTTTCACTGTATTTTGGCTAATTTCTTGGCCTCCTTCAGGGGAACCCACAAAGTCTGGGTACCTCTAGAATCCCTAGGATGTTGGAAAAAAAGGCGCAAATTTGGCCTGGGTAGCTTATGTGGACAAAAAGTTATGAGGGCCTAAGCGAGAACTATTCCAAGTAGGCAAAAAAAGGCCTGGCACAGGAGGGGGAAAAGGCCTGGCAGCGAAGGGGTTAAACAGTAATAAAGTGAAAATACAACACAAGAAACATCCCTCACAAGTTTAGAAAAGTAGAGTGAATTCTAATACATCATTTGACACCAAATGACAGAAATCCAATAAGTAGAACTGGAGTGTTGACTTTTTAAAGTCTAAAGAGACAAATAGTATATTTTGAATACATGAAGTGGATTAGGCCTGGTTTCCTCCCATTATTGGAGGTAGAAGAATTTTTTAAGAAAAATGTTTGAGAAAGGTAACGTTCAGTGAGTCAAGGCAGCCAGTGTTGTCAGAGGAGGAGGTGTTGACATTGGGGAGCTGTTGAATGAAGTCACAGTGAGGATTCATTCAATCAGGCCTCATTACGACTTTGGTGTTTTTTTGGGGAAGACCGCTGCAGTGGCGGCCGCCAAAAGACCGCCATATTGGCAGTAATCCAACCACCGTATTAATAGTTACACTGTGAAGCCTGCCAGAACAAAAAGGACCAAATTTCCAAATTTCAGGACACTGAAGGACGGAAAAGAGACGGTCCTACCACCAGCACTACCAGCCCGACAAAAATCCACCCATCAGATTACGATCAACAAATCACGACAGAGCTTCTTCCATGGCGGAAAACCATTAGCGGTGCGAACCGTGGGGGTCGGTGGTCATATCACACTGAACACAACACCACATTAGATAGTTTGAATACCCCACACCTGATACATGTCCACACTCCTGACACACTTACTCACTGCACTATATAACACACCCCTTCACAACCCACAATCCTTTGCAAACAAAACACCACACACAGCCACAGACAACCAACACATTACACAGATACAAAAAGTAAGAATAGGCACCCACAAACATTTCACTACGCACACATCAAACACTTGCACAACATACTCAACACACATTTTACTACCACACACAATCCAAACAGCTGTCACCCATTCAAATCACAGCACCTATACCTCACCCTTTACCTACTTCTCCATCCTTTCACTTTGAACACTACCACACCGTCTTCACCACCACCACCAGATACCCACAAAAACACACGTTTCACAGATGATGTGTTGAGGGTCATGGTGGCCAAAATTGTCAGGGTAGAGCAAAACCTGTTTGGAGCACAGGCCCAGCAAACATCAATTGCCAGGAAAATGGAGTTGTGGCAAAGAATAGTCAACAGGGTCAATTCTGTAGACAGCTATCCACACACAAGTGATGACATCAGGAAGCGATGGAATGACCTCAGGGAAAAGGTATGTTCAGTCACCAGCTCGCAGTACTGAATACTGGCAGTGGCCCCCACCTCCTCCCCCTACCTTCACACCCTGGGAGGAACATGTCTTGAACATACTGCATCCTGAGGGTATGTCCCCACAAGATTCATGTCACTCACTTGTCATGTACTACATGCTCCCTCAACATCTTACCCCATGCCAATTAACACACCATCCACTACACCTCTGCCTAAATGACCTAATACCACTCTCTGGCATGCCAGATGTCCACTAAAGTTACCTGCCCTCATAGCCCTTGGAAAAGGCTCGTGAAGTACTGGCAAATGGTAGCACTACAACTCCCACGATACAAAGTTCCATCATTAGAAAACCTGAACAGTGCACCAAATATGAGATGTCATGCATGTGAAAAATACTACCAAGCTAACCCATCTTTAATGTTCAAGAGTGGAACAGTTTGTGGCAATAACAGCAATGCAATAGCCCACTCTCACTTTCATCACAGCAAAACACAGCTATAGCTGAGTGCCCATTCATAATGACCTTAGAATAAAAAAATCGTAAGATAGAAATGTACTCACATGGGGTGGAAAGCCAGACGGCAACGTGGATGCACATGTAGTACATCCAGGTACAGGTCAATGTCTATTTCTTACTCACATACTGTGTCCCTAACATGAAACTAATGTGCACTGAACAGCTTTTATTTGTGCCACCTATCATGCCAGACAGTTCACTAGGCAACAAAGGTGAACACCCATGTCAATAAGCAGACAACATCAGATGCATCAGCAGTACAGTCTCTACCAACATAGTTTAACAACTGGTGTATGAAATTCAGGCCACAGAGTTTTGCTGTTGTACTAAGCTATTTAGTGCAGCAGCTGTAATTGTCATTGCTGGGGAGCATGTTAAGGCACTTTCTGCATCTCACACAACTGCAACAATATCCCCAATTTAACCTGAACTCTGTGTTCCACTTCTCCCACAGGTAACCTTGCCAGTGTCACTATGGACATGATACCAGAGACCTTCACTACCCCTCTGAATGAAGGTCCTAGTGAGGACAACACCCCTGGATGTCTGAACACTGGCAATGAACCTGGCCCATCAGGGACACCATGTCAGTCAACAACCGTCAGCCTCACCCTGCCTACATCCACTCCTCCCAGCCCTGTTGCATATACAACACAGGCAACCATTCACCCTCAAACCTGTGTCCCAAAGACTGCCTCATCCATTGTGTGACCCACCTTACAGGTTCCTGAGTCTCCTCTTGTCACCCCTGACAATGATGGTCCTGTGACCACTACGAGTTGGTGCACTGTGCAGAGGCACAGGCACATGGGGGTAGGATGTGTGGGAAGAATGCTGTGGGCCAGAGGATAGGGGCTCCAAGGGACAATACTGACCAGGAAACCATCTCCCAAGTCTTGGGAGCCTACCAAAATTCCCAAGGCATGATGGGCCAAGTAATCACCATGATGGGGGAAATCCAAAAGCTGCAGAGGGGCAACCACCAGGTATTCATGCAGCAGTGGCAGACACAAAATGCCATCCTGGCTTCCATTGTTGGGGTGCTGAGGGACATCAACACTACCCTGAGCAGTTCTGCAACACAACATCAGGCGTCTTCCACAAGTAATGACCCTTCAAGCTCTTCAACATCTGTGGCTGCTAGTGGAAGTAAGGCCCTGCCAGGGGAAGGACATGCCTCAGACACCCCGCCCTCTGTAGCAGAGGAACCCCCCTGCAAACATGTACGTCGACCCAGACATCCAGCAGGAGCAGATGCCAAGACCAAACCCACTGCCAGGAAGTGAACCTCTCCTGACTTGTTCCCCTTGTGTGCCACAGAAACACCCTGTTGACTGTTCTGAAACCAATCTCCATTTTCCCAGGGTGCAAGGACACTGGACGTGTGTATCCTAATGATGTAGCAGCTGCCCTCATGATTTCAGCCACCATGACTGAACCCTTCAATGTTTATTTTGTGTGTTTTTAAGTTACTAGTCACACATATCGTTTTACTGTCCACAATAAATTACACTTAAACACAGGTCCTATATATGTGTCATTTATCATTCATGCACAACTGTTATGCATGCCAACTCTAGTATTAATATGTCCCTCTGTATTGTACAACCTTTTATATGGACATCACACATGGACTCCATCAGCAGGAGACTCATTACATTAGGATTGTAACATGGACATATAAAAAAAAAGTTGTATACTATATCTACACACATTTATTGGTAGATATGCAAACAGCACATAAAGTATAACTGATAGTAATATCAGGATGTTTGCTAAGGTGTCAGACAATGCTAAATCACAGGATACCGAAGTTAATCTTCCTACAAGCCAGGAGGCACACAGATTGGTCCTTTGTATCACCTGGTAAAGCCTTATCACATACCCATACTGTAGCATCCTAATAATCATACCCCATGGTACAGACAGAGATCAGTACTGATGTCCCTAGTCCAGGGATCTTTCACTTACATTGGTCACATACCTGTAGGCTTGCCACTCACCTCTGTCAGTCCACATTGACATGCACATTGGTCTTTAAAGTAGGAACACACTGACAGCTAGGTTCAAGGTAGATTACATACAACAGAAACCATTGTGATGGGAGAAGCTATGGTTCTACATTTACACATGAGCCAGACACAAATGGAGACAAAAGTGACACCATTTGACCACCTCCTGTACCCTACAGGTGAGCTTGACGGGAAAAAACATTTCCTCCCTATTGTCCTGACAGTCTGGCTATGTTAGTTACATTGCACATACTCATCGCAATTAGTATCTGGTTTCAGCCATGTCCACTTCTCATGTCTGCCTGCAATTCCCATATGCTTCTGACACTGCCTGTCACTTGCCAAAGATGAGGAGCCAAACTGGAAATGGGCAAATCTGTGATTGACAGAGATCAGGGAAAGGAATTAGCAGAAAACATTCCTCAAATAAGAAAAGTCATGGTAACAAGTGTAACTTTGCATCCGCTAAAATAAAACATGACAAAGTAGACCACTCTGTCCAGTACACAATACAAATTTACAGTCTGCATGCACAACTCACTCATAGGCATTGGCGCAACCTACAACCCCACATATGATGCTAAAAAGGAGGTGACATGCTACCCATCAACTGTAGGATACAAAGGGGAATCACAACATTAAGTATACATCACATACCTTTAGTCAGTTGAAGTACTGATTGATGAGATCTGCCCTGGAGCCTCCTGCTTCATCTTCATCTGGCTCTTCATCACTTGGCAAATCTGCATTTCCACCTACAGGTTCTGCCATCTCCCCATATCTGGTAGGAATGGTATCTGATGCCTCAGGGCAAGATTGTGGAGCATACAACAGGCAACAATTTGGCATACCTTGTTGGGTGAGTAGAGGAGGGCTGCTCCTGAAATGTCCAAGCACCTAAATCTTTCCCTCAGGAGCCCAAAAGTCCACTCTACAACACGTCCTCACGTGGGCATCGTTGTAGCAGATTTCCCCTGGCGTGGTTGGTTACCTCACTGGTGTCAACAACCTAGGACAGTTTGGATAGTCATAGTCACCAGTAAGAAAATTGGCGGAACAACACAAACATATATGTGGGACGTGCACTATTGTGATGGCAGGAGACATACTTTGCAAACACACATTTCAAATCTAACTTACCAACCAGCCAGGCCCTCTCTGTGTTGAGTCAAGTCTTCAGCAGTGGGACATTGCTGTTCCGCATGATGAAGGAATCATGTACTGATCCTGGATACTGTGCACTGACTTGTGAAAAGTACTGGTCTGCCAGACACATCACTTGAACATTGATGGAGTTGTAGTTTTTCCTGTTCCTATATACCTGTTCATTGACACCGTGGGGAACCAAGGCTACATGGGTGCCATTGATGGCTCCAACCACACATGGAATGTGTTCCATACCATAAAACTCTGCCTTCACTTAGGCCAAATCCACACGTTGCGGAAACCTGATGTAGCTGTCCAGGTGTTTCAACAATGCACACATTACATCCTTCAAAACCAGACTAAACTTGGGCTGAGACATCCTTGCAGTTAGGGCCACTGTATTCTAAAAGGACCCAGTATCCAGGAAGTGTAGCACTGACATGACATGAACAATGGGAGGTATGCTATTGGACTGCGAATGGCAGGCATCAGATCTGGCTCCAACTGATCACAATGACCCATGATTGTATGTCAATTCAGCCGATATGTCTGGATAGTATATCTCTCCTCCATGGTGGGCGGTACACTGGTGGTTTTCTTCCTCTCCTCATGGCAGGGTAACTATGTGGAAACATATAAATATTGTATGTGACATGAATAATGCACATATACAAGTCACACATATCTGCTGTCGAGGTTGGTTACAACTTCTGACATCTACAGTACAGCACATAGCAATGCATCCAATGACACTCTCCTTGGTGCACATTCCCTCAATTACCTAATGTACGAAACATGCATATTTGTCTGTGACTGTCCGTGTTTGTTAGTCCAACCGACTTTACATGTTGTACACTTATTCCAACACATTATCTACATTAACAACGCACATAGGATCCTGAGTACAGGTGTACATTGCTATCACCACAAATCCCTCAGTTACATATCTTTTACTACTCATATGCACAAATAGACAAGTAAACATGAAGGCAGTACTTACAAATATACTGCACAAAATAGAGCTTAATTCATTGCGCAGTTCCCCAAACTTTTCCATACATGAAATTAGTTCAAATTGGCAGCCGCCTGACCTACTGTACTTGACATGTGGAAGTGACCTATGTCCGCCGGCAGCCGTCGTCATGGCGATAGGCGGTTACAACCGTGGTGGAAATTGCCATGGGAACACATTGCTGCCTTTGGCTGACTTGGGCCAATGGTGATGTCTGCTGGCGGTGATGGTGCTGTACGTGGCGGACATGGCCACCATCTTCTGCTATTTTGCTCACATGACTCCTGACACTGCTGCCAGCAAGACCTCCACTACCTGAACTGCTGTGTACTGCCCCTGGGAGCTATCATGCCACATCCTGCAGGTGATAGGGCCTCAGCCTTCACCCCTGAAGAGCTGGAGAAGCTCGTGGAGGAGGTCCTACCCCTGTATGCACAGCTATATGGTGCACCAGAGGAGCAGGTGAGCCCAATGGTATGCCAATATGTGAAAGATGTGTTGTATGATGGTGTTCCTGAAATGGAAAGTAGTGAATGTGTTGATGCATGGAGATGCTAATTTGTACATACATGTGAACTGAGAGGATGGGAATGTTTGCCTACTTGCTGTCACTGAAGTGTTCTGTCCACTTGTGTTGGTATGGTGCATGTGGACATGACTTTTTCTTTTTGTCTGTGTCATCCATGCAGGTCAACGCCCATCAAAAAAAGGGAATCTGGAGTGCTATCCACAGTCTGCTGCACACCCACTGTAGGAAGCGGTGGGAGGACCTGAGACGCTGGGCCCGGAAGAATGCAGAGGCACAGCTGGGGATGTTCTCCCAACAAGGGAGGGGTGCCTGTCGGACCGTGGTCACCACAAATGGCCCGTATTTTGGCAGTGGACTACCCTGAGGCAGATGGGTGTTTGAGCGCAGCACAGCAGCTACCGGGGGTAAGTACTGACAAAACACATGAACAGTAGAAGACATATAATTGACGTGTTTAAACATTTTTTTTCATGTATATGGTGTTGAGAATGTAAGTGGCTAGCCTACTGATCCCTTAGCCCATGAATTTTGTCCATGCTACACAGGGCAGTACCATAACTATATAGATGCAACATACACGGTTTTGTGCCTACATCATGTGTTAAGTGGTACTTCGTGCCTATTGTTATGTTGAAACCTCTTCTTTGCCAGAGTTACCTTTGCTAATCTGAGGCTGTTTTGACAGATTTAGTAATGGATCAGCTCATTTCTTCCTGACTTAAAAGTGTAGCAGGGGTTCCATTTGACATACACATGTTGGTGGTATGGGATATGTTGTCAGTCAATTTGCTGGACTCTAGATGTATGTGTCAATCATGGTCGCATCAGTACTGGATTCTGTAAGTGTTACTTCTCCTCTAAGGTAGCAGGCTTCACATGTCTGGACAGTTGTTAGTGACGTAGGTGTTTTCATGTAGTCATATAGAGGTTTCTACTCAGCATGTATAGTGGAACGGTATGTGGCTTTCATGCACATGATTAGTGTCCATTGTATTGAAGGTGTTGGTATGCTCCCTGTGGTTGCCTGTGGTTGTAACCTGTGTGTTAAGTAGGCCCTTATTGCAAGACATACGTTTGTTGTCTATGTGTCAATGGGTTATTTACGTGGGTCCAGAAACTCTTTCTAAATCTTTTATATACACTTTTGGTAGATGTTTCAATGACATGCTATGTTATTTTGAGAGGCACTATTTGTAGTGTTTTCATATGAGATATTTGACATTGTGAATGATGTGGACAGAGTCACATGTTAGGTATGTGATTGCAAGGCAACAAGCTGTGTTGTATTTTAGTTCAGATGAGTTTACTTTCATATTACATGACTACTGGTGATGGACTGGGCAAGTGTGGATTAGGGGGAGGCATGATATTGCGTTGTCAGTTAACAGCATTTTCGAAGGATGCTTTGTTGATACACAGTGATGATCTGTATAAGGAAAGGCTTTAGATCTAGACAATTCATCTTGTGCATGATATGTTTGTGTTACTGCTGAATTGATGGGATGGTGATTTAGTGGTGTGATGGTTGGCTTATGTTGTGGGTGATACTGTTGTCAAATAGGAATGTTGGAAGTATGTAGTTGTGACACGATATAGGCTCTAAATGGTTCCTATCTGGAGCTGTATAAGACATAGGTGTGTTGTTACTGATGTGTATGTTAAGAATGTGATGACCCACTCTCTCTCTCTTTCACTACATCAGCAATGGCAGGTGAACGAGACAGGGTACAGCTGAGTGGGGAAGCTGCTGACCACGGGACCCGGCATGCTGATACCACCAACACAGAGAGACCCAGTGGCCTGGAGGACAAGGGGAATGACACCGGGAGACTAGATCCAGTTCTTCATCATCAGAATCCTTGTCTCCTTGACACACTCCTTGATGGTTGTGGACCCATCAGGGACTACCCCAGCACCATCTCAGTCCACAACCCACATACTACCATCGCCCTCCCTGTAGCTTCCCACCCAGTTGCCCATTCCTGCTCACCCAAGAGGGTGGGCATCTCCTTTGTGCAGGCACCTCTGCCCCCTTAAACCCTGCTTCCCTCAGTGAGGAGACTATTGACCTCCTGAGGTCCATCTCTGTGGCTCAAGTCAACCATCGTGAATGCCACCCAGGGACTGGCAACTCAAGTCCAACAGAGTAATGCATTCCTGGGGGGGCATTCCGAGTGCACTAGCTGGCATACAAAGATCCTTTCAGGCTCTGGCCTCCACACTATTGGCAGCCAGTCATCCTTTGTCCCCAGTCTCTTCCTCCACCTTCCTCTTCCAAATCCCAAATCCCTCTCCCCATCCCAGCCAAAGCACACAGACAGACAAGCATGTATCCACCTCAAGATCCAAGGGTAGCTCTAGCAAACACAAGCCCCACAAAACACAACACTGGCATGCAGAGAAGCAGCAGACACCTGCACACACAGCAACAATCACAACCTACCCTGACACCCCACCACCCGTAGCCTCCCTGACAGCACCCCTTACACACCTGCAGACACCACACCAACATTCACAGATCCAGCCACCATACCTATCTTACCCACAACCATACCTATCTTACCCACAGACAGCACCACAGCAGACCGTCAGACATCCAC